>NW_006408562.1:14712384-14729936 GCF_000296735.1 Chrysochloris asiatica | reverse complement strand
GAGCATGGGAACACTGAATGTTTTAAAATTGGGAAAGGTGTGCGACAAGGATGTGTTCTTTCACCATACTTATTCAACCTGTATGCTGAGCAAATGTTTCTGTGCATAAAAGCTGTTAAATACTTCCAAACACACTGAAACATTCTTAACGTTAACAACATGAGGGTAAGTTAAAAAATATTGTGACAAAATAACCAACTTTTATGAAACAAAAATATCAAAATGTGAAGCTATTGTTTCTCAACATGTCTGCCATTGAGTTCTAAATGCTTCTGAAGGAAGAATTTTCATGTAACACTTCCTAGGGTGGCACTGTGGGCTATGCATCAGACTGCAAAGTCGTTTGAAATGCAAGGTTGGTGGTTCAGAGCTTCCAAGGTTTCTCCTTGGAAACCCTATACAGGGTTGCTATGGGTAGGAATCGACTCAACAACAGTTAACAACAACTGACACTTTGTGCTGTGATACTGTTGGATAAGTATTGCACTGCTGATTGCAATGTCAGTGGTTCAAATCTACCAGGCTGCTTTGGACACCCTATACAGGATGTCTATGAGTCAGAACTGACTCAGTGGCAGTTAACAACAACAACAACAGCAACAACAGCCTTTCCCTAAAGAATTCTGCACTCTTTAATTTACACCACATCAAAATGGCAGTTTGGTATCAAGTGACACAAAATCCTGTTCATTTTTAATATTTGAGTTTGGAAACTAAAATGTCTGAAGAGGAAAGATCAGGGCTGTTGGGTAGATGAGGTAAGGTTTTGCAATGATAATTTTGTAGAACAATCCTTGCTACTGTCAAAGAGTAGCTACTGTCACGATGGGGGGGGAAAAAAGTCCTTGGCTCAAATTTCCTGGTCTTTTTCTAATCAAAGCCATTTTCTAATTTCTTAAAACAACTTCATATTAAGTGCCCCTGTGATCATCCTGTGTCCTTTGAGAAAATCCACCAATAATAAATACCCTTTTGGTTTTCCAAAACACATCACAATAACCTCTGCATTGACCTTATTGTTATTGTTGTTGCTAAGTGCTGTTGAGTTGGTTCTGACTCATAACAACTCTGTCCAGGGTTTCCAAGGAGCACCGATCTTGTGGTTCAAACCAACCTTGCAGTCTAGGGCATTAACCCAGAGCACCACACCAGGACCTTAACATCTTGAATATAACTGGTCTCTTAAACCCTCGGAAGCCATTGGACCTTTTTTTAAGACACCATAATGAGACTAAGAAAAGCGCACTCCTGGGAGAACTTGTCTGCAGCTTCCCACTGATTGCAGAGATACTTATTGTTTGAAATAAACCCTTGCATGTATGAACTGGATTTCTAGTAGTAATACTTTTTGACTTACCCTTTTACAGTAATATTAATAATGTTTTGACACACATCACAAAGTATCACTCGTTTGTTATTGTGGATCATTTCTTATTATGTACCTTGAAATTTTAATATAATAGGCTTTGCAAGGGTTGGCTCATAATTATGATTTCTTCCTAAATTGGCTGTCCAGAGCATAGAGACTAGTTTTACATACTTAAGATATACTTCAATTTAAGATGTTTTAAAAGAACTCATCTCTTTAATAAAATAAAGTTAATATTTTAGATCTATATAAATTATTAAAACATATAATCAGGTACTTAAAAATGCACAGCCAATGTTCATGACTTCCAAATCAGAAAGGTTGGAAGTTAACTACTATATTATTCTCTGTTTTGTTCCCTCCTCCACCCCCGCCACACACATGGAAGGTATGCAATTCATCTGATTCAATAGAAGGAAGAGACTGTATCTCATATGACTTTCTCTCAATTGTAATTGAATTTCAATTACATATAAGTTTTATTTTTCTCAATGGAAAGACTTGTTTTTTCTCAATAGTATATTCATCAATCAGCATACAACTTCTGAGTCTCCTTTTTGAGAACAGATATTTTAGAATACACCAACAGATTCATACAGAATTTTCATTTACCAACATCCAAATCTTAATGCCCATTTAAAAAAAATTATAGTAAATTCCAAGTCATTAGAGCTTTAAGTCAGACGTGCATATAAACAGAAGCAGCTCTCCTTTTTAAATTAAAATAAGGTGTGTGTTTTTTTTAATCAGAATGTTGGTTGTGGTCATGATAGAAAATATGATGTTGGTTGTGGTCATGATAGAAAATATGGCTTTTCATACTTATAATGTGACTTTCATTCATCTTGGAATAATTTCTTTGCAGGAAATAAAGGAAACTCCCCGCAAAAAAAAAAAAAAAAAAAAAAAATCCTTGTCTGTCATATCATAATAAAACAAGTAACTATTATAGCAAGATTTTAGGACATAGATGAAATTATTTTGCAATTAGCCATATATAACAGATTTCTTCCTTGTTAAGGGAAATTGTTCAGAGCATTTTATTTTGATATAAGAAAACTGCAATTTTCGTCACAAAAAGACAGGTGGCGTAAGCATACAACACACTCACACAAAAGAAAAAAACATAAAGTGATTATTTTCTCTCGGGTTCTGTGAAAAAGCTCGCTCCTGCTTGGGTTTGTGGGGTTTGTGGCTGAGTCCGGTGACGTCAGTGTGGCAGTGCGGAGTCAGGCGCCGGCTCCCTATAAGCGGAGGAGCTGTCCGGGTGCTGAAACTGCCCCAGCAGCTCACCTAAGGGACCAGGAGGATCATGCTGTGTACCTTCATTGCCATCTGAAAAAGAGGTAAGATTGCCTTTTCTCTTCTATTTACTGTAAAGTTCTATATTGCGTGTTCTTTCTTTATTTCCTGGCTGAGAAGAAAAAGATTATTTGGCAAGCTTATATATAAAGAATAACTGAATTGCAACCTGCTGCTCATCAGTCAATGTACGGGCATGGTATATATTTGAGGGGGGCTTCAGATTGTTCATAGAAAAATTCCATTATCTTTTAATTAAAATTTTCCATTAACTTTTTGAAGCCTCCTCCCATATACATAATTGGTTTAATCATATGTATGATTAAATCTATGATTTATAGTACTTGGATATTTTTTAACCAGAATATTATTTAGATAATTATATTGGAAGATGAGTTTAAAAAGTTGAGAATTTTAGGATCATTGCACAAATTAACGTTCATGAAGTTAATTAGACCTGATATTGTTTTTCTTAATTTATTTTTTTCTTCCCCTAAGAACTAGACACAAGGCAAGTGATAGAATTTATATGCTTAATATTCTAAACAGTAGGTTTCCAGTGATTCAAGGCTGTCAAACATATTAGTCATAAAGGCAACCAATTTTAGTTGTTTTCCTTTTAAATTTACTTTACAAGAGCTCAAAGTAATCTAATTATATAAAATTATTTTTTGAATTGTTATACTCTGAGAAGGTTTGCATTATTATTTCCTAATTTTAGTCCCTAGAAAGGAAGCTTATAATAATTTTGAACACAGGATTTTCATGTTTCTGGCATTAAGTATTGGGCTGTAGTTTGGAATGATCATGAATTACAGAGAAACAGCAATTTTGAAAACATTGGTGAAAATCTTCATAATGGTATACACAGTTATATTACTATTATGCTTTGATTAACATAGGTTGTAAAATCTTTTGCTCAAAATTTTGAATGGGATAAGTGTTTCTGTTCACTATATCCCAACTACCATGAGTGTTCAAATTAAATTTAGCTACCTCGGAAACCCTGTGCAGGGTCTCTATGGGTCGGAACCGACTCAATGGCACTTAACAACAACAACAACAACCTGCATATATCAGCGTTTCGGTTTAATGTCAATAGAATACACATTCTAACTTAAGTGGCTTTAAATATCGCTATCTAAGAAGAAACTATGTTCTAATTATTTGGGTCTGAGAAAATAAAATTTGAAATAAAATCTTATGTAGGATAGTGGAGGTGTTAAATACCACTTAAAAGAGCTACTCTCTGGGAAAGAATTCCCTTGCGTTTTACTTAAAGGAAATAACTGTCATACAAACTGAACGAGAATAAATGACCGAGGAGTAGCTCTTGTTAGATTCTGGCTTTAAAAACTAAAATGGTCATTCGAATCCACCTCTCCTGCAAAGCCTAACTCTTAATACAATGATTTTAAAGGATGCACATGACCACTACATTAAGACCATTTTAGGATTATGGTTTCAAAGAAAACTAGTTCAATAAGGGTTTTAAGTTACTTTTTACAAATGCCAGCTATTCAAAATTGGCTCTGAACATTAAAATAATCCTGAACTAATATGAAGGAGAATGTATCATGTGTTTAATTTAAGCTAAAGGATTTTATAAATAGAGTTAGTTATCATAAATATTTACTTACAACAAATATTTTTAAAGTATCTTCTCAAATGTTTCTAGATTTTTTTTTCTTTCAGTAAATTAAGCCAATGGGAATTGTTTTAGCAAATATATGCATCTGTGTTTAAGAAGCTCCTATCCATGTTAGTCTCTTAAAAGGAAAATATTGCTTAATCACTAATATGCCTAGTGAACAATGGTATTTCCTATGATTGATGTCTTGCCTAGCAGGAAATTATACTCATACAACTTACTTACCTATCACAAAACCATAATCCAATAAGGGTATCATGAATAAATTGGCAACCTTCTTTAGTATTCATTTGATTTGCAATAAACTTGCAAGTATTAGAATTGATTTTCAATATTAGCTATGTCAAATGCACAAATGTAAAATCTCAATCCCTTGCTAATTCATATGTAAGATTATAAGCATTAGAGAAAAAAAATGAATGAAGATTTTTAAATAGGAAGTATTCAACACATAGTCTGTTTATCTAAATTGGGAATTACATAGTAGTTATTTTAAGATTTCCTAAGAATGAGTCATTTCAGCTTTCACAGGTCCACACCAAAATAGATACAGACATAAGACAAACTGAATCTGAACACTCACAAATCCAGAAATAGACTAGTTAAGAAAACTTATGTTCTCTCTACAGCATCTGTTATTGTTTACTATACATTTTTGAGGGCTGATAAAAATTTTAACCACAATTGAATTTTTAAGACAGTCACAATTAAATAGTCAAAGGTTATGTGGAGCACAGAACAACAACAACAACACAATCTAATTACTTTGGTATGTTTACATAGAATGAAAAGTCACTGATCTAGTCTCCTAGCTGGGACCTCAGAAAACCCATGTTCGGGAGGGTTTTAAGGCATAGACCTTCTAAAGATGATAGCTGAATTTGGTTCTGGAGTGAACACATTGTTTCTGAAAAATGTATGTAAGTGGCTCTAACCTATAAGGTAGTTCAGTATGATTGATTCAGACATGCAACATGTTACCTAATCATATAATGTCACTGTATTTATGTTTCTATAGCAAAATTAGATAGGCAATTCAGGAACTAAGTAATATTTTTGACATGACATTAGGAAATGACATATGTGTGTACCTGCATTTAAAAAAATTAAGCCTCCTAATTGTTTTGCAAATTAATTCAATACGAATGCTATAAGTGATAAGTAAAACTCATCTTGGAAATTCTTCCTTTTTGTTTTTAAAACAAAACAAAAAGCAAGCTACTTGTTTTTAAAGTGAAAATAAAATTTGACAAACCTTATGTCAGTGATTTTGCTACTGTTTTAGCTAAGAGAATGCTATACAAGATGTGCAAGCATGTTCAATGCAGGTGTGCAGGTGTATAAAACTTTTGCTAAAGATACTGTATTTAACCTTTAGGGATTATATAGAAATATTTATGAAATTTAAGAAGTGATTTGCTAAATTGGATGTGGATGATCTCTGTTATGCTTTTTCCCTCAATGGTGTACTATTTATTTTTGCTATAATGTCTTCTAGACTGCTTCATTTATGTTAACTCATTTTTTCTGTGCTTTAAGGAAATCTTTCAAACATGGCAGAAGTTAAGGCCCACCGGTTTGGAGCAGCCCTTTCTCTCATCCCTTTAATTTTCCTGATTTCCTGTGCCAAAGGAGCTTCATTTCAGCGCAATCAGTTGCTCCAGAAAGAACCAGACCTGAGATTGGAAAATGGCCCCAAACTCCCCAATCCCGAAATGATCCGAGCTTTGGAATACATAGAAAAGCTCCGACAACAGGCTCACAAAGAAGAAAGCAGCCCAGACTATAATCCATACCAAGGTGTCTCTGTTCCCCTTCAGCAAAAAGAAAATAGTGATGAAAGTCACTTGCTAGAAAGTTCAAGGGATTCCCTGAGTAAAGATGAATGGATGAGAATAATACTGGAAGCACTGAGACAGGCTGAAAGTGAACCTCTGTCAGCACCAAAAGAAAACAAGCCTTACACTGTGAATCCAGAAAAGAGCTTTCCAATGGACATGGCTGATGAGTATGAAGCTCCACAGTGGCCAGAGAGAAAGCTCAAGCACATGCACTTCCCCCCGATGTATGAAGAAAATTCCAGGGACAATCCCTTTAAGCGTACAAATGAAATAGTGGAGGAACAATATACTCCTCAAAGTCTTGCTACCCTGGAATCGGTCTTTCAAGAGCTAGGAAAACTAACAGGCCCAACCAACCAGAAGCGTGAGAGGGTTGATGAGAAGCAAAAGCTTTACACAGATGATGAAGATGATATCTACAAGTCCAATAACATTGCCTATGAGGATGTGGTTGGAGGAGAAGACTGGAATCCAGTAGAGGAGAAAATAGAGAGTCAAACCCAGGAAGAAGTGAAAGACAGCAAAGAGAATATAGAAAAAAATGAACAAATCAATGAGGAAATGAAGCGTTCTGGGCAGTTGGGCCTCCAGGATGAAGATCTCGGGAAAGAGAGTAAAGACCAACTCTCAGAAGATGTCTCCAAAGTAATTGCATACTTAAAAAGGTTAGCGAATGCTGCCGGCAGTGGGAAGCCACAGAATGGGCAAAATGGAGAAAGGGCAATCAGGCTTTGGGAGAAACCACTTGATTCTCAGTCTATTTACCAGCTGATTGAAATCTCAAGGAATTTACAGATACCTCCTGAAGATTTAATTGACATGCTCAAAACTGGAGAGAAGCCAAGTGGATCAGTGGAACCTGAGCAGCAATTTGAATTTCCTGCTGACCTAGATGATGTCTCGGAGTCTGACTTAGACCTCCCAGACCTGTTTCCAAATAAGATGCTCTCCAAGAGTGGCTACCCCAAAACTCCTGGCCATGCTATGACAGAGGTCCTTCCAGAAGGAGTCACAGTGGAGGACATTTTAAGTCTTTTAGGGATGGAGAGCCCAGCAAATCAGAAGACACCATATTTTCCCAATCAATACAACCGAGAGAAGGTTTTTCCAAGACTACCCTATGGTCCTGAAAGGGCTAGAGTAAATCAGCTTTCCAAAACTGCCTGGCTGCCAGATGTTGACAACAGACAAATGGTATATGAAAACTCGAATGACAAGGATCAGGAATTAGGAGAGTACTTGGCCAGGATGCTAGTTAAGTACCCTGAGATCATTAACTCAAACCAGATGAAGAGGGTCCCTAGTCAAGGCTCAGCTGAAGATGACCTCCAGGAAGAGCAGCAAATTGAGCAGAGCATCAAAGACCATTTGAATCAAGGAGGCTCTCAGGAGAGTGAAAAGGTAGCTGTGGTAAACAAAAGGCTCCCTCCGGGGTTCCCGAAGAATGATGACATCCCCAACAGGCAGTACTTGGATGAAGATCTATTAATGAAAGTGCTGGAATACCTCAACCAAGAAAAAGCAGAAAAGGGGAGGGAGCATATTGGTAAGAGAGCAATGGAAAATATGTAAGGAGCTGTCATTAATAGCCCGGCATTCACTCTTTCCATTCCAAGCAAATCCCAACATATCTCTTTAGTGTGTTGACTTCTATCCTGTTTACATTGTAATATCTTTAAATGATGTACAGGCAGATGGATCCAGGTCACTGGGGAGTCTGCTACACTTACTCTGAGCTGTTCTCTTGTGTATGGATATGTGTAAATGTTATGACTTCTGGATAAAAAATTAATCATGTCCTCTATTCCCAGAAAGAAATCTACGATAGTGTTTGGTAGTGTGTTTAATGGCTGTGGCATTGTTGATGCTCACATATGATAAAGTGTGTCTGATAACTCTCAAAAGTTTTTAATATTTATTGAATTATTTTGTTACTGTCTGTAGTGTTTTGTGGAGTACTGCAGCAAAAAATAATAAAGCATTATAAATATATAGTTTTATTTACAAGGCCTTTTCTATTGTGTGTTTTATTGTTGATTAATAAATGTTATTTCTGGACAACTCTGGACTCTTCATTAAGGCAGTGGCTATGGAGCAAGCAGAATGGACTCAAAAGAGAAAATCATTACTGTTTACAGGCCATCCAGGTAAGAAGCAATCCATTCTAAACCTGTGATCCTGATGTGTGCATTTACAATGCAGCATCCTCTAACAGCTCACTGTCTCATGCCTGTCACTGCATTTTCTCACATACATGATTTATGGAACAAGCATTTTGGTATATTTACACATTTTACTCCTTGTTCAGAATCCCTGTGTGGCACAAACAGTTAAGTGCTTGATTACTAGCTGAAAGGTTAGTGGTACAAATTTACCCAGAGGTTCCTTTGAAGACAATCCTGATGATCGGCTCTCAAAAGTTTCACCACCTTGAAAACCTTAAGGAGCATAGTGTTACTCTGCACACGTGGGTTACCATGAGTTGGAATTTACTTAGCAGTAATGAACAGTAATAACTCCTTGATTTATATTTGAAAGACATTTAAGTCTTCCATATCCATAACTGACATTAAAAAAATAAAAAGCTGTGTACAGGGCAATCAGAAATGACTCTGGACTTGGAAGCAAACTGTGTAGGCCCAAATAATCCTGGTCCCCAAAAGACAGGGCTGCTGCCTCTTTTGTATAATTTGAAAGAGGGTACTCTTCCAAACTGACTGTTAAGAAAGCCTATGGGTGTAGCCAGCTCTCCTCTCTCCTGCCCTACTGCTAGAATCTGGGTGGGCCAAGCAATACATATTACAATGGGCATATGTCAGGGGTGGATGGAAGCAGCTTCCTAACACATCACCAAGAAATTGAATACAATAGCAGTGGCAGTCACAAGATAACACATTTAGCAGCAAACAATACTGTTATTAACAAATGAGGACTGAATAATAGCTCCTAAGGTATTGAGTACTTATGGAGCAGGAAGCATTTTACCTACCTTACCTCATTTAGGATAAGCACTGGATGAGTAACAAAAATATCGACAGTTCAAACCCACTAGTTAGTCCAGGGAAGCAAGTTGCAGTTTTCTGCTCCTGTAGAGATTTATAGCTTCCAAACCCCTGTTGTTGTTGTTGTCAGGTGCCATCGAGTTGGAACCGACTCATAGCGACCCCATGTACAGCAGAACGAAACAATGTCCGATCCTGGGCCAACCTCACTACCGCTGCCACACTTGAGTCCATCAATGATGCCACCTGGCCAATCCATCTCGTTAGAGGTCTTCCTCTTTTTTTCTGACCCTCCACCTTACCCAGCAGGACATCCTTCTCCAGTGACTCTTTCCTCCGGACAATATGTCCAATCCCCTGTACCAGGTCACTATGAGGAGGAATTAGCTCAGTGGCAGAGAGTGTTTTTTGAGTTGATATTACTGTCCAGGAGCCCTGGGGGAGTACTCAGCTACTTACTTAAAGGCTGACGATTCAAACCCGTCATCTGCTCTATGGAGGAAAGATCTGGCAGTCTCCATGGAAACCCATGGGGCAGTTCTACTCTGTCCGATGGAGCCACTATGAATTGGAATTGACTCGATGACTATGGGTTTATAGTATTCTCAAGGAACCATAGTGGCATGGTGCTCAGCTGCTAGCTGAAAGGTCAACAGTTCAAACACACCAGTCACTCCCTGGGAGGAAGATGTGGCAATCTGTTTCCACTAAGATTACAACGTTAGCAGCCATGTTAGACAGTTTCACTCTGTCCTATAGGGTTGTGATAAAGGAGCTCTGGTAGCGTAGTGGTTACGAGTTGGGCTGCTAACCTCAAGGCCGGCAGTTCAAAACTACCAGCTGTACCGCGGGAGAAAGATGAGGCGTTCTACTGCCGTAAAGATTTGCAGCCTCAGAAACCCTGTGCAGGGTCACTATGAGTCGGAACCGACTCCACGGTACTTAACAACAACAATATAGGGTCGCAACGAGTCATAATTGATTCAATGGCAACTAGTTAATGGATTTAAATTACTGTCAAAGAGACTCTGGGTGGTGCAAATGTTAAGCACCAGGCTATTAAATGAAAGTTTGATGGTTTGAACCCACACAGAGGCATCTCAGAAGAAAGACTGGTAATCTGCTTATAAAAGTTCACAGTGATGAAAACTCTGTGGAGCATAAATCTACTCTGACACACATGGGGTCAGCATGACTTGGAATCGACTCAGTGGCAAGTGGTTTTAGTTTTTTGTACATTACTGTCAAGGAGTTTTTCTTATCTCCTTTTACATCAGACAAAACAAAATTTATAAAGGTTAAGCAGCTTTCCCAAGGACACACAATGTTATCATTTGCCAAAACCTATGTTAACAACCTCTTCACTCTCCGACCTACTTGGGAAGTTCTAAATTACCTGAGGGATGAGACACAAGGCATGGGATAGAGGGAGGTTTGTGAAGTCTTGGCACATTCACTTCCAAGAGAGAGAAGCAACGTGTATGTGTGTGTTTGTGTGTGAGTGTGCATGCATGTACACATGTGTGTCAGAGTGTGGGAGAGAACTACTGAACTGGTAGAGGGGGAGGGCTTACATGTCTTGGGGACATGCTGAAGATAGATTTTCCTAATTCAAGTTTTGCCCAGACTATGTTCTGTTCAAATATACAGCTTAGTGGAACTCTAAAATTTGGAGGTGGAAAGGGCCTTAGAGGTTTTAATTACTACAAAGTTTCTAACAAATAGTCTTTACTTGAATAGTGTCACAGTATGGTGTTACTACCTCACAAGGGTAGTAACTCTGAATTTACCATCATCTATTTCCAGTTGTTAGAAACACTGTTGAGCTTCCTACAGGTTATACCAGTGTACTCTCATTAGCTCCTTCTGGGATTGATACACCTTTGGAAACTCAGTGAGGATGTAAGTTGCCCATAGTCATACATCTGGCTAGTGGTGGAGTAGGACAGTAAACCACACCCTGACCTAACTACAAGGGTATCATATATTAACACACATGGAGCCCAATGGGAGGAGAAGCCCAGAAACAAATTGGGGCAGCCTCAAGTGAAGAGGTCCAGGATATTTATGCAGCTGAAAATCTTGGGTAGATATTTAAATGCCATGTTTTGTGTGTGTTCACATATACTTTCCACCCATTGTATATTATTTTCAATTTTCTGTATAATATGCTAAGTCATTTCTAGCATCCATCGGGCTGCAAACCACAAAGTCAGCAGTTCGAAACTACCAGCTGTTCCGCAGGAGAAAGATGAGGCTTTCTGTTCCCTTAAAGATTTACAACCTCAGAAACCCTGCACAGGGTTGCTATGAGTCGGAACCGACTCCACGGTGCATAACAATAACAAACAACAACAAAGTCAACTAAGTGACTACATGCTATCACTTAAGTAGGAATGAGAATGAGACGTGTGCATATCCACCCAATGAACACTTGTCCTCACTGAGATATGTAAATGTTCTACTGAGGCGTTAGGAAATGAGAGCACATTAACTGACTCAACACAACTGACAAGGGACCAGGGCATAATTTATACCCAGACTAGAGTCATGCCAAATACTCTGCTCTTACTACACCATGCTGATTTTAAAACAGTATTAGGTGGACTTGAAACTCCATTCTTCTTTTAAAGGGTGAGATTTCAGGCATTAGAGTTGGCAGTGGGAAAGATTCTTAATTTGGGAGATATAACGTCTGCCTGACCCTCCTCAGACATCAGCAAACATCCTTTTGCATCTATTAAGTCATTAGACAGTTATTTCTGACCCAAATAATTATTTATCTTAGAAATGCTTAGTGGATTATTCTATAGTATAAGAAATAAAGCTCTAAGAACCATTCAAGCACATTTAGTTGAATTAGGGCAATAAGGAGTTCTCGTAGTGTAGTGGTTATGAGTCGGTCAGCTAACTTCAAGGTCAGCAGTTCAAAACTACCAGATATTCCTAAGGAGAAAGATGACGCTTTTTACTTCTGTAAAGATTTACAGCCTTGGAAACTCTATGTAGGGTCTCTATGAGTCAGAACCGACTCCATGGCACACCACCACCACCAGCAGGGCAATATTGCCTCTTTCCCTGCCTAGAAGTCTGCTTCAGGAGATATCTTGACCCTTCATGACTCACTTCACAGGTGACTACTGGTGAAAACCACCTGTGCACTCAGACTTCGTCTTTTGCAGGAGTCCATAACTCCATCAGATGTCAAGTAGGAGTCCAGTACTGTGTATTCTCTTGGCAAGACTTCCACTTATTCCCCTTAACACTACAACCTCTGTATTTCATCTGCCTTGGGGACATTGCTGTTGCTAGGTGCTGCTGAGCCAGTTCCAACTCATAGTGACCCTGTGTAGGGTTTCAGAAGCTGTAACTTTGTAGAAGCAGAAAGCCTCATCTTTCTCCCATGGAGCAACTGGTGGGATCAAACTGCAGACTTTGCAGATAGAAGTTCAGTACTTATTCTACCAAGCTACCATGCTCCCCTTGGGAACATCAGGAATAATCTAATAGGGTTCTTCATATCAAGACTTCCAATTTACCTCTCATTTACCACACTCAAATCCCCTTGCATTTTGCATCTCACCTTTCTTGATCCCAACGGTTGCTCTTTCCCATGGTCTATGACCTTTACTACTATGCTCTTTGATACGGAAGGACATTCATCTGCAAAACCCCCTATATCTTAAACCTGGTCTATGCACTTTTTCTTCACCTTCTTGTTCTAAGAGAGATTGTGGCTTCCCCTTTAGCTCTTTTCCTTGATCCTTTTTGTGGATTCTGGTAAATTTATTCTCTGTCTTCCCAAAAAATCCTACTTTGAATATCAGGCCACCACTCACAACAAACCTTTCTTTTTTTTTTTTTTTTTAAGTTTTTATTGTGAATTGAGTGATAGTTTACATGGGAGAAATCGGTTTTATACCATCATTTCATTGCAATCATTACAATCTCCTCCATGCATCCTCATTGAACAGTACTTACTTCTATTCTCTCTGGGTTTTTTTTTTTTTTTTTTGTGTGTGTGTGTGGAGGGAGTATGTACACACAAAAACACTCAGGAATATATAATCATTTAAACAACCAAAGGGCACATTCTGTAACCTGCCTCCTGGCTGCCAGCATTCAGTTTTTCTCTTCTCATGAGTCTGGAGTCTTCAGCTGCTCTCACTCGCCATGTCCTTATCTCGGTCTCCATCTCTGGTGTTTCTGCTTCTCTGGATAGGATCTTCTCCCTGGATGGTCCCTTTATGTTCATGTACTACTCTGGATCACTGTTCCCCACTCCATTCATTAAAGCTATTATCTCCCACTCACTACCTCTCTTTCCAGTACAGCTCCTGTCTTAATACTTAGTAATTTCAATGTCCTTGAAGATATTTCCAATATTCCAACCTCCTTCCTCCATCAGTCACTCACTTGTATCTTCCCACCCTAGACTCTAGACTCATTACTAATAACTGCAACCTATTCTAAATCTCATAGAGACCCTATATAGAGCAGAGGAGAACTGTCCAATAGGGTTTCCGAGGTTGTAAATCCTTAAGGAATCAGACTACTTCATCTTTCTCCTGAGGAGTGGCACATGGCTTTGAATCACTGACCTTTTTTCTTAGTTCAATGCATAACTCACTGCTCCATTGAGTTGGAATTGACTTGATGGAAGTGGATTTCCTTTCTGTTTTTGAGGAGAGGCATTATCCTAAATCTCAGCGAGTGCAGTGCTCTGCATGATGAACACTGGACTGAGAATTATAAGATTCAAGCCCATCAATCGCTCCACAAAAGACAGATAGGACTTTCTGCTCCAGTAAAGATTTACAGCCTTCGAACCCTTTACAGAATTACCCTGATTTAGAACTAACATGATGAAACTTAGTAAGAGCAGCATCCTAAATTTCAACTCCAAATATCTTACTTTAACAACCACCTTTTATATCCCCAGAATACTTCTAATGCCTTAGTTTTAATAATACCTCCATCCTGCCAAAATTGTAATTCAGGATTATAGCCATCTTTCCACTCTCTTTCATCTTGTTTATTCCTCACTGCCCACCTCATTAAGTTACAATTCCATGATTAGACATCATAGTCACTTTCTTATAAATATTTGTAGCTCTCTATCCTCTCATTTCATTGCATTATCTTTTTCTAACCGTGTTTAGATACGTCCAATTCTCTACTCATTCTATTCTTCTCTTCCACAACTGAACATGTCAGGAGCAAGACTCAACAACTGTACTATCTGTTTTTGCTTCAAATTCACACTTGCTGACCTTAAATGTCTCTTAATCCTGCCCTAGATTCTAATATACCTCTTATCCATTCACTCTGTCATAAAATCCTTTTGTTTCAACCTCAGAATATATCCACAATCCATCTTCTAACCACCTCCACTGTGATTAGTGTGCTTCAAACTATCGTCATCTCTCAGTTGGGTAATTGGAATGACCTCCTTTTGGTTTTCCCCACTCCCACTCTCTCGCTATATTCTAAACACAAAGCCAGCCTAATACAATTATAATTTACATCAGTTAGTGAGAGCCAAAGTTATTGTCATGATGGACAATAACCTGCATCATCTAGCACTCCATTACCTCTCTGAACTCATTTCTGGTGCTCCACCATTGTCCCCTTCTTTCCAACTGCACTGGTCTGCTCACTGTTCTTCTAATATTCCAATCATACTCCGACCTCAAGAATTTTTCACTTTCTCTTTCCTCTTTCACCAAATGTATGCGTTGTGTGCACCCTCACCTCCTTCTAATCTTTGTTCAAGTATTCACTGCTCATCCCTAAACTTTTCTAAAAATTCGCTGCACACCTTTTATACTCGCATTTGGTGCTCTAGCTTTCTATTTAGCACTCATTATATCTTGCTTAAGGAGCTCTGGTAGCGTAGTGGTTACGATTCGGGCTGCGAACCTTAAGGTCAGCGGTTTGAAACTACCAGCTGCTCCGCGGGAGAAAGATGAGGCTTTCTACTCCCGTAAAGATTTACACCCTCGGAAACCCTGTATAGGGTCGCTATGGGTCGGACCCGACTCAACGGCACTTAACAACAACAACAACAACATATCTTGCTTAGGAAATGTACACTTTTATGTTATTTATTCCCTATTCCTCCCCAATAGAATGCAATCTCGCCGAGAGCAATTATTATTTGTTTTAGTCAATGCAGTTATCTCCAGGCCCCTAGGTCAGTATCTGAAACATACAAAGTGCTAAGAAAAGAGTCCTTGACAAAATGTATGTATTGAGAACCAGGAAGAAAAAAGAAAACAGGAAGAATGGACATTGTGTTTGCATCTAGCAAAGTAAAACAAGGCAAACCTTTGTTGAATGAATAATGAAACTTAGTGGTCACCAATGTTATTATCCTAAAACAGACTTGGTAAGACTCATTTTACAAATTCACAGAATAAAATTATTGGGGACAATATTATTGATCTACATGTCAGTATTCTTATTTACTGGATCTTCCATCTTTACTTCATGGAAATGTAACAGCAGCCTTGGAGGTGAGCTGTTTTTGTTACCAAACAGGAAGGGACCTGGTAGGAGCTGTCAGCTTGTGATCAACGGGCCTCCTATCTTTTCAATTTTAACTTAAGCTCCTTCAGCAGGGCCATGCCGTGATTAGGCAATTCTTTAAGATGTTGTTGTCTCCTAGCATTACAAAATGATAGTTCTTTTGTTTTCTAATCGATATGGACAAGAATTATAGTTATTTTACTCCATAGAATAAAAGATTACTATTATTATAAATGCTATGGAGATTAATCACATGCTGATATAAGTTATGCCAGTCCGGATATATCACTACTATGGCTAATGCTATTTATGCTGTGGCTATTATCCCTGACAGTGGGAAGGCTAGGAAGCCCTGTGGGCTTTGATCAGGCAACTTCTGAAGGGTGAAAAGAACCAGGGACTGAAAAGCCAGTGTAGCTTTCCTGGAGAGTTTAAGTCTTTTGATTTAGAACAAAGATGACAATTTGTCTGCAAGTCTTCAACAGTAGCTACCTTCTAGAGCCTTTTGATAGCAATCATGAGCAAGTTTTTGTTTTTTTGTTTTTTTTTCTGGAGAAGCCAAGATATACATGTACTTAGAGTTAATTTTTGTATCATTTACATATGCCTACATCCACTCTGGTGTGGTGCTGTGAGCTAATGCGCCAGACTACAAAGTCATTTGAACTGCAAGGTTGATAGTTCAAACTCACCAGCTGCTCCTTGGAAACCCTATACAGGGCTGCTATGGGTTGGAATCAACTCAACGGCACTTAACAACAACAACAACCACTTTATTTTCTCATCTTAGGACATTTTCAAGTAAAAATGTATTGTTGATACCTTGAGATTTATTATTTCTTCAGGTTCTTTTTTTCCCTTGATACCCATGGATGAAGTCACTATTGTTGATATGACATCTGGACATCTTAACAGAGCAATAAGTGGTGAAGTTGAAGCACTGGGGAAAGAAATTAGGTAATAACAGAGTCTATACTAAGACAAGGATGGAATCGTCATACTGATACTTCCTCTTGCTCTACATATTTTTATGTCTTGATGCTTTTGTTTCTTCAGCCAACTGGACTCTTGCTCCTTTTTTCCTGTCACCATCCTTTTCATCCTTAGTGCACTTGCTGCCACCTTCATTAACTTTGTATCAATTGCCTTTCTGCTCCACTTTCACACTGGTTCTCGTCTAGCTTCATTGCAATATTGATTTTTGCTCTGTCTTCCTATATAGCTGTAACTAGCCATGCTGATCGGTCTTATTTGTTAAATTATAAGCTCTTTGAAGTCAGGAACCAGGCCTAGATGTCCTTTTGGTATCCTTTACAATGCTCAACACTGTGCCTCTTTCATGTGAGTTGCAGAATACATGTATGTTGAAAAAAATGAGCATATTGTTAGTCAGTCATACCTTCTTCTTACTGGCTTTGTGGTTTATGTAGTCCATGCATTTCACTTCTAAAATCTCAGCCAATTGAATGGTAGTGGTAGTAGGTATGTGGTATAGAGTTGGTTCTGACTCAGCGACTCTGCGTAGTGTTTCTCAGGTATGAATAAAGTGCCTACTATGCACGTCACATGGTTATGTGAATAGTGTTATGGCTTTAAAGAATGTCTAATGTAATTTTTGGTTTGAGTTGAATTGAGTCCTATTCCAGATTCCCCACACTAGCATATTGTTGTTGTTGTTCTTGTTGTTGTTGTTGTTCGATGCCATCGAGTCAGTACTGACCCATAGTGACCTTATGTAAAGCAGAACGAAACACTGCCCAATCCTGGGCCAACTTCACTACTGTTGCCACGCTTGAGTCCATCTATGCTGCCACTTGGCCAATCCATCTCGTTGGGGATCTTCCTCTTTTTCTCTG
>NW_006408562.1:14698142-14711019 GCF_000296735.1 Chrysochloris asiatica | reverse complement strand
TTTCCTTTTGGTACAGTGACTCTGTGTATTCCCTCCATCTTCTCTTGATGCTTTCTGCATCATTCAATAATTTGCCCAGTGAATCTTTCAATAACAAAAGTCGAGGCTTGAATTTTTTCTTCAGTTCCATCAGCTTGAGAAATGTTGAGCGTGTTCTTCCTTTTTGGTTTTCTGATTCCAGATCTTTGCACAATTTGTTGTAATATTTGGCTTTATCTTCTCAAGCTGACCTTTGAAATTTTCTGTTCAGCTCTTGGACCTCCTCATTTCTTCTATTTGCTTTAGCATCCCTACACTGGAGAGCAAGTTTAAGTGTCTCTTCTGACATCCATCTTGACTTTTTCCTTCTTTCTTGTCTTCTGAATGACTTTTTTGCTTTCTTCATATATGATGTTCTTGATGTCATCCCACAACTCTTCTGGTCTTTGGTCTTTAGTGTTTAATGTATCAAATCTATTGTTCAGGTGATCTCTAAATTCAGGTGGGATATATTCAAGGTCATATTTTGTCTCTCGTGAACTTGTTTTCATTTTCTTCAGCTTCAGTTTGAATTTGCATATGAGTAATTGATGGTCTGTTACACAGTCTGCATACTTGAGCATAAATGGTAATTTTCAAATCATGAAATATAGAAATACTCAAATCCTTGCTATTTTGAATAATTTAGTCTTTAGACCTGCTTTCTTGAGTTTGGATCACCACATAAACAGTATAACATTTTTAATATTGGCTGGGAACTCAATTTCTGTATCACAGTCAATTCAAAGAGCATGCAGATTTCAATTCCAGGAAATTCTCTGACCTGAGACTTTGAAACATTGATTTGGAGAGGAGACTTAGACTTTGAGAAAACTCCTGGACTTGCAGCTGATTTGGATAGGTATCTGACCTAGCTGGGTCTAGATAGGGATTATATATGTCTTGCACAACTATCATCAGGATATACTGATAATGTTTGTGATATGGTTTCCTAGTGCCTGGAACAAAGTAGATTTTAAATAAATGGTAGAATTGTCTTATCAATTAATCAACAACTTTTACTGACCATCTATAATGTATAAATCCCCGTATTGTTCTTAGTGTTGTTGTTTAGTGACTCTGAGTCAGTTACAATCCATAGCAACCCTGTATAGGTTTTCTGAACTACAAATCTTTGTGGGTACAGAAAGTCCATCTTTCTCCCATGTAATGACTGGTGGGCTCAAACTGCATACCGTGTGGTTTGAGGTCCAGTGGAGAGCACATTATGAGAGCACTTTTGATCCAGTACAAACAGGATTATTTTTCTACTATAGTTATTTTGAGAAAGTGGTTTGTGATGAAGTAACAGGTTCTGGTTCCATCTGTCATGGGTCCAATTTAACTGGGGCCATTTCATGAGATTTGGAATGTTCAGAAATCTGTGGGTGGTTATCAACCAACACTTTAGATTTATTTTAAGCTTAGAATCCCAATTTATGCTTAACTTTTCCCCATCTAAGCAAGGAAACCTGATGAGATCAAGTTCTGGTTTAATATGACTGCCATTTCTACACACTCCCCAAGTTTGGTTTTTAAAAATGAGATTACAATGAGACGATAAGGACTTTTATTTTCATTTTAGGTGTCCAATACTTCCCCAAAGCAATGCAATGATAAACCAACCCCTGTAGACTAATATGAATGTTTAATAAACACGATGTTTTAAAAAAGCAATGTAGATTTCAGCAGAAACAAAGTCATTCCTCCTTGGCCTTTTCATTCATAGGCATTGCACAGTTAACTGACATTAAAAAAAGGAAATAAAAGAATTCAAACAGAAACCTTTTCCTCTTTAGTGATAATCCCACAATTCACTACATTCTTAAGCAACAGGTTGCTATGGTAGCAGGGATGTCAAGGTAATGGTGATATGAAATCAATGCAAAACAGTTCGTGCTTCAAAATGCATGAGTCTGGTAGAAACGATTTTGTGCTTTAACTTCTAGGCATGCTGCTTCTAAAAGAAATGAGAAGAGAAGGTAGTGCCAACCTGAGCCTGGTGGTGCTTTAACAACCTTTCCAGAGTTCTGCGGGGAGTAATCCATGATCTGTGCTTTTTATTTGTGGAACTTAAGGCTTGCTCCTGATAAGACTCATGTTATTAAAGGAAAGCTTCATGCAACAAAATATGAATGAGAAGAGTTTCTGATTTTATGTATTATATTTCTATTCACTTGTTGTTTTTGTTAGGTGCCATCGAGTCGGTACCTACTCATAGCGACCTTATGCACAGAAGAACAAAATACTGCCCGATCCTGGACCAACCTCACTACTGTTGCCATGCTTGAGTCTATCGATGCTGCCACTTGGCCAATCCATCTCGCTGGGGTTCTTCCACTCCTTCTCTGACCTTCCACCTTACCAAACATGATATCCCTCTCCAGCAAGTGGTCCCTCCTGACAATATGTTCAAAGTATGAGAGATGAAGTTTGGCCATCTTGGCCTCAAAGGATGGCTGCATTTCTTCCAGAACAAATCTATTGGTTCTAGTCAAAGCCAAACTGCAGGTTTAATAACATTGAAATGACTGTCATGACTAGAACCCTTGCATCTCAGAATTCAGTATAAGTTCACTTTTGAGTTGTTATGTAATAAATTTCTTCCTAATATAAGATTGTAGTTGTTGTTAAGTGTCGTTGAGTTGGTTCCGACTCATAGCATTGCTGCATAGGTTTTCCAAGGAGTGGCTGGTCAAGGTTTGAACCACCCAACTTCTGGTTAGTAGTGCTCATCCTATAGCACCCCCCAAGATGTTGTTGTTATTATGCACACCAATGTTCATTCATAGCAGCACTATTTACAATAGCAAAAAAATGGAGACAACCAAAACACCCATCAATTGAAGACTGGAAAAACAAACTGGTATGTACACACAATGGAGTACTACACTACATTGAAGAACAACAAGGAAGCTGCAAAGCCATTGGATAACATGGATGAACCTTGAAGACATTATGCTGAGTGAAATTAGTCAGTCACAAAAGGAGAAATACTGCATAAGACCATTATTGTAAAAGACTAAGAAAAAGAACCCACACAAAAGGGGGTGCAGATCTAAAAATATAAGTGGTGATCACCGGTACATATGGGAAGAGAGGTGGGGAGGTAGGGGAAGAAAGAGCACAGAGTAGGGAATAGATCACAGGAGAGCCTGGGAGCAGGAGGTAGGGGGTGGGGGCTAGCAATACACAAGAAGGGGGAGGAGAAAAAGAAGAACAAGGTGAACAGGAGAACGGTTGGGTAGGTTCGCATGGCCTAGGTGAGACAGAGCTAAATGACGAGGTATGCACAACCCTGGAATAACAGGGCTTCAGGATATGGGGATTGAGGCATGGCTTGAAAGGGGAAAAGAGGGGAATAAAGCTAGGATGCTTGGCCATCTTTTGAATCATGTTCTCCCTTGTCTACCATTGTGAAATAGATACTTGGGGGTGGGGGGAATAGCCAGAAGCATCACAACAGAAAAAATGTGGGCCCAGATCCAACATATAACTAACTAGAATACCTTGGGGGAGGGGACAGGAAACTGCCCAGACCCAAAATAATGGGGGGACTATGATGGCATGGACAGATAGATGAACTGGCTGGGGAAATGGGACTCAGGAAGGGAGAGGAGCTGTTTGCTGACAGCCGGTGGGGGGTGGGGGGAGGGGATGGGTCTGTGGGGTGTATCCTTTGGTTATTTGATGAGGCACAGAGCGGATTTTAATCACTGCAATGAAATGAAACATGATAGGATGAATGTGAAACTGAAGTGGGACAGAAGCAAATAATGAGGTACACAAAACCTTGGAACAACAGGGCTCTGGGATAAAGAAATTGAAACATGGTTTGAATGGGGAAAAGGGGGGAAATAATATTAAGATACTTGGCTGTCTGTTGAATCTTGGTTTCCCTGGCATAGCATTATAAAATAGACACTGGAGGGGGAGAGAAAGGAATAGCCAGAAATACCACCATAGAAAGCTTGTAAGTCCGTCTTCTGCCAATAACTGATTGGAATACCTAAAAGGGAGCTACAATGTGCCCAGCGAAGGAGGCTTCGTGCAGAGCCCCTGCATTACACAAGACCAGAGATGGAATCCTGAACAGCATCCAGAATCTTATTAGGGGAAAAGTCCACTTGAAAGGACAAGCAGACCAGCCTGGAATGGCCAAAAGAACAGAAGATACTTCCTGAAAGAAAGACTGAAAAAAATACACAAAACAATATAGGCAGGCCAACTGATTACTACAAGAACAAACAAGTGACTCACCCAGGAGACATCAAGGTAAGTGGTCGGGTCCCCCTCAAGACAAACCCCCTTCTAAGATTAAGGCTCAGTGGGAATGCATGCTCTGATTGGTGACCACTTTCATCACTGATAAGGGGAAATGGGGGGAAAACATAAATGAAGCTGTGAACTGAGCCCTACAACACTCAATAGACTCCTGTGAACCCAGATGGAGACCTGGTTGGCCAGCAGTGTGCCAAGTCCAGGGACCTCTTGGACCTGGAGTCAGCGACATAGCCACAGAGAACTAGAGTGAAGAGTGAAGTGTCCAGCTGATAAGAAGAGAGGGCACATTCATAAGTACATCCACACTTAAAAAAAAAATAAGGACAAAAAAAAAAGATGTTGTTGTTATTAAGTGCTATCAAGTCTATTCCCACTCATAGTGACCCTGTACAGGGTTTACAAGGAGCAGCTGGTGGGTTTGAACTGCCAACCATGTGGTTCACAGTCCAGTGCTTATCTGACAGCACCACAACAGGAGCTCTAATATAAGATAGCTTATGTTGTTGTTGTTAAGTACCGTGGAGTGGGTTCCGACTCATAATGACCCTGCACAGGGTTTCCAATGCTGTAAATCTTTACGGGAGCAGGAATCCTTATCCTTCTCCCGCCGAACAGCTGGTAGTTTTGAACTACCGACCTTGAGGTTAGCAGCCCGATTCATAACCACTAACCCAAACCACTGCTGTTGAGTTAATTTGGACCTATAGTAACTCAGTAAGATGTAGTAGAATGGCTCTGTGGGGATTCCAAGGTTGTAATCTTTACAGAAGCAGACTGGCACATTTTTCTCCCACATGACAGCTGGTGGATTTGAACTACCAATCTTTCAGTTAGCAACTGAGCACTTAACTAATGCATGACCAGGACTCCCTTGTTATATATATTTGTATAAATATGACATATGTGAGAACTCCCTTGTTATACATATTTGTATAAATATGACATATGTAAATAAGCATTCAGAAGGCATTTTTCATGTAACTTCTGTGATGTATATCCTATCATGTACTTCATCCATACCCCAATGTCTTACAAGTTATTTTTGTTGTTAGGTGCTTTTGAGTCAGTTCTGACTCATAGCAAACTTGAATAGGATTCTGAGGAGTAACTGGTGAGTTTGAACCACCAACTTTTTGGATTCAAACTGATCTTATTGCAGGTGTTTATCCTACAGCGCCACACCAAGACTGCTGTGTTACATGTACACATTATCACATAGTCTACATGTTTAAAATCTTAATGAATCAAATAATGACTGTTGCTCTTGTTGTTAAGTGCTGTTGAGTCAGTTCCTGGCAGTTCAATCTGCACTTGTGGTTCAGGGCATTACCCTGTAGCACCACACCAGGAAGGACTCCATAACAAGTGATATCACTTTCTATGCCCCCATTCTCCCTGCATGTAGATTCACTATCTCTCCTTTACCCAACCAAATCTTACTAATTCCATGGATCAAGTGGTGATCCCAAAATTAAAGAAATTGGACTATTAAAAAATGGGCAAGCTAACCGATTACCCTGATTTCTTAAATGCATAGTTTATTCCTATTTGCTCTGTCTTGGAAACATTTTGGGTCTTGGAGTCCCTTAGAGACAGGGCATATAGGTTCTAGTGCATTGTGCAACTTAGCAAACCTCTGTGAAGATACTTTGGAGTTCTGGTGTGGCACTGTGGCTTGCTGCCTCAGAGTTGGTGGTTCAAACCCACAAGCTACTCCTTGGAAACCCAAGATAGGGATATTATGAGTTGGAACTGACTCCACGGCACTTAACAACACCACCAACAATGGAGAAACTCCAGTGAGAGAGCTCACAGGAAGGATGTTTGGCTGTAATGTTTTAAGTCTCAGTGACTTGCCATATTTCATCCCCTTTGCTCTTGTCTCCATGACAACTTTTTACTCATTCCTTAAGATCCAACTTTGTGGAGTCTTTTTAGACATGGCTCTCTCTTGCGTCCTGCCCTGTACAACCAACATTTCCCATTCTCCCAGATTTAATCTTTGTCTTCTTTGTAGTAATTACTTACAATAGTACTTACTATGTTCTACTGCAAATATATCTATTTATATGCAATGCTATTAAAAATTACCAAGTTTCTAGATGATAGGGAATATGTAATGAATAACTATGTATTTTTTGCTTTTTGTTTTGTATTCGCAGCATCCTCTTCTCTAATTGGGGAATGAAGGGTTTAGATCTCTGAGAAATAACTGCCATAAACAGAAAATAGGTATTGAGTAGGGGTATGTCCCTGAGCTTTTCATGTGGCAGTTACCTTCTTCTCCAAAAGATGCAACTGGTGGTTATGGGTGGGAAAAGAAGAGAGAGAATTATTCTTATGTTTATAGAAGAATCGTATAACCTTTTCTCTGAGACTGGTAGGGAGGTTATGGGCATGAAGTTACAAAGATCCTGAGGACACATTCTTGAATCTGGAGTGACATGTGTTCCTGTGGGGATCGCATCTATTATTGTAAAAGGAGCAAACAGGTGACTCATGAAATTTTCAATGAGTCAACTGGCATTAGGAAACATACCACACAAGTAAACAGAATTGATTAATCTAATCACACATTTGGCAAGTCAAACATGTTCTCAGTTCCTATCTCATTCTGAGAAGCAACTTTCTAGCATCTCTTGGGACAAATTGTTCTTCCTGGGATGTGAAGAGTAAGGGTTCAGTCACCCTAAAGAGGTGTGAATTTAAAAGGGAAATAAACAAGGAGAAATTGTTCCATTTAAATAGGATGGGATGGATTTCCAATGCATCCCCTGTGTACTTCTGACCTTTGCCACAGTCACGTAATTTTGAGATTACTGTGCAGACACAAAGCTCTCTCTTTAACATGGTTAAGTCTGAAAGATAATGGACAATAACTTCTTTATCTTTACTCAATCCTTCCTCTATGCAAAGATTGAGCACTTTCCTATCAATGACAACATGTGGAATGTTTGCTTGTTAAACAGTATACTCAGATGCAAGATGTTGTGGGAAGCTAATTCCTACCAGGTTCAGATGACTGGGGGAGAAGTATTTGAAACTGCATTGTAAGCTTTTAGAGTACTGCTGAGCTATGGCATGGATTTGCTGACCTGTGAGATTTTTTTAAAGCTGCCAGATTGCTAGTTGCTGGTGGTGGTGGGGGTAGAGTGTATGTGGGGGGGTTGAGTGTGGATCAGTGGGAAACTTGAAAATGTATGCTTCAGGTGAATATGAAATCTATATGGAAAATCAAGACTAAGCTCTTCTTCCACAAAATGTTTAGAAATGGTCTGAATGAACTTTTTTATGGTAGTTTTAGAATTTATTATATGGTATAAATCAAAAGCAGCTTTTAAATTTAATTGTCTGGTAAAGCTTTTAAATTTCACAATGAACCTTTAAAATGGAAATAATGAAAAGAGGACTTGTTTAATAGAAAAAAATAAGGGCCAAACTACTGTTTATCAACAAAATTGAAGATGAACTTATAATAATTTTCTCAAATGTTACTCACATTTGTCACTCACCAGTGGAACTGTAAGAATAAAATTAACCATAAGAAAACCAGAAGATGAAAATCTACTGAAGAAATATCAGCATTTATTTCAAAAGTCAGTAATGATTTTGTGGAAATGATATCCAGAGGCAATGATTTGACCTGTGTAGTTGTAGAAGGTTTAGTTACAACATCATGACTTTTCATTTAGATCAAATTACTGCATTTCTAAACTAATGAAATGTATTCTTAATTCCAAGTTATAGCTGTTAATGTCTCTGCTTCCTTAGCAGAACAATATTGGGAATAAATAATGCTAGCTTAATATCAATATTAGTAGATACTTTCATAGAAAATCAGTTTGTGTATTTCTGTATATATATCTATGGAGTCCTGGTGTGGTACTGTAAAACAATCATTGAACTGCTCATCACAAGGTTGGTAATTCAAACCTACCACCCACTCCTCAGAAGCTCTATTCAGCATTGCAATCAGTTGGAACCAACTCAATGGCACTTAACCATGACATTGTTGTTTTTGTTAAGTGCCATCAAGTTGGTTCTGACTCATAGTGACCATGTATAGGGTTTCCAAGGAACAGATGGTAGGTTTGAACCACTGACCTTGTGGTCAGCCATCCAGTGCTCATCCTACGGCACCATACCAGGACTCCAACCATAACATATATACCTATATACCTTTATATATCTATATCTTACATATTCTGTTTCTCTGCAGAGCTCTAAGATAGTCCTCATCATCTCTCATTCATAACTAATTTGTTAACATTAATTTGGTCTGGCTACAGACCATCCTTTTATATTGCGTAGTTTGAGTATGTCACTTCATTGCTTAATTTCCACCTCCACAATTCCTCACAACCTATGAAATAGAGTCCAGAGTCATCATCTTGGTACTGTAGGGTACATCATGACCTTATACTGTCTATATTTCCAACCTTCTCTCCATACATTTTCCAAAATGCATCCTTACACTGACCTACTTATAGAACTTAAAAAAAAATGCTTGGTTTCTTATTCTGCTGGAACTTTACAAATACTGCCCTTTTTGCCTGTAAAAGAAAAATTTGTTTCCATTTAATTTCCCCATCCCATAACTTTTTTCCTTGGCAAACATTCATCACTTAAGATCTAACTCATATGTCATCTTCTGCAAGAAGCTTTCTTTGAACCCCTAGATTGTTAGGATCCTCTTCTATGTGCTCATATACTCCCCTGTGTAATTCTATGCTTGCTGTTGTCACAGTTATTATATCATAATCAGTGATTTACTTCTCCAACTTTCCTGTTGGATTATGAATTCAAGGAGGTCAAGAACCATGTCTTTTACTTTTATTTAGCCTTTATCATAAGTTTGCCTTGTAGTATATTTGTGTTGTGTTTTCCTTCATATATAAATGAAGTTAAAATAATATGTAATTATACCAAAGGCAATGTAAATTAGCTCTGCTCTAATATATATTACTCTCTCCCCTTTAATTAATTATTGTTTCTAGAAGTTCACTGAAAATGAGGTGATAATGCAATTGTTCAATGAAGGAGATTATTGCTTGTGTTTATAAGTAAAGCAGTAACTTCACTTTAATTTTCATCTAAAGTTTAAACCAGTTCTTTAATTTGTTCACTGCAAGCGTTCTCCTATGAAATAAAAAATGGGCTCTCTAATGATTTTTTGTTGTTTCTGTTGGTAGTAGAAAAGTCATGATGATTCTTTTATATTCAGTTTAAGAACAAAGAAATAAACACTGCAGACATTTATTAATTTTAAATCATGTAATATTTCAAAAAACAAAAGAATTACCCAGAATACATCATTTTATTATATGTACTTTATAACTAATTACTTTACAAGGAAATAAAACAATACAACTCACCTCAAAATTCTTCCCTGATTCCATTCCCCTTATTCTGTCTCTAGAAGTAACCAACCCTTCCATTCATTTGTTTATTCAGAGAAAATTAATGAACATCTATTATTGTGATGTTCTATTTTGTGAGCATCTCTATTGTGATGATCTATTCTAGATACTAAGGAACTCTGGTAACGTAGTGGTTATGAATTGGGCTGCGAACCTCAATGTCAGTAGTTCGAAACTACCAGCTGTTCTGCAGGAGAAAGATGAGGCTTTCTGCTCCTGTAATGATTTACAGCCTTGGAAACCCTGTACAAGGTCGCTATGAGTCAGAACCAACTTTACAGCACATAACCACCACCACCACCATTCTAGATACTGGAAATAGCTGTAAATAAGTCCCTGGCCTCATTAAATTTAAGTCTAGTTTTTTATTGTAAGGTGTACTCACCAGATTGATGCGTATCAATTTGTTCTCGAATATGTCAGTTTTACTTTAAGTCCATCTCTTAGGGTCAGGCTTTCTACAGCTGAATTGTTTTATAATAATGATATAGTTCTTTTCTTATTGCACTAGGACATTAGAAACACTTGCTGTTGATTGTTGATCCTGTGAGAGGAAGAACACTATTTGGGAAATATTTACTTCAAAGGACCTGTAGATTTACACAAGAACATAATTCAAAATCACAAAATAACCAAGCTTAGTGGTCAGGTGAGGACTGTTGGAATCCTGGACAGTATAGTCCTTTGTCATCTTTCAAGTCTGGAAGTAAAATTACGTCCAGGGCTCAATTTTCATTCAAACAATGGCTAGGTATATAATGGAAGGAATAACACCAAGGGACAAGGGACAAGGGACTTAGGCACCTTACAATACGCAATCATTTGCCATCCAAAGGGTGGCATTTACTCAAGGACAAAGTTCAGGGGCTTAGAAAAGAAGGAGGAATGGAAACAGGAAATACAGGGAGGGAGTGGGATAAATGATGATCTTTTATGGGCATTCCAATCATTGAGATGAAACAAAATGTGCATGAATTGTTGAATGGAAAACTGATGTGCTTCGCACACCTTCAACTAATTCACATTAAAAAGTTTTAAAAAGGTGAAGAAATAACCTACAGATTCAGTGGCACCAATCTGGGATGCACTGACTTCCTAGGACGAAGCAGCAGATACCCTCAGAACTCCTGGTTGGGTCCAGAGGCACTGCCTCACTTATTTTATGGGACACCTCTCCAAGGAGGTAGAAAACCCTATAGTGTTATTCTCCTTGTCATTCCATCTTGGGGCAAGAGAAATAAGCTATTTTTCTCTTCATAGAAATTCAGTTACCCCAGTGCAAAATGATTTTAACTTATCACTAAACTGAATTAAAATTATATTGGCAGGAAAAAAAAAAAAAGTATTTTACTCTGCTCCAGACTGTCAACTAGAGGAAATTTGATTTCTTAGACTTAGATAGTGGAATGAAGGAAAACATTTATACAACTCTGGCCCACTCATTTAACCTTCCTGCCTAATCTTCAGTTTCTTTATTTGTGAAATAAGAAAAATGTTTCTTAGGTATTCCACAGATTTATTGTGGGGATAAACAGATGTAATAGAAATGAAAGTGTAATAAAAACAAGATCATATCATTATAGTTTATTATTAATTATTTATGTAAGAATCCCTGGTGGCACAGTGGTTAAGCATTTGACTACTAACTAAAAAGTCATTGGTTTGAACCTACCAGCTGCTCCTTGGCAGAAAGATGTGGCAGTATGCTTCCTTGAAGACCACTGTTCTTGTTGTTCAGTGCCATTGAGTGAGTTTTGCCTCATAGCAACTCTATATAGGATTTCCAAGAGCAGCTCATAGGTTTGAACCGCTAACTTTGCAGTTAGCTACCCAGTGCTTATCCTACAGCACCATGCAAGGACTCCTTCTTAGAGACTACTTACCACCTTGATGGCACGGAGAGATAGGCCCCTGGACTGAATGAGGCTGTGTGCTCTGGGCAGGAGGATGACTTGCAGAATATGACTTTAGGACATTTAAATGAATAAATATTTTTTGGTTTATAGGTGTACATCAGATATTTTTGCTTTTTTCATTTGTGAAATATAAAACATAAAGAGGAAGCTATTGGGAGGAAGTAGGAAAACTGTTGTTGCAGGGAGGGAATTGTAATCACTGAGATGAAACAAAGCATATAATTGGTTGAATGTAAAGCTGATGATCTTTTCTGTTAACCTTCATTCAATTTACAATAAAAAGTTTAAAAAAAGAAAAAAGACTACAGCCTTGGAAACTCTTTTGGGCAGTTCTCTATGACTCAAAATGGACTTAAGAGCAGTGGGTTAGTAGGTTTATTATGTACACGATGAGAACTCATGTTCTTGATGCTTTCACAAGGCATTAGAGTTTGAGGGGATATCAATTCTATTAAACATTGATCTGATCATTTTAAACTTCTGTTTCACAAGGTCTGAAAGTTTTATAAGAGACGGAAAAGATTTCTAGTGCTCAAAGTTAAATGATAATTGGGACTTTATGATTTTCTTCCTTCAGTTTTAACAGCACATGACACAGTTACTTACCTGCCCAATTTCCATAAATTCAACAAGTTTGTGGTGTTCTGGTGTGGTGCCGTGGGCTAATGTGTCAGACTGCAAAGTTGTTGGAACTGCAAAGTCAGTGGTTCAAGCTCACCAGCTGCTCCTTGGAAACTCTATAGAGGGTCACTATGGGTCAGAATTGGCTTATGAACAGCACTTATGAACAACAACATTCAAGGTAGTCAAGGTAATGGCCAAATAAGGACAACTTGGATTCTGGGCTCCTGGGGGAATCAAGGCTTCTGGAAAAGAAAGCCAATCTATTTACAAAGCCCCTCTATTGATGTTGATGCTGGTATTCACCAACATAGTTTAGTGTGACATGTTTCCCATTCCATTACTCTACCTCTCAATTTTAAAAAACTTGTTTCACATTCCATAAAAGAGGAATTTGCTTGGGTTATGCCTTCCCTTGTGAAGCTGATTTGCCTAATGAAATATGTCATTTGATTCAGCTGCACAAGACCTTTTTAAAGTGTTGAAGAGCAAAGATGTCAACTAGAGGACTAAGGTGTGCCTAACCCAAGCCATGGTATTTTCAATAACCTCATATGCATGTGAAAGCTGGACAGTGAGTAAGGAAGACCGTAGAAGAATTGATGCTTTTGAGTTATG
>NW_006408562.1:14690464-14694528 GCF_000296735.1 Chrysochloris asiatica | reverse complement strand
CCAATACCAGTCCATTTTAACTCACTAATGCCTAAGATATTGATGTTTATGCGTTCCATTTCATTTTTGACGACTTCCAATTTTCCCAAATTCATACTTTGCTCATAAGCAAATTCTGGCTGAATCTGAAGAAAATTAAAACAAGTACATGAGAACCAAAGTATGACCTTGAATCTGAATTCAAATGGAAGAAATGAGAAGTTAAAAGAGCTGAATAGAAAATTTCAAAGGGCAGCTGGAGAAGACAAAGTCAAATATTATAACAAAAGATGCAAAGACCTAGAGTTGGAACGCCAAAAGGGAAGAACACAGTCAGCATTTTTCAAGTTGACATTTCTCAAGCTGAAGGAACTGATGAAAAAATTCATAACTTGACTTGCAATATTGAAGGATTCTATGGGCAAAATATTGAATGATGCAGAAAGCATCAAAAGAAGATGGAAGGAATATACAGAATCACTGTACCAAAAAGATATGGTTGATGTTAAAAAATTTTAAGAGGTAGTATATGATCAGGAACCATGATATAGAAGGAAGAAGTCCAAGGTGCATTGAAGGCCTTGGCAAAGATCAAGGCACCAAGAGTTGATGGAGAACAAATTGAAATCTTTCAACACAACGATGCAGCGCTGAAGGCACTCACTCTATGCCAAGAAACTTGGAAGACAACTACCTCTCCCACTGATTGGAGGAGATCCCTATTTGTGCCCATTCCAAAGAGAGGTGACCCAGCAGAATGCAGAAGTCATTGGACAATGTCATTAATATCGTGCACAAGTAAAATTTTGCTAAAAACAATGCAAAAACAGCTGCAACCATACATTGACAGAGGTCTTCCAGAGGTTCAAGCAGATTCAGAAGAGGATGTGAAATGAGAAGTATCATTGCTGAAGCCAGATGGATCTTGGCTGAAAGCAGAAAATACCAGAAAGAGGTTTGTTTGCTTTATTGACTATGCAAAATTTTCAATTGTGTGAATCATTACAACACTCTGGAGAATGAATATTCTGGAACACTTAATTGTGCTCATGAGGAAGTAGTTCATAGACCAAGAGGCAGTTGTTCAAGCAGACAAGGGAACACTGTTTAAACCATTGTTTAAACCATTGTTTAAAATTAGGAAAGGTGTGTGCCAGGGTTGGGGTTGTATTCTTTTACCATATTTATTCAGTTTGTCTGTTGAACACATAATTCATGAAGCTGGATTATATGAAGAAAAATATGGCATCTGGACTGGAGGAAGACTCATTAACAACCTGCGGTATGTAGATCATATAGCCTTGCTGCTGAAAGCCAAAAGGACATAAAATACTTACTGAAGGACATCGCAGACCTCAGCTTTTGTTATGGGTTGTACCTTAATGTAAAGAAAACAAAAGTCCTCACCACTGGATCAACAAATAACATCCATGTAAATGGAGAAAAGACTGAAGTTGTCAAAGCTTCATTTTGCTCAGATCAACCATCAACACTCATGGAAGCAGTAGTCAAGAAATCAAATGACATATTGCATTAGGCAAATCTGCGGCACAAGACCTCTTTAAAGTGTTGAAAGTGTCAGTTTGACGACTAAGGTGTACCTGTCTTATATGCCTATGAAAGTTGGACAGTGATTAAGGAAAGTGTAGAAGAATTGAAGCATTTGAGTTATGGTGTTGGAGGAGAATATTAAAAGTACCATGGGCTGCCAAAAGAAGAAACAAAACTGTTGGAAGAAGTACAGCCAGAATACTCTTTGGAAGCCAGTATGGCCAGACTTTATCTCTCATACTGTGGACATATTATCAGAAGGGATTAGTCACTTTAGTAGGACATCATGCTTGGTAAAGTGGAGGGTCAGAGAAATAAAGAAAGATCTCCAACAAGATGTATTGGCACAGTGACAGGCGCAAGGGCTGAAGTGTATCATGATTGTGAGGTTGGCTCAGGACTGGGCAGTGCATCATTCAGTTGTGCATAGTTCTTTATGAATTGGTATGAACTAGGTGGCATATAAAAACAACAACTGTTATTTAAATAACTTTTTAAGCTAAATTAGTTAGATCTTCTAGTTCCCTTATGATGTAAATCAAGCCCTTGGACTTCTGTTCGGTTTATAATTTTCAAGGTCCATTTGCAGCTTTCTTGACTTGATTTATGAGTGAAGATCTTTATATTCCCCATAGGCATATGGCAATTTTATTAGCAAAGGAATTTTGTGTACCAAGTTGAACTTGTGCACCATTAGTTTTGCCAGCATCTATTGAGTACCTGCTGTGTGCAAAGTACTTTGCTAGAAGCTTTGTGGTGATAATGATGTGAAGGTGTTTGGGGCTCTTTAACAACAATTTATATAGCAGGCACATTACTTTATGAACATCAAAAATCTTGCAATAGTTTAAAGATTTTTCTCCAAATTTTTAGCCGTCAGAATCATCTTCAGGTGATTCTCCAACAGTTTAGAATGAATCACATTACATTCAAGATCACTATAGCAGTTGATCTTGGATGAGAAAATAATTATTAAAACCTTCAAGCAAGATGATTTCTGAAGATTTTAGTGAGAGATCATTGAGAGCTAGCTACCTGTTCATTCATTCACTCAACAATTTGTCCAAATGAGTACTACTATGGATGAGGCAAACCCTTGTTTTGAGGAAGCCCAGGTAAATGTGCATTTATTTGCAGGCCTTTACAATACATTCTGAAGAACAGATTTGCTACATTAAACACTAAACACTGAAGACCAAAAGAGTTGTGGGATGACATCAAGAACATCATACAGGTAGAGAGCAAAAAGTCATTAAGAAGACACTAAAGAAAGAGAAGGTCAAAATGGATATCAGAGAAGACACTGAAACTTGCTCTCCAGCATAGAGATGCTACAGCAAATGGAAGAAATGAGGAGGCCAAGAGATGAACAGAAAATTTCAAAGATCAGCTCGAGAAGATAAAGCCAAATATTACAATAAAATGTGCAAAGATCTGGAGTCAGAAAACCCAAAAGGAAGACCACACTCAGCATTTCTCAAGCTGGGGGAATTGAAGAAAAAATTCAAGTCTCGACTTTCATTATTGAAGGATTATCTGGACAAACTATTGAATGATGCAGAAACCATCAAGAGAAGATGGAGGGAATACATAGAATCACTGTACCAAAAGGAAATGGTCAATGTTCAACCATTTCAAGAGGTAGCATATGATCAAGAGTCAATGATCCTGAAAGAAGAAATCCAAGGTGCATTCATGGAATTCACAAAGAACAAGGCACCAGGAATTGATGGAATAAAAATTGAAATCTTTCAAGAAAGTGAGGCGGCACAGGAGGCACTCACTCATCTCAGCCAAGCAATCTGGAAGACAACTATCCAGTTGACTGATTGGAAGAGATCCATATTTGTGCCCATTCCCCAAAGAGGTGACCCAATGGAATGCAGAAATCATAGGACAATCTCTTTGATATCCCATACGAGTAAAGTTTACTAAAAGTAATGCAGAAATGGCTACAAGCATACATTGACAGAGAACTTCCAGAGGTACAAGGAGGATTCAGAAGAGGCCGTGGAATTAGGGATATTATTGCCGATGTCTGATGAATCTTGACTGAAAGCAGAGACTATCAGAAAAATGTTTACCTGTTTTTCATTGACTACACAAAAGGATTTCGATTGTGTGGATCGTGACAAGCTATGGACAACACTGTGAAGTATGAGTATTCCAGAACACTCAATTATGCTCATGAGGAATCTGTACATGGACCAAGAGGCAGTTGTTCGAACAGAACATGGGAACACTGAATGGTTTCAAATTAAGAAAGGTGTGTGACAGGGTTGTATTCTTTCACCATACTTATTCAACCTGTATGCTGAGCAAATGATCCGAGAAGCTGGGTTATATGAAGAAAAATGTAGCATCAAGATTGAAGGAAGACTCATTAACAACCTGCGATATGCAGATGATACAACCTTGCTTGCTGACAGTGACAAGGACTTAAAATATTTACTGATGAAGATCAAAGAGCACAGCCTTCAGTATGGATTGCATCTCAATGTAAAGAAAACAAAAATCCTCACCACTAGATCAAT
>NW_006408562.1:14689376-14690364 GCF_000296735.1 Chrysochloris asiatica | reverse complement strand
TCTCTCATACTTCAGACATATTGTCAGGAGAGACCAGTCACTGGAGAAGGATATCATGTTTGGTAAGGTGGAGGGTCAGAGAAAAAGAAGAAGACACCCAGTGAGATGGATTGGCCAAGTGGCAGCATCAATGGGCTGAAGCGTGGCACCAATAGTGAGGTTGGCCCAGGATCGGCAGTGTTTCATTCCATTGTGCATAGGGTTTCTATGAGTCGGTACCTACTTGGTGGCACCTAACAACAACAACAACAACATGCCTTCCCTGTGATATCATTTGAATTCTTAAATCAGTACTCTAGTAATTTCCAGACTCTAGTGATTTCAATCAAACCAGTTTTCTCTGTGGACTCTAGAAAATAAAAGGCTGGGAATATTATTGCATAGTACATACTTTAAGATGTTTATTGAAGACTCTCATGAAGAGAGATTTCAGTGTTTCATATTTCCCTCCACCCTTTGACATGATGAGGAAAAAAAAGTGGATGCGATTCATCAGGAGAGACAAAAACCAAAATTTTGTCTTCCTCCTGTCTACTTGGAGTATTGCCTTTCCCATCAAAAAATGTCTGAAAGCTTACACCAATAAATTTTATAACATACTTAAAAAAAAAGTCTACCAAAAAATCTAAAGGTATCATTTACTATCAAAAAAGTCTCAAACTAAAAATAATTTTAAAAAGTCTACTGTTACTACCACTCATCTGTCCATTTGTCTGTCGTATTGTGGTAGCTTGCACATTGCTGTGTTTCTGGAAGTTATGCGACCAGTATTTTCCATACCAGCAGTGCCACCACAGTGGGCCTGTTTCAACTGAGTTTCCAGACTAAGACTAAGAAGAAGGAAAGACAGGCTACTTCCCAATATTTAGTCAATAGAACAAAAGACAGCAGAACAAACCATTATATTTGTTGTTGTTGTTGTTGTTGTCAGGTGCCATCGAGTCGGAACCGACTCATAGTGACCCCATGCACAGCAGAATGAAACAAT
>NW_006408562.1:14660653-14683711 GCF_000296735.1 Chrysochloris asiatica | reverse complement strand
ATTCTTATCAACGGAGAAAAGATTGAAGTTGTCAAGGACTTCATTCTTCTTGGATCAACTATCAACACTCATGGAAGCAGCAGTCAAGAAATCAAATTACGTAGTATTTTAGGCAAATTTGCTGCACAAGACCTTTTTAAAGTGCTGAAGAGCAAAGATGTCAGCGTGAGGACTAAGGTGTGCCTGACCCAAACCATGGTATTTTCAATAACCTCATATGCATGTGAAAGCTGGACAGTGAATTAGGAAGACCATAGAAGAATTGATGGTTTTGAGTTATGCTGTTGGAGAAGAATATTGAAAGTGCCATGGGCTGCCAAAAGCACCAACAGATCTGTGTTGGAAGAAGTTGAGCCAGAGTTCTCCTTGAAGGCCAGGATGGCCAAACTTCATCTCTCATACTTCAGACATTTTTTCAGGAGGGACCAGTTGCTGGAGAAGGATATCATGTTTTGTAGGGTGGAGTGTCAGAGAAAAAGAGGAAGACCCCCTGCGAGATGGGTTGGCAAAGTGCCAGCATCAATGGGCTCAAGCGTGGCACCAATAGTGAGGTTGGCCCAGGATCGGGCAGTGTTTCGTTCTGTAGTGCATAGGTTGCTATGAATCGGTACTGACTCAATGACATCTAACAACAACAACAATACATTATGACAGTGAATAGTGTAGTGACCCAGAAGGAGCAGTGGCTTCAATCTTGGATCTTAGAGAAACAATCTTGGGTCTTAGAGAAAGACTCCCAGAAGAAGGAACATCTAAATCAAGTCAATAGATGTATAATCTAGGTGATGGGAGGAGAGAAGGAGTGTTGCCAGTGGTGAATATGCAAAGTACAAATGCAAGAGAGGAAGATGAGGCTCTGCAAGAAGTGTAGTGTGCTTGGAACATAGTATTGGTAAGGAGGGCATTAGCAGTGGTGAGAGATGAAGCCAAAGAATAGGCATGATATAACGAATGGCTTCTTTTGAGCAGTCTTAAGTGTTTGACTTTTATCCTGAGGACATTGGGGAGCAACTCTCAGAAAGTTAGTGCTGAGCACTTCTGTTGTGCCCAACATGAAGCTGGTCCTTCAGGAGATTTTAATCAAGTACGAGAGCTCTTCTGTGGTCCCATGGAACCTGTAAGTCTGCTGGGATGATAGAAGAGACAAGCAAAATATTTTCTCGTATTATTCAAATGCAGAACTAAGCGAGAGGGTTACAATTTGGGTGCAAATGGAGGAGAGGTTGGTCAGTGGGGACAGATAATGGAGATGAACTATAGAGAAAGTTGTACCCTAAAAATTGCCAAGCGGGTTCCTACTGTTGACTGTTCTTTAATATAGTCTGACAACTAAGCACCCTCTAAAATTCCTGATCAGCATAAACTATCATACAAACACCTCTGCAATCTTCCAGTTATAATGGTGTTATCTAAATTTATCTTCTAGATTGAAACTACCTAAAACCAGATCATAGTTTGGTTATACCAATTTATAACACATATGTTCAGTGTTTTATTAGAGTTCTTATTTCCTTTGCATAGAGGCATGTACTTGTGACATAGTTGGAAAATAATTTAATTTGGATTGAGTTTTTACCTTAATAATCAGGGAGAGGGACAAGGAGTTAAGCGGCTTCATAGTATGAAAGCAGCTGCTGGGAGCATGGTTATGCTCATGTGTTCTCTTCCCCCCTTATTTATCACATTTTTATACTATTTTTAAGCCTTTGCTTCAACAGAAGCTATTTTCTGATCAAATTAGTCCACATTCCTCACTGCATGAGTCCCTAATAAAATCAAATACAAGGAAAGTAATTAATCATAGATGTAGTGAGCCCTCAGAGTCCCTCACCCCCAAGCCACGGCTGTTGTAATGTGGAGGCAACTCTTCCAGTAAGTGGGTTAGCTTACATCCTTAAATTATTCTGAACTGTTTAATAAAAACCAACAAATTGCTTTCTTTGCAATTACATAGAAAAAAAAAAAATTGTTCCATTAGAGGATGTTTCCATAGGACCTGATTCAATGGCACAGTTTCTGTTTCATCTGCTATTTTGGTGGAGGACTTCAGGCATAAGTAAGTCACACTTAAGAGACTCCAGAGCATGCTTCTATCTATCTTCGCTGGGCACTTTACCTTCCTGTCATCAATTTAAGTATGATCCCATTGTTTCATTTCTCAGTATTCTAGTGTTGCTATGACAGAAATATGACAAATGGGTGGGTTTAACAAATAAATCTATTCTCTTACAGTTTTGTTGTTAGGTGCCATCGAGTTGTTACCGACCCATAGCAACCTTATGCACAGCAGAATGAAACACTGCCCAATCCTGGGCCAACTTCACTACTATTGCCACATATGAGTCCATTGATGATGCCACTTGGTCAATTCATCTTGTTGGAGGTCTTCCTCTCTTTCTCTGACCCTCCACCTTACCAAACATGATATCCTTCTCCAGTGACTGTTCCCTCTTCCTGACAATATGTCCAAAGTATGAGAGACAAAGTTTGGCCATCTTGGCCTCCAAGGAGCACTCTGGCTGCACTTCTTTCAAAACGGATCTATTGGTTCTTTAGGCAGCCCATTGTTGTTGATGTCAGGTGCCATCGAGTCGGAACCAACACATAGTGACCCCATGCACAGCAGAATGAAACAATGTCTGATCCTGGGCCAATCTCACTACCGCTGCCACACTTGAGTCCATCAATGATGCCACCTGGCTGATCCATCTCGTTAGAGGTCTTCCTCTTTTTCTCTGACCCTCCACCTTACCCAGCATGACATCCTTCTCCAGCGACTGTTTCCTCCGGACAATATGTCCAAAGTATAAGAGACGAAGCTTAGCCATCCTGGCCTCCAAGGAGCACTCTGGCTGCACTTCTTCCAAAACAGATCTATTGGTTCTTTTGGCAGTCCATGGCACTTTCAGTATTCTCCTCCAACATCACAACTCAAAGGCATCAATTCTTCTACGATCTTCCTTATTCACTGTCCAGCTTTCACATCCATATGAAGCTAATGAAAACACCATGGCCTGGGTCAGACAAACCTTAGTCTTCAAGCTCACATCTCTGCTCTTCAATACTTTAAAAATGTTCCTGTGCAGCAGATTTGCCCAATGCAATCCGTCGTCTGCTCTCTTGACTGCTGCTTCTGCGAGTGTTGATAGTTGATCCAAGAAGAATGAAGTCCTTGACAACTTCAATCTTTTCTCCATTGATAAGAATGTTGTTTATTGGTCCAGTGATGAGGATTTTTGTTTTCTTGACATTGAGATGTAATCCATATCGAAGGCTGTGCTCTTTAATCTTCATAAGTAAATGTTTCAAGTCCTCTTCACTTTCAGCAAGCAAGGTTGTATCATCTGCATATCGCAGGTTGTTAATGAGTCTTCCTCCAATCCTGATGCCACGTTTTTCTTCATAGAACCCAGCTTCTCGTATTATTTGCTCAGCATACAGGTTGAATAAGTATGGTGAAAGAATACAACCCTGTCTCACACCTTTCCCAATTTTAAAACATTCAGTGTTCCCATGTTCTGTTTGAACAACTGCTTCTTGGTCTAGTTACAGATTTCTCAGAAGTACAATTAAGTGTTCTGGATTACTCATACTTCTCAATGTTGTCCATAGCTTGTCATGATCCACACAATCGAAAGCCTTTGTGTAGTCAATAAAGCACAGGTAAATATCCTTCTGGTATTCTCTGCTTTCAGCCAACATCCATCGGATATCAGCAATGATATCTCTCGTTCCACGGCCTCTTCTGAATCCAGCTTGAACCTCTGGAAGTTCTCTGTCAATGTATGATTGTAGCCATTTCTGTATTACCTTTAGCAAAACTTTACTTACTTGAGATATCAAAGAGATTGTCCAATGATTTCCACATTCTGTTGGGTCTCTCTTTGGAATGGGTATAAATATTGATCTCTTCCAATCAGTCGGCCAGATATTTGTCTTCCAAATTTCTTGGCAGAGATGAGTGAGTGCCTCTTTTGCTGCCTCACTTTCTTGAAAGATTTCAATTTTTATTCCATCAATTCCTGGTGCCTTTTTCTTTGCCACTTCTTTCAATGCACTTTGGACTTCCTCTCTGAGTATCATTGGCTCTTGTTCATATGGTATCTCTTGAAATGGTTGAACATTAACCATTTCCTTTTCGTACAAGGCAGCCCATGGCACTTTCAATATTCTCTTCCAATACCATAGCTCTCTTACAGTTTGTTGTTGTTGTTAAGTGCCATTGAGTGAGCTCCGATCCATAACGATGCTGTATAGAGTTTCTGAGGAGCAGCTAGTGAGCTTGAACCACCAACCTTGCAGTTCAAGCAGCTCTTACAGTTTAAGAGGCTAGAAATGCAAATTTAGGGTACTAGCTCTAAAAGAAAGCAGGGTGTGAGAGAGAGGATAGCAGGTTGCTTTTAAAAGGCAAATGGAAAGACACACAACTTGCTCCTTTGTCCTGGATTCTCTCTAAACAATCAGATGAGATGCTTCTCCTCCTACTCACAGGAAGCAGTAAGTAAGAAACTAACACGATGAGAAGGACTGCTCCAACATGTCACTGGAGGGCAGGAGAAATAAAATTCTATAAAACGAGGGGGCCTGAAATGCTAACCTAAAGGTCTTCAGTTCAAATATACTAGTCACTCCTTGGAAACCCAATACATGGTCACTGTAAGTCGGAACTGATTCAGTGGCACATAACAACAAAAATAGCTCTGTATAGTCCACATTAAAGAGAATAAGAGAATCATCTCCACCTTAAACATTTGGAAATGTGTTTGAAAATTCCCAAATACTTAAGTTGTTTTAAAAAGTTACTTAAAAATTCGTTTCGGTTTCATTGACTTGTGGCTAAAATGCATTTCCAGGTAGTGCTTCTCATATGTAAAAAAACCCAAAAAAACCCAAAAACAAAACACACACACACACACACACACACACACACACACACGAACACCTGCTGCAGTTGAGTTGATGCTGACCTCAAGTGTATACGAGTAGAACTGTGCTCCATAGGGCTTTCGGTGACTTTTTTTTTTTTTTTTTTCAGTCAATAAAGTAAGTTTATTTATTTAGAAGAAACAATTTGAAAAGAAAAGAAACACGTTTTGTAAGGAAAAAAAAGAAAGAGACGAAGGAGAAAGTCTTGGCTTCAACAGCAGGTAGGTTTATTGAGAGTAAACTTGGGAGGGGGGTACTCTTAAGTCTCCAGATGAAACCAAGAGCCCGTCTGTTCTCTTCCAGACTTGGGTATTTAAAGGCCGTGTGGTCTAAGTGCAGTTCTGGAGAGTTTACAATGGCCAGGGGTATGGAGATTTTGGCCAGGGGTATGGAGATTTGGGCAGGGTTAATTGCAATGCCATTGCATTGATCAGGCGCAAGGTCCTTCATTATAGACTCTTGGTGTTAGGGAGATAAGGGCAGACATGTTTCTTTGACTGCTTCATGCTGATTTATGTGTTTAGATGGGGTGAGTCTGCAACAGGAGAGTGGTTGCCACCTGATCTTTTGCAATGGCGGTGAGTCGGCCTGCAAGAAATCTTTGGAAATAATTTATTATATAAGGCAGGAATACAGCATCCAGTCAGAGGAGTAATGGTCTTACAAAGTGGTCCTACAAAGTGTAATAACCAAGGGAAGATATTTTGGGTGAGAAATATGCAGCTGTCTCCCTTTTTGGCTGTAAGTCTAGTGGTCTTCAATTTGGTAACTGCTCCTGTTATGGTCAAGATGGTCCTGGGAGCGAGATAGATCGGAGAGTTTCTTTAGGGAGGCTAAATGATACCATGCGATTTTTCCTTTTAGCTTAGCTGCAGTGGGTGTGAGTAAGATAACTGTATAGGGACCTTCCCATTTTGGTTGTAAAGGGGAAGGGTTTTTTGTTTTCAGGAGGACTTGGTCTCCAGGGGTAAGGGCTATTGGAAGATTAGATTCAGGAGTTGGCAGGTGGTCGTTGGCATATTTCCACAGGATTGACCAGACTGTGTACAAAAGTGAGCTAATGAGTGGAGGAGGAATGGTCATGGGTAGGGTTTCTTGAGGACCTAAGAATGGGGCTAGAGGGCAACCATAGACTAATTAAAAGGGGCTTAGGAAAAGGGGTAGCGTAGTGGTTACGAATCGGGCTGCGAACCTTAAGGTCAGCGGTTCGAAACTACCAGCCGCTCCGTGGGAGAAAGATGAGGCTTTCTACTCCCGTAAAGATTTACACCCTCGAAAACCCTGTACAGGGTCGCTATGGGTCGGACCCGACTCGATGGCACTTAACAACAACAACAACAACAGGAAAAGGGGTATTTTTGGCATGGCTCTAATTTTTAGGAGTACAAGGGGTAAAAGGGTTACCCAGTCCTTTTGGGTATTTGACGCTGGCTTTGTTAAGGTTTCTTTTAGAGTGTGATTCATTCACTCAACCTTTCCTGATGACTGGGGGCGAGAAGGATTATGAAATTTCCAGGATATACCTAGGACTTGGGCTGTGTGTTGGGTGACTTCCGAGATTAATTCCTTTCCATTGAGTGACTGAATTTTAAGAAGCTGTTGTTGTTAAGTGCCGTTGAGTCTATTCCAACCCATAGCAACCCTGTGTAGAGTCTAAGGAGCAGCTGGTGAAGTAGTTCACCAAGGTTTTAGTTAGGAGCTGAGCGCTTAATCATTTGTTCCATACCATACTTTTTATGCCAAATACTATAACAAATCTCCATTTGTATTAATTCTTTTTCCTTCCCCAAACCCAACAAGGTTAGATATTGTTATAATCTCAGTTGTACAGATGGGGGAAGTAAGGCACAGACAACATAAATATCCTACCAAAATATAATTCTTGGACATTTTAGAGACTTGTTTTGTGGCACAATACATTGTCAATTTTATTCTCTAATTGTGGTTGAACTAAAATATAGATTTGGGCTAAACCATAGGTAAGGTGGAGGGTCAGAGAAAAAGAGGAAGACCCCCGATGAGATGCATTGGCTAAGTGGCAGCATCGATGGACTCAAGTGTGGCAACAGTAGTGAGGTTGGCCTAAGATTGGGCAATGTTTCGTTCTTCTGTGCATAAGGTTGCTATGGGTCAGAACTGACACCTAACAACAACAACAACATAGACATAGGATAAGTCTGCCTGATTTTAAGGTTTTTACAAAGGCTTCCTATTCCCTAAATGCCATCCCATATGTTCACTGATAATCTATTGCCAACAAAAAGAGCAACATTTACTTGGTGATTACATTATGCCTGGTTCAGGTATCCATGCATGTCCATTAGACGAAATTTGTCATCTGCGTTCTGTTAATTGCCTGTTCCTCCACTCACCTGTCAGTATGTGTACTGTGGTGGTTTGTAGGATGCTATAATGCTAGATAGGGTGTCTTCAAGGTAGATCTTGAAATGTTTTTTGACAATGAATGTGATGCTAGTCCCCTTGAATTTCTTGTTCCCAGCATAGGAAGTCATATGACTATTGGATTCAAAATGGCCAATACCTGTCCACTTTGGCTCACTAATGCTTAGGATATTGATCTTTATGCATTGGATCTTATTTTTGACAATTTCCAATTTTCTTAGATTAATATTTATACATTCCAGGTTCCTTTTATTAATGGATGTTTGTAGCTGTTTCTTCTCACTTTGAATTGTGATCCATCAGCAACTGAAGCTTCTGAAAGCTTTACTCTCTTCATGTCATGATCAGCTCTATTTTGCGGAGGCAGCTCTTGCCCTGTCATATTTTGAGTTCCTTTAATCCTGATGGGCTCATCTTTTGACACTATATCTGACAGTGTGCCATTGTTATTCATAAGATTTTTAGCAGCTAACAATTCTGAAGTGGTCCATCTCTCCTTCTTCCTTGTCTGTTTTAGTCTGGAAGCTCTGCTGAAATCTGTCCATCTACAGTGAACCTACTGGAATTTAAATACCAGTGGCATAGCTTCCAGGATCACAACAACATGCTAGACAAACTGACAGGTGATGTGGTAGTATAGGGTCAGAAAAAAACAGAAAGTCCTCCAATGAGATGAAGTGACACTGTGGCTGCAACAATGGACTCAAACACCAAGGTGATCTTTAGCATGGCACAGGACGGGGCAGGGTTTCATTCTGTTGTCACTTGGTCACTGGGAGTTGGAATAGACTTGATGGCACCAAAGAACAATAGCAATTGATTGCTACAGATAATAATATTCATATTAATGCCTATTATTTTCTAAGTCATTTTTTTTTTTTTTTTGCCAATTAGAGGATCTTGAGAACATGCTTCATCTCCTTTCATGCACAGAGTTGAAACATTCTTATATTGTAGTAGAATCATTTCCAAACAATGCTATGTTTTATTTTTGCTATGCTTTAACCTTTTGGGGTTGTATCCCCCCCCCCCCAACTAAAACCTTTTATTAAACTTATATTATAATCTTGTTATTGTTGTTAGTTGCCATATTGTCAGCTCAGACTCATGGTGACCTCACATGGTGACCTCACCTGAGTGGCCTCGCTCCATAGGGTTTTACATTTTATTGTAGGATCTTACTTTCAGGAATTTTTTGTTGTTGTTGTTTTGGCTCCTGTATTATTAGTACTGAAGGACCCTGCTCCTGATCAACAAAATGGCTTTGCAGCTACACCAAGTGGCACGGAATAAAGTCCTGCTTAAGTTTCAGGTCTCTGGTCTCTGGTCTCTGGTCTCTGGAAAGCTTAAGTCTTTATTGCACCAAGAGACCCCCCTCCCCCCTCCCGGTAGTTTCCGGTTTCAGAAAGATCTCCATAACCCTGTCCATTGGAAACTCACCCAAACTGCACCTAGGACCACACCTCCTTAAATAACCCTGTCTGTAAGAAACAGGCAGCATCTTGGTCTCTCAAGACTGAGTGCCCCCGGGTTTACTCTCAATAAACCTGCCAGCTGTTGAAGCCAAGTCTCTCTCCTTGTCTCTTTCTTTCTTATTTCTTATAAGTACTCTACTTTGCCCTATATTTCCTTAGTATTGCCATGGGGTGTATATCCACTGAGAACATTATCAATGTATTTGTGGTCCTTGGGTTGCTGTTATAACCCTTGATGACCAAGCACGGAATGATCTGCAGGATGCTAACAGAGGATACTGCCTCTTGAAACCTTGAAATCCTTTGCAAATATGTCATTAATATTTCCTTGTTTTCTGTGAGCCTCTTGGCCATGCATCACTGGCATTTTATGTTAGGCCATTTCAATTAATAAAACAACTGACATTCTTCCTTTGGCAACTTGGGACCAGCTTTAAATCAAACTTCCCACATGGGTAGTCTAGTGTGACAGATTCCCTGGGGATGAGGTTCTGGTGGCTGTTGTATAAACACTCAGCAAATACATAATAATAATGAAAGTGAGACTTGCTGGCTTCACTGTGATTTCGAAGCTTTGACTAAGGGCTGGGTGAGCAGCAACAAGATGAAATGGGAAGACATTGAAGCAGATGGATCAGATTTTGAATCCTGGCTCCTTAATTAATGTGTGTCCTCAGAGAAATTAATTAATTATATAAACTCTCCAAACTTTTCCTCATCTGCAAATAGCAATAATATGAGTATCATATAGCGCTGAAGTAAAGAGTAAATGATAGTCTATACAAGAACGCGCCTGGATCATATGACATTTAAAAATAAACAGAGCTCTTCTTCCAAACTTTGCTCTCACATATGTGCATTTCTTTGAGGTGCGTTCTTCATCTTTTTGGGCTGATGGATGCTCATGTGCAAAATTCTGAGTCTGGACTAGAAAATCTATAAGGTGTCCTTTGGCATTAATACCACTTCATCATACTTGTAGACCTTGAAGCAATAGACTATAAATATAAATGAAAATTAATAACTTACCATGTAGTTGAAATATAGAGCTACATATTTTTAGTTCTTTAAAAACTGTAAAAAATTTCATGGAAAACTTTTCAAAATTGAAATAATTCAAAACTAAAAGAACAAAAAGAGAAAAGGAATCTCCCATATACCATCTTATTTCACTCCTCTCCCTATAGAAAAATACTTCAACAAGTTTGGGGTATATCATTAGGTATTTTTTCCATATGTTTTCTACTACTTACACACAGACATACACAAGTATACAGATGCTATGATATGCTATGTACAAATATATTTACACATTTAAAAAACAAAAGTATTTTTATACAAATCATTTTTGAAAAATGCTTTTTTCATTTGTTCCACTTTCTATTATACCATCTTTAGCAAGCAGCTTTCATCTTCAATTTACCTCATAATCCAAGATAGCTGCCAGCTGTAGCCACTTTATCTCTTTTCCAGAGTCAGGAGCACCTTAGGGTTGCTTGGGTCTCATAGACATCACCTCATATGCATGCGGAAACTGAACAATGAAAAAGGAAGAAGGAAGAATTGGTGCATTCGACTTGTGGTGTTATTGAAGAATACCGAATGTATCATGGACTACCAGCAGAATGAACAAATCAGTCTCAGGAGAAATACAACCAGAATGCTACTGAAGAGCAAGGATGGCAAGTCTTTGGCTCATTTACTTTAGGCAGGCCATCAGGATCCACCAATTGTTAGAACTGGACATCATGTTTGGTAAAATAGAGGGTCAGTGAAAATGTGAGAAACCTTCAATGAGACACAATGGCCACACCAATGGCATCAACATATTAATGATCCTGAAGATGGCCCAGCACTGGGCAATGTCTCATTCTGTAATACACAAAGCTGTCATGAATCAGAACTGATGCAACAGCAACTAATATCAATCTACAGAACATCCTCTCGTATGAATAATGGAATCTACTTTTAACTATGAGAAAAAGGAAGTTAAAGAAAAACAGACAATAGAAACAAATGTGATGTCTCAAAGAAACCAAAGGAAAGAAAACAGATGGATTCCAGGTGCCTGGGGAGTGTGGTGGGATTAGCACTGGACTGCTAACTGCAAGGTCGACAGTTCAAACTCACCAATCAGTCTGCAAGAGAAAGATGAGGCTTTCTGCTCCTATAAAGATTTAAAGCCTCAGAAACAATATACAAAGTCCCTAGGAGTTGAGATCGACTTGATGGCAGTGAGTTGAGAGAAGTAGTAGCAGGAACCAGAACAGTGAAGTACAATCCAAAGGGACACAGAGGTGGCCTGCTTTAGAAGGAATCTTGGTTGAGGTCTACAAAGGAGGCAAATAGAAACGTGTATGCTTGGATTAGGCAGTGGTTTTCTGGAGAGCCAATTATTAGCCTTTCTTCCCAACCCTGGTTCAGTGATGTGTGGCCTCCATGGTTGGAGTATTTATGCCGTGGGTATCAGTAAGTGAATCACTCTAAAATGTTGACCAGCACAGTATTGGAGCGAGGATGGGACAGACAGATTAGGTTCAGTGTGATGGATGAGAATGAATGTAAAGGTAAGGAGGACAGTTGAGGTACGGTTGAGTCCTATTATGGTGCAGATGAAGTAGAAAGGGGAGGTTTCTGAGATAAAAGCAGGTGTGTCCTTTCTCTGACATAAGCCATTCTCCCAGATTCCACCCACTCCAATTATATTCTAAAACTCAGGGGATTGACTTAGGGAAAACCATGAAAGCTTTTCCAAGTCTAGCTCTGAGCAAGCTGCCTACTTACCAAAGTACATAGAATTTTCCCCTCAAAGTTCCCAGTTACTGGTGTTAAGGCATAGGTTAAGTTGAACTTAAAAGATGGCTTTCGAGAGGAAATCAGAGCCCAAATAGAAAGTTTTATAGAAAAAAAAGAATCTTTGAAGCCAGAAGAAATGTTGATGTTCTTCTGAGAGTTTTATTTTGACCTTTCACAAAGATGATCCATCAGAACCGAAGAGCTTTGTTTTGTAATGATGAGAGCAACCTGATATGCAGGACTTAAAATGAGGAAGAAAATTTGGTCACCTGAATACTTATCACCTGCAGAATCAGCAAAACAACACACACAAAAAAGCAAGCAGTTAGAATCTTTTTTCTTTACAGGATGTCTGTTTGGATGCTGGTTGCTGCAGGGAATGAACAGATATGCCTCATCTGCCACATTTCACTTGGAACATCCCTAAAATCAAATCCCCTTGAATGATAAACATATAAATGGAATGGAAGAGCTGAGCAGAAGAAGTCGTTCTGTTCTCATGAAGTTGTAAGTGCTTCAAGGGTGGGGCCACATTTGCCTTATCCATGGCTTTGAGTACATTAGTGACCTACACAAAGCAGACAATCAGTAAACATGTACTGGATGAGTCAGAGACAAGTTTTCTGAGTCCACCAGCTGCCTATATAAAATGCTGTGAGTGGTTCCACTGGAATCCTTCTCTCTGGATTTAGGTAAAAGACAGGGTCTTCCTTTACTGTTCCCCCTCAGGAATAAGTAGTCCCCATACCAACAGCCTTCTAATACCATTCTTCACAAATCCTCCCTCAGTCTTCCCTAGTCTAACCCTTTTTTCTCCTCATTATGGAATGAGAGACTTAAGAATTGGCTAATCTTGATCATTTAATTTGAATCCAGTGTTTTCATGCTTCAGCTAAGACTGAGATAGAAACCATCTCACTTAATACTCTATTGCATAGTATCTTAGACATTTTCATTGCATTTCTCTAATTATGAAGGATTGCACATTTTAGTTGATTGATTGTGTGTGGGTGTCTCTATGTGTGGATGAAAATTATCTTTTCATATTACCACTCAAAATTTTGTGTTGTTTGGTATTCACTTACAGACTTGTAAAAGCTCTTTGCATACAAAAGAATAAGCTCTTTGTCCTGAGTGACAGTCCCTTCCAGGAAAGGAGGGACTATATTTTATCATGTTCACATATAGATGCCACACAAATATTTCTTGGATGAATGAATGAAAGTATATTGCAAATATTTCTCAAAGAAAGGTGAATATTGAATATACCATGGACTGCCAGAAGAATGAACAATGTATAATTCTCCACCAATTGTATCAGGGAGCCAGGGCAGTAGGAATACTGGCAATATAAAAGAAATGCAGAGATACAACATGGGTGTACATTTGACTCAATAACCATTTCCAATACAAATATAGGTCCTCTGCTTAGCTTTACTATTAAGTTAAAAAAAAAAAAATTCAATTGACCTAAGAACATATAGATTTTTGGCCATTTGACCCACTTTTGTAAAAGCTTGGAGACATCTCTTTTGAACAAATATAGACTTTTATTACTCGATACTGGAGTATCTCTGGGTGATGTCGATGGAGAACTCATTCAGCTGCTAACTGATAGTTTTGCTAAAAAGTCCCTTACGTAGATATTTTATAATGAGGATATGAGACTTAGAGAGACTAAATGATTTTCCTATGTCCATTTTGCAAGCCAATTGGCTAAATCTATATTCAAACTAAATGCAATTTCGGCTTCCGATCCTTATCAAATGGAGTTCTGGTGTGGTGCTGTAGGGCAAGCTTTGGATCTCAAGGACTGTTTGAATCGCACTGTTAGTGCCTTAAACTCACCAGCCATTCCTTGGAAACCCTATATAGGGTTGCTACAAGTTGAAACTGACTCAATGGCACTTAACAACAGCAACTACAACCACAGTTCCTATAATATTTTGTGAATTATAATGTCAAGTATTGCAACAAGTGTTGCTTGTTACCCAGTGAGTTGATTTTGACTCACAGTGATACCATGGTGCAGACTGCAAGTACTGGTAGAGTTTGGGTTCTTTATCATTAGCCGGTGGCAGCCAAGGAAACCCAGAAATGGTCTGTTACCTTTGTTGTTGTTGTTGATGTTGTTAAGTGCCATCAAGTCAGTTCTGACTCATGTTGCTGTTAAGTGCCATCGAGTCTGTATGGACTCTTAGCGACCTTATGCACAACAAAATGAAACACTGCCTAGTCCCATGCCAACCTCACAATCATTACTACGCTTAAGCCCATTGCTGCTGCCACTGTGCCAGTCCATCTTGTTGGGGGTTTTCCTGTCTTTTGCTGACCCTCCACATCATGAAGCATGATGTCCTTGTCCAAGGACTGGACCCTCTGGATAATATGTCCAAAGAATGAGAGAAAAAGTCTGCCACCTGGCTTCTAAGAAGCATTCTAGTGGTACTTCTTCCAACACAGATTGGCTTATGCTTTTGGCAGTCCATGGTACTTTCAACAGTCTCTTCCAATATCATAACTCAAATGCATCATTGCTCACTGACTCATAGTGACCCTGTGAGTATCTGAGGAGCAGCTGGTGGGTTTGAACTGCCTACCTTGTGGTTTGAAGCCCAGTGCTGATCCTACAGCACCATACCAGAAGCCAGTGTTCCCTTTAGAGGGACTACTTTGAATTTGAGCTTCAAGACTGGTGGATTATGAATTCCTGGGGATTATGAATTCCTTCTGGACAGGCATCAGAGCAGAGATTCAGGGGGAATGCATTTGGGTTGGATGGACTCCTACCTGGGTGAAAGCAATACAGATGGTCCTACTGAGGATGAAGTGCTGACAGAGAGATGCTCAATAGGTTAATTGGGCACGTTCTTGCCTGAGTCCGCCCATAATTGCTGAGACCAATATGTTCACTGCCGCTGCCTCTGGAGCTTGACGTGTGAGTCAGACAGTAGAAATGAAGATAAAGTTGGTCCTGTTTCCTGAAATCTTAGAAAGTCAATGATATCTTTTTGAACTTGGTTTGTGATGAAAATCACTTAAGGAGAAAAGGAGAAGCCAGAAAGATAAACTTCACTCCTTATATCTCAAACATTGTAAAGGTAACCGAAGAGAACAGCTAATTATAGCCTACCTGCTATTAATCTTTATGAAGGTAAATGCAATCTGCTCAACCTAATTTTCAATCTCAATTTTCCATCCCCAGGCACAGATTTTCTGTTTGCAGCGCCAGAAAGTAAAACAAAAACAAAAATTCCTCTAGACTGCAGTGGTCAGTGGTGACAAAGTAGGTAGTAGCATCTTGTGTTTGGCCACCATCACCTTGTAAAAATTTAAATTATATTTGTGAATATGTGAAGCATTTATGTGATTCAAAGGGCATTTTAAAACACATACTCATAGAATTCTCATCTTCATCCCTGTCCTCTGCATGCTATTCCCATACACCCCCACTAACCATTTTCCATGGAGGCAACTTCAAAATGATAGGAAAATAAAACAGACCAATGGTTTCCAGAGTCTGGGCGTGAAGGGGTGGCATGGCAAAAAAGGGGCCTGAGGAAATGTTTTGAGCTAATGGGAATGTTTTACATCTCTGATTTGGTTATGAGGCTGCAGGCATTTGTTGAAATTCAGAGCAATGGATTCTAAAATGGATGATTTTTGTTTAATAAAGGTTTCTATGAGTTTGTAGCAATCCTTTAAAAAAAAAAGATTGTGAATTGAGTGAAGGTTTGCAGAGCAGATCATCAATTTTACATGAAAATGGATGGATTTTACTGTACATAAAATATACCTCAATAAACCTAACACAAGTATGTCAAAACCCTACCCTAAACTGATGATAAAAGGGGAATAAGACTTGATCAATCATAGTAAAGCTAGGAGACTTTTTTAGACCTTACATTGCTTTAACACCTCCCAACACACACATCTTGTTGGCTGTAATTCTGATGCACATTCGGTGCACATCTCAGCATCACTCCTGCTACCAGACCAGAAGACACCTGGTCACTATTATCTCTTGCATTGCCACAATGCTGTTCTACCTGCTCTCCTTGCTCCCACTCCTCCCACATCTCCTCCCCTCCCCCAACAATCAATTCTTCACTGCGCAGAAACAGTGAGCTTCTTTAAATACACTTTATATCACACACTTGCTTAACACTCTGGTGTCATTGGGAACAAAGCCCAGATTCCTAAATATGTCTAAAAGGCACACAATACAGTCTAGGTTCTTCCTACAATAGTGACTTTCCTTGCTCACATATTTTGGACATTCTGGACTCCTTTGTCTTCTTGTTTTCTGTTCTTTCTGTGTCAAGCTTCCGTCTACTTGGTCCCTTTGCACTGGTTTTGCCCTTTGACTAGAATACACTTTCTTCCACTTAGATCATACATGAATCTTCCATTCTCTAAAGAGATTCTCACTAATCACGTTATCTAAGTTAGCTCTCCTTTCAAGGATCCCTAATGGCATAGTGGTTAAGTGCTCCATTGGTAACCAGAAGGTTGATGGGTCAAACCCACCAGTTAGCTCTTCTACAGGAGAAAGACCTGTAAATCCATTTCCAAAATGATTACCGCTTAGGAAACTCTATGAGGCGGTTCTACTCTGTCTTGTTGGGTCAATTCGACAGCAACAGATGCAGGACTCTCCTTTCACATTGTTGTTATGGCCCACTGAGTCAATTCCAACTCATAGTGAACCACATGATAAATAACTGACATTACTTAACTTCATTATTCAGAGCACAAATAAGGTTCTTTTCTTATTTTTTCATGTTTGTATGTTAGCAATTATGCATGGATGGATGGATGGATAGGTTTATTCTTTATCTTTACTTATTGTTGTTGTTATGTGCCGTGGAGTTGGTTCCGACCCATAGCGACCCTACACAGGGTTTCCAAGGCTGTAAATCTTTACGGGAGCAGACAGCCTCATCTTTCTCCCGCGGAACCACTGGTAGTTTTGAACTGCTGACCTTGCGGCTCGAAGCCCGATTCGTAACCACTACACTATCAGAGCTCCTTTATCTTTACTTAATGGAATATAAATTCCATGTAAAACAGGATCCTACTGTCTTGTGAGGAATCCTGGTATGGCGCTGTAGGATAAGCACTGGACTGCAAGGTTGATTTGAACTGCAATGTCGGCAGTTCTAACTCACCACTCGTTCCTTCAAAGTCCTATACAGGGTCACTATGAGTTGGAACCTGCTCGATGTCACTTAACAATAACAACTATTCTGGGAAGGTCTTCACTTAGTGAAGGTCTTTTTAGAAAAATGGAAGGTTCATGTATCATCTAAGTGGAAGGAAATGGATTCTAGTCAAAGGGAAAATAACCAGTGTAAATAGGAAGAACATTTCCAGCATTTCTGAAGCTGAAAGAACTGAGGAAAAAATTCAAACTTCGACTTGAGATACTGAAGGATTTTATGGACAAACGATTGAAAAATGGAGATGGAGAGAATACACAAAGTCACTGTTCCAAAAAGAAATGGTTGATGTTCAACCATTTCAAGAGGTAGCGTATGATCAAGAGCCAGTAGTACTGATGGAAGGAGTCCAAGGCACACTGAAACCATTGGCAAACAACAAGGCCCTGGGAATTGACAGAAGACAAATTGAAATCTTTCAACAAACTGATGTAATACTGGAGGCACTCAATCATGTCAAGAAATTTGGAAGATAGCTACCTGACTAACTGATTGGAAGAGATCCATATACATACCCATTCCAAAAAGAGTTAATGCAACAGAATGTCTAAATCATCGGCCAATGTCATTAATCTCACATGCAAGTAAGATTTTGCTAAAATGGGGATACACCAAAATGCTAGACTTGTGCTTGCTTAAGAGACTTGTGAGAATTAAAAACTGACTGCAGCAGTGCATTGGCAGGGAACTGCTAGAAGTTCAAGCTGGATTCAGAAGAGGAGGTAGAATGAGGAATAGATGTCATTTGGATCTTGACTGAAAGCAGAGAATATCAGAAACATGGTTACCTGTGCTTTATTGACTACACAAAGGCTTTTAACTGTGTGGATCATGGCAAGCTATGGACAATGTTGTGGAGAGTGATATTCTGAAACACTTAGTTATGCTCATGAGGAAACTGTACATAGACCAAGAGGTAGGCGTTCGAACAGAACAAGGGCACACTGAATGGTTTCAAATCAGAAAAGGTATACGTCAGGATTATATTGCATTCCTTCACCATACTTATTCATTCTGTATGATAAACACATTATCCGAGAATCTGGATTATATAAAGAAAAACATGACATCAGGATTAGAGGAAGACTGATTAACAACCTGCAATATGGACAATGTAACCACTGGACCAATAAATGACATCATGATAAATGGAAAAATTATTGAAGTTGTCAAAGACTTCATTTTACTTGAATCCACTATCAATACTCATGGAAGCAGCAGTCAAGAAATCAAATGATATATTGCACTAATCAAATCTGCTGCACAAGGTCTCTTTATAATTTTCAAGAGTACTGAAGACATTTGTGCACCTGACCCAAGCCATGGTATTTTCCATAGCCTCATATGCATGTGAAAGCTGGACAGTGAATAAGGAAGACCATAGAAGAATTGATGCATTTGAATTATGGTTTTGGAGAATGTTGAAAGTACCATTATTGCCAGAAGAACAAACAAATCTATGTTGGGAGAAGTAAAATCAGAATGCTCCTTAGAAGTCAAGATGATCAGACATAATCTCTCACACCTTGGACATATTATCAGGAGGAACCAGTCTCTGGAGAAGGACTTTATGCGCTGTAAAGTGGAAGGTCAGCGAAAAACAGAGAGACCCCCCCCCCCCACAACATGACAGCTTAGCACAATGGCAGCAACAATGGGCTCAAGAGTAGCAACGTTGTGATGTTGGTGTGGACTGGGTGTGATCCATTCTCCTGTGCATAAGTCCACTATGTTGGATCTGATTCCACAGAACCTAACAACAACATCAGCTGCCTTGTTCACTACTGCATCCTTAGTCCCTAAATGAATGTTTGGCATTGCTTTGTGCTCAAGAAATAATTGGTGCAAATCTGAGTGGAATGCCTTTGAAACTGAGTGGGACAGAGTTAGCCTGTGGTGGGTTCTTCGGCCTGAAGCTGGTAGGGCTGGCTAGAAAGAGACTGCAGTCTTCCTTGCTAGTAATTCCATCTGGTGCATAATTACAGACTGAGGTGAGCATCTGTGGGCTGGCATCTGCAGGCTTGCTTTGGATGATGAAAACAAAGCATGACAACAAAATGCTAGACATGTGCTTGCTTCCATTATTCTTTTGTTCATGTAGCCAGTGTTCCTTGCCCATGTGTTTCACACCCCGACGTTGTTCCTCTGAGGACTAGGAGTGTCTTGCAGAGGTGCTTCTGTCCTTTCAAGACTGTTTGCTAGTGTTCCTGCTGGTGCTCATCTTGGTTGCTAAGGCAGTTTCTATGGCAAAGGTCCATCGGCTAAGTGAAGATTACAGACAGTAAATATTTCAAACCGATGAACTTGACACAGTAGCAGCTGCTGTTCCACACACAGAAGACAGACGGGAACAGGGATTAGATCAGCACTTCATCAGCTTTTAAAAAATCTTATTTATTTTGAACATTTGATTGTGGTTTGGGTGAAACTGTATAGACTACATTAGTTTCCCATTAACAATTTATAGATATTTTGCTTCATGACAGTAGATTCAATCTCCTCAATATAACATCACTCTTCCTGCTTCCTCTCTGGGTTTCCCATTTCCATTCATTCTCCTTTCCTGCTCCTTCCTGCCTTCTGAACTTTATTGGTTAATTACTGCTCTTTTGGTCTCATATGGCTGATGGTTCTGAGGAGCAAATTCTTCATGGGGGCTACTGTTCACTGTATAAGCCTGTCTATTGTTTCAATGAGTCCTGGTGTGGTGCTGGGAGATAAAACACTGGACCACAAGGCCAGTTTGAATCAGAAGGTTAGTGGTTCAAACTCACCAGCTGCTTCTTGGAAACACTCTACAGGGTTGCTATGAGTCAGAAGCAACTTGAGCACACTTAACCACAACAATTGTTTCAATGGGTTCAAGCATAACACCAATTTTGAGAATGGCACAGGACAGGCAGTGTGTCACTCTGTCCTAAGGTCACTACAAGCTGGAACCGACTTGATGGCACCGAGTAACAAAACTGTTTCACTGACAGGTGATCTCTGGGTATGGGGGAAGCGGGCTAGTTCCAGATTTGAAAATCTCAGGGGGTCCACCAGTCTTTATCAGACCAATAAGCCTTATCTTTTCTTATAAGTTTGATTTTTGTTCTACATTCTCCTCCTATCTGTCCAGGGCCTGCTTCAGTGATCCTAATCAGATGGGTTGGTAGTAGTACCATCTGGTTCTTCTGGGTTCAGTTTAGTGGAGGCTGGGGTTCACATGGGCTGTTAGTCCTTTGGACTAATTGTTTCCTTGAGTCTTTAATTTCCTTTATTCTTCTTTGCTCTGCATGAGGAAAGACCAATACTTGCATCTTAAATGGCTGCTTGCAAGACCCTGTCACTACTCAGTAAAGTAGAGTGAAGAATACTGTCTTTGTGAGCTATGACAATTTACCTAGATGTTCCCTGAGACAATAGTTCTAAACCTCCAGATCCAGTGACTCACTCTATCAAGGTGTTTGGTTATTAATAAAAAAAATTCATGCCTTTATCCCCTATATGCAGTACTATTGTTGTTGTTAAGGGCCTTTGAGTTGGTTGTGACTCACATCAACCCTGTCTAGGGTTTGAGAGGCTTTAGATCTTAGCAGGAATTGCACAGTCGTACTAGGAGCTTCCTCCTTTCTCTGACCTGGCAGTCAGCCCTAGTGCTGAGTCGCAACGAACATCTTTTGGTGAGCCAAGTAGAAACTGGAAAGGGTCGTCACTTCCCAAACATTCACCACTGGGGAAAAATGGTTGAAGCCAATCGCCCTGGAAAGCTCTTCATTGGAGGGCTCAATATAGAAACAAACAAGAAACCCTGGAAACGGTATTCAGAAAATATGGATGAATTGTAGTGCTCTTGATGAAAGACCATGAAACCAACAAATCAAGAGGATTTGGTTTTGTCATCTTTGAAAGTCCAGCAGATGCCAAAGATGCTGCCAGAGATATTAATGGAAAGTCTTTGGATGGGAAAGTTCTCAAGGTGGAACAAACCACTAAACCAACATTTGAAAGTGGCAGGCATGGACTCCCTTCACCTCCAAGAAGCAGAGGCCCACCAAGAGGTCTTGGAAGAGGAGGCAGTGGAGGAACCAGGGAAGATGTAGACAGCCTAAGTGACCATCAGTGGAAGAATGGATAAACAAACTTTGGTACAGACACACAATGGAATACTGTGCTACCCTGAAGAATAATGATTATGCTGCTAACACTTCATAACATGGAGGAACCTTAAGGACATTATGCTGAGTGAAATTAGTCAGTCACAAATATTGCATAAGACAATTATTGTAAAAGCTTGAGAAAAGATTTCTATACTGAAATAAAATTTCTTTGATGGTTATCAGGGATGGGATGGAGGGGACAGTAATTCACAGCTTAGGGGACAGACACATGATAGCTCAGGTTATGGGGAGGGCGGTATACAAGGAGGGGAAGGCAATACACAAGAAGAGGGAGGGGGTTGATGAATAAGGAAGATAGGGGAAGACTTAGGAAGGTATGAGTGGGCTAAATGGAATAGAGGTAAATAGTGATGTACACTCAACCTGGAAACAACAGGGTTCTGTGACATAGGGATCGAGATATAGTCTGAATGGGTTGTTGTTGTTGTTATGTGCTGTGGAGTTGGTTCCGACTCATAGCGACCCTGTACAGGGTTTCAGAGGCTGTAAATCTTTATGGGAGCAGAAAGTCTCATCTTTCTCCTGCAGAACAGCTGGTAGTTTCAATCTGGTGACCCTGAGGTTCGCAGCCTGATTCATAACCACTACGTTACTGTTAAGGTGCTTGACTGTTTTGTGGATATTGTTTTCCCCATTCTATTATTGTAAACTAGACATTTAAGTGGTATAGAAAGGAATAATGGGAAATATGATTACAGAAAACGTGTAAGCCTGTCTTTAGTCTATAATTGATTAGATTAGCTAAAAGGGGTACTAGAATTTGCTCAGGGAAATAGGCTTCTTGTTAAGTCTTTATGGAGTATGGGGCTTAGGTGGAATCCTGAGTCTAACCCATAACCTTCTGAGGTGGGACAATCCCAACTGAAAGGGCATGCAGACAAACCCTGAATGGCTAGAGGAACAGAAGATACTCTTTGAAAGAAAAGCCAGCAAAGGGAGGGGGGGGGGGAAGCAGATTGTTTGGCTGGCACAAGATCAAGCAAGCTGTTCACCTGGGAGCAATGAGGGCAAGAAAAGTCAGTTCACCAGGGTAAACTCCCTTCCAAGACTGAAACTCAGAGGGAACACACATCCTGGGCTACTTGTGAGTGCAAGTGGGGAAATGCAGCAATGAAGACATGGGCTGAGTTCGATCGTGTTTCATAGACACCTGTCGACCTTGAGATGAGAAAGAGAAGGCTGGCTGGTCTGAAGTTAAGGGAGACTTGGAAACTTCTGAACCTATGGACACTGACCTAGCCACAGTGGACTACAGCTGAGAGTGAAGCAGGCAGCTGGTCTGAAGTGGGAGGAGGCATGCAAGAACACCCTAACTTACGGATAGTACCAGTTTGATCTATCTTGGATGGCTTGCTGATTTAGAAGAAGATACAGAAGTCTGACACAGGAAGCAAGCATAAATTGCTACAATTTGATGAACTGGACCTTTGCTTATGGATGTAGTTGCTCAAAATTCCAACTGAAAGGGAAGGATTCTTCATATCAAGGATCAAGTATGTCCCCTCAGTACACAGGGTTTATAGGGACAGGCAACTTAAACATTGGCTACCAAAAACAAGAGACTATAAAGGCATGAAGAGGATGGTTTACAAGCTTTCAAGAGTGTGCTTAGTTTCAGAACAAAGGGGGTAAGGTAAAATTCCAACTGAATAGGTTTCCTCTTGCCTAGATTATGGGGAGAATGGGGATAGGATTCTTTTGATTCAGTAATCAATAATTGCTATCATGATTAATTGAGATTATTAAAACTGTAAAGGCAGAAGATATGAAACAAAAAGGTGGAGTAGTTAATCTTTTATTCCAGGAACAGAGGACCCTAGGACCATCAAGAGAGAAGAAGAACATGAGTGGAACCTGGGATTCTAACCAGAAAAGCAGCAATAGCAGAGATGGATGCAGAGACGATGGAGTGGAGAAAGAGAGCAGCTGAGGACTCTAGACCCAAGGAATGAGAAAGGCTGTGTGCCTGTGGGCAGAAGGATAGCTTGTAAAATGTGCCCTTTGGTTATTTAAATGAATATATATATTTTTATATTTTCTGTGTTTTGTGTACATCAAAAAAGGAGGGGGGGG
>NW_006408562.1:14657479-14659798 GCF_000296735.1 Chrysochloris asiatica | reverse complement strand
TAGTGACCCTGTACAGGGTTTCCAAGGCTGTAAATCTTTATGGGAGCAGAAAGCCTCATCTTTCTCCCATGGAACAGCTGGTAGTTTCGAACTGCTGATCCTGAGATTAGCAGCCCAATTCGTAACCACTACACTACCAGAGTGCATGAGACAATTGAAAATACCATGGCTTGGGTGAGATGTACCTGACTCTGCCCAGAGTGTGCATGTGTTTAAGAATATTTTAGTAAACCATCAAGCCAAGTCTGTCCACATTTCTGGCTGAGCAGTGGTTTTGATTTCTTATTGTATGTTATTTTTGTTGTTAGACTCAGCTGGTTTGGAAATAATTTTTTAAATTGTTAAATGCCTGCCAACTTTCCATATTATAAAATAACTTCTGTATTACTTTTGAAGTCATGGTATGGCACTGTAGGATAAGCATTGGACTGCTAACTGCAAGGTTGCTGGTTCAAACCCACTAGCTATTCCTAGGAAACTCTATATAGGATTGCTATGATTTGCAATCAACTTGATGGCACTTAACAACAACATCTTATGAAAGGTAAGAACTCAAGAGAGACAGAGGGAGGACAACCATGTGAAGATTAATCTACAAGCCTAGAAATTCTGGGTGCTTCCAGAAACTGGAGAAAACACGGCCCAATACGTTGATTTGGACTTCTAGTTCATAGAAGCTATCTGGCTAATGATATTTTGTTATGGTAGCCTAATGAACCAATGGAGTCCTGGCGTGGCAGTGTGGACTAATGCACTGGACTGAAAAATTGGTTTGAACTGCAAGGTTGATGGTTGAAGCTCATACCAGCTGCTCCTTGAAAACCCTATATAGGGTTGCTATGGGTCAGAACAGACTTGATGACATTTGACAATAACAACAATGATGAACCAATATAAGTTTAATAGAATATTCTTAAATATATGCCATCAAGTCAATTCAAACTCATGGCAACCCCAGATATTTTGAAGTAAAACTGTACACCAGAGGGTTTTCAATGAGTGGTTTCTAGAAGTAGATCCTCAGGTCTTTCTTCTGAGGTGCCTCTGGGTAGACCTGAACCTGCAACTTTTCCACTAGTAAACCATTTATGCCATCCAGAAACTTCTAAACCTGATGGATTAAGTGCAAAACAAGTGTTATAGGAGGTGTAGTGGTTAAGGAAATCTGAGATGGCTTACAGTGAACTCACATTCCACTGAGTTTTAAAATTACTGTCAGCATCTAGTCACTTTTTAATCCTTTTAATAATTCCACAACTTCCTAGCTTCATTGGAACTTTCTCTAGTATTACGTTATCCACAAATGCATGTTTATATGTGCAAAAAACTGCTGAACTCTATTTTGAGTGGTGTATTTAGGGGAATTAGGAAACATAGCTTTCTTTAGTCATGTTTAGACTTTTCATTTAATCCTGGGGTTAAATGAATTATAGGAGATTCATACAACGAAATACAGCATAGTTATTTAGAATGAAGATGCAAACAGCATGTGGCAAAATTCCAGTATCTTTCAGTCCCACTTTTCCATGAAATTTTGAAGCCCTCTCGAATATGACATGACATGAAAATATGTACATGCTTTATTTGAGTGAAACAAGTAAATTACCAAATATATTTCAATGTGATTCCATTTGTAAAAATACTATATGAATAGACATGTACATTTCTATATATACTGTTTTGATCAATTTCAGACTGTTGTTATTGTTAAGTGCTGTTAAGTTCTGACTTAGAGTGACCCTGAGTGTCCGAGGAGTGACTGGTAAACTTGAACCTCCAACCTTACAGTTCAAACCGGCCTTGCAGTCCAGTGCAAAAGCCCACAGCACCGCATCAGGATTGTAGAAATCTGTAAAATCTTTAGTTTCTTCATGTTTGGCATTAGTGGTTGGTGCATACATCTGAATAATAGTCTTTATTAAGGGATCTTCCTTGTAAACCTGTGGATATTTTCTTTTCACTGACAGAGTTGTATTTCAGGATAGATCTTAAAATGTTCTTTTGATGAATGCAGTGCCATTTCTCTTCAATATAGACTATATATTTGTTTGATTCAAAGTGGCCAATACCTGTCCATTTCAGCTCCCTAATGCCTAGGATACCTAGGATGGAGCACTGTTTGGCACTGTAGGATAAGCACTGGACCACAAGGTCAATTTGAACCACAAGGGACAGTTCAAACCCACCAGCTGCTCCTCAGAAACCCTATATTGGGTCACTGCAAAAAACCACATGGGAACCATGAATGACTCTCCCTGGTTTCACAAGGGAGGAAGAGAATCAAACTTAAAATTAGCCCAAGACCAACTCCTATGAAGC
>NW_006408562.1:14643904-14654824 GCF_000296735.1 Chrysochloris asiatica | reverse complement strand
ATATCCAATAAATTCCTGATACCATAGTGGCTATGAGTCAGAACTGACTCAACAGCACTTAACAACAACAATACCTATGATGTCCATCTTCAAGGCTCCATTTCATATTTGACAACTACCAATTTTTCTAGATTAATATTTCCTATATTCTGCATTCTTATTATTAATGGATACCTGCCACTGTTTCTTATTGTTTGGAATCATGCCACATTAACAAATGAAAGTCCTGAGAACTTGTTGCCATCCATGTTATGAAGGTGGGTTCAACTTTGAGGAGCGAATTCTTCCCAGTCGTGTTTGAGTGGCTTCTGAGACATTAGGAGTGAATCTTCTAGCACTATATGTATGTATCTGACAATGTTATATTGCTCTTCATAAAGTTTTCACTGGCTAATTTTTTTTTAGACGTAGATTGCTAGGTCTTTGTTGCAAGTCTATCTTAGTTTGGAATACCCTCAATGCTGAAGACCCTCAATGTGATGGTTTGTGACAGTGACCACGACTAAGGGCTCAAACAGAACCATGATTGTGAGGATGGCTTGGGACTGGGCAGTGTTTCATTCTGTTGTACATGTGAAATTTTCTGTGCAATTTGATGGCACCTAACAACCACAACACATACATGCTTATATTTACTAAGAAGTTGAACTGTTGATGATAGAAAGCATGTAACAATAACAACAATTGAGAGCATAATGTTGTTGTTGTTGTTGTTAACTGCTTTCCATCATTATATAGGGTGTCCAAGGGGCAGCTTCAATCTTTTCTTCAATCTTTTCTCTGTTGATAAGAATGTTGTAGGATTTCATTCTTCTTGGATCAACGATCAACACTCAAGGAAGTAGCAGTCAAGAAATCAAACGATGATTGCATTAGGCAAATCTGCTGCACAAGACCTTTTTAAAGTGTTGAGAGCAAAGATGTCAGCTTGAGGACTAAGGTGCACCTGATCCAAGCCATGGTGTTGTCAATAACCTCATATGCATGTGAAAGCTGGACAGTGACTAAGGTAGACTAGAAGAATTGATGCTTTTGAGTTATGGTATTGGAGGAGAATATTGAAAGTGCCGTGGCTGCCAAAAGAACCAACAGATCTGTGTTGGAAGAAGTGCGGCCAGACCAGTGACTGGAGAAGGATATCATGTTTGGTAGGGTGGAGGGTCAGAGAAAAAGAGGAAGACCACCAGCAAGATGGATTGGCAAAGTGGAAGCATCAATGAGCTCAGTCGTGGCAAAGATAATCAGGTTGGCCCAGGATCGGGCAGTGTTTCATTCTACTGTGCATAGGTCGCTATGAGTCGGTACCGACTCGATGGCACCTAACAACAACAACAAGGGGGCAGCTGATGGGCTTGAACCACTGACTTTCTGGTTAGCAGTCTAGTCTTTATCCTACAGCAACACACCAGGACTCTGATGCTTAGCAGAAGATTAAAGTTTTCTTGATTTTGTTTTCTAAGATGTTTTCACAATCAACTTACATTTTTCTATAACACAGCCATACACAGGAAAATAAGCTAATGTTACAGGAGATGATAAGAGAAGTGACAGGTCACAGGGAATCTTGTCACATCCATATCTGAGCCTTCCCTAGAACATTTCTCCTAGAGTAAATTAAGAGATGATGGTTCCAAACTTGATTTTGAAGAAAAAAGGAAATAATGATACATCTAGTTGTTTCAGTAATTTGTTTTCTTCTCTAAAACTGACTTTTAAATTTAGAGAATAGTTACAGTTCTTTCATACTGAAATTTAAGTAGCAAAAAAAATTATATATATCATGGAACATGGAATGTACGAAGTATGAATTTGGGAAAATTGGAAGTGTTCAAAAATGAAATGGAACGCATAAACATCTATATCTTAGGCATTAGTGAGTTAAAATGGACTGGTATTGGCCATTTTGAATCTGATAACCACATGGTTTACTATGCAGGGAATGACAAATTGAAAAGGAATGGTGTTGCATTCATCGTCAAAAAGAACATATCCAGATCAGTCATGAGGTACAATGCTATAAGTGATAGGATAATATCCATGCGCCTACAGGGAAGCCCAGTTAATACCACTATTATTCAAATTTATGCACCAACCACTAAAGCCAGTGAAGATGAAATAGAAAAATTCTACCAACTTCTTCAGTCTGAAATCGATCAAACATGCAATCATGATGTATTGCTCATTACTGGTGACTGGAATGCAAAAGTAGGGAGCAAAGAGGAGGAACCAGTAGTTGGAAAATTTGGACTTGGTGATAGAAATGATGTTGGAGAACGAATGATAGATTTCTGCAAGACAAATGATTTGTTTATTTCAAATACCTTCTTTAGACAGCATAACAGACGACTATACACATGGACCTTACCAGATGGAACACATAGAAATCAAATAGACTACATCTGTGGAAATAGAAGATGGAAAAGCTCCATATCATCAGTGAAGACAAGGCCAGGGGCAGACTGTGGAACAGACCATCAATTACTGATATGCAAATTCAAATTAAAGCTGAAGAAAATGAAAACAAATCTACGAGAGCCAAAATACGATCTTGAATTTATCCCTCCTGAATTTAGAGATCATCTGAAGAACAGATTTGATGAATTAAACACTAAAGACCAAAGACCAGAAGAGTTGTGGGATGACATCAAGAATATCATACATGAAGAGAGCAAAAAGTCATTAAGAAGACAAGAAAGAAGGAAAAGATCAAGATGGATGTCAGAAGAGACTCTGAAACTTGCTCTCCAATGTAGAGAAGCCAAAGCAAATGGAAAAATTGAAGAGGTGCAAGAGCTGAACAGGAAATTTCAAAGATCAGCTCGAGAAGATAAAGACAAATACTATAATAAAATATACAAAGATTTAGAGTTAGAAAACCAAAAGGGAAGAACACGGTCAGTATTTCTCAAGCTGGGGGAACTGAAGAAAAAATTCAAGCCTCGACTTTGGTTATTGAAAGATTCACTGGGCAAATTATTGAATGATGCAGAATGCATCAAGAAAAGATGGAAGCTGGGTTCTATGAAGCTGGGTTCTATGAAGAAAAATGTGGCATCAGGATTGGAGGAAGACTCATTAACAACCTGTGATATGCAGATGATACAACCTTGATCGCTGAAAGTGAAGAGGACTTGAAACATTTACTTATGAAGATTAAAGAGCACAGCCTTCGATATGGATTACGTCTCAATGTCAAGAAAACAAAAATCCTCACCACTGGACCAATAAACAACATTCTTATCAATGGAGAAAAGATTGAAGTTGTCAAGGACTTCATTCTTCTTGGATCAACTATCAACACTCGCGGAAGCAGCAGTCAAGAGATCAGACGATGTATTGCACTGGGCAAATCTGCTGCACAGGAACTTTTTAAAGTGTTGAAGAGCAGAGATGTCAGCTTGAGGACTAGGGTGCGCCTGATCCAGGCCATTGTGTTTTCAATAGCCTCATATGGATGCGAAAGCTGGACAGTGAATAAGGAGGATCGTAGTAGAATTGATGCCTTTGAGTTGTGGTGTTGGAGGAGAATACTGAAAGTGCCATGGACTGCCAAAAGAACCAATAAATCTGTTTTGGAAGAAGTGCAGCCAGAGTGCTCCTTGGAGGCCAGGATGGCTAAGCTTCGTCTCTCCTACTTTGGACATATTGTCCGGAGGAAACAATCACTGGAGAAGGATGTCATGCTGGGTAGGGTGGAGGGTCAGAGAAAAAGAGGAAGACCCCCAACGAGATGGATCAGCCAGGTGGCATCATTGATGGACTCAAGTGTGTCAGCGGTAGTGAGGTTGGCCCAGGATCGAACATTGTTTCATTCTGCTGTGCATGGGGTCGCTATGAGTCGGTTCCGACTCGATGGCACCTGACATATATATCATAGTATATAAAATTATATATAGTGTGTATGAATTGAGTAAGACAAGGAAATGTTTCTAGAGCTCTTCTTGAAAACTTTTATTAAGAGACAGACTATCTCCAATACTCACAACTGGCTCTACTGTTCCAGAAAATATCAGGAATTATTCTTGTTTTTAGCAGTATCCCCAGATTGGAAAAGGGCTGTGTACATCTGGGGAAAGATTTACTGACTACAACATTGATATTTGTGCCAATGAGGTTTGTTTACCCCCAAGATGCCATTCTTGAGTTTGACTACATTTGCTCTTTTCAGTGAACCTTGTACTCTAAATGTAACCTTGCTAGCATCCAGTGTGGTCTGTGTTCTTACTGTCCAGTGGCCTTAAGAAGCAGCCCACAGACGGATGGCTTGCTGGAAGCACCCACATTATCACTCCTGGTAAATTCCTTTCATGAGTATTCTCTTGTGTCCTGATGTGGAGCTTCTTTGTATACTATGTTGTGAAATAAAATCTCAGCTAATGTGTGAGCTAATTATCTAATACTTACTTCCCTCCCAACCCCCATTAAACTCACAATGTGACCTCAGCTCTAATTGTTTATTTAATTAACAAAGCTTAGCTAAACTGGCCCTCATTGCTGAAGAATGGAAAGTAAAAAAAATGTTGGCTTGGTTAAACAAAGGAAAAAGATATGCATGTAGAGGGGGATGGGGCCAAGGAAAGAACATTCTTGAAGCCTATGTTTCTGAATTGAAGCATGCATTCTGAAAAGAAATGATTTTTATCTTGTAAAGAGAGATTGCCATCATTTTTCTTCAGTTTAAAAATGAACGAAAATTGCTCCTTTTATATAATTTCCTCCCAAAGGACACACTGAAGACTCTTGCAGAATTGAAAAACTATAAATATATAGATTATAATCACTTTCTCTAAAGCAGCTATTATTTAAATGGAATTGGACAAACTCTTCCCTGATTACATATGCAAAAATATTAAGTTTATACCACTTTCTTCTTCCTATAAATTGAATCTTTTTTGAAGTAGCATTTGAAAGACTCTTCATCTAAAATCTTAAAGAGGACTCTGGCCTCCCCTATTACTGGTTTTTATTTATTTCCTCACTTGCCTACAGGAGTGCCCCGGGGGCATAAATGGTTAAGTTCTTCATGACTAACTAAAGGATTGGTGGTTGGAACCCACCCAGATGTACCTTGGAAGAAAGACCTGGCAATCCACTTCCCCAAATCACAGGCTTGAAAACCCCTAAGGAGCAGTTCTACTCTGCACTCACTGGTAGTCATGAATTGGAAGAGACTTCATGGCAATTATGTTGTTTTGAAACTTTTCATTGTGAATTGAATGAAGGTTTATAGAGCCTATCAAGAACTGAGAACTACTGATTTTGACCCTGGTATGTAGTTATGATTTAGGATGTAGAATTTAAGAGATGTTGCTCTCTGGTTGAAATGTCCCCTGTTCACTTATACAGTGGGTTTTCTAGCTCTGCATCTCCTTTATTCTGAAAATACAGGGAAAGTCAGATATTAAGACATCCTCCCCAGACACCTACAGAGAGATAGGCAGTGTTTACGTTTTTTTCAGAGAGGAGGGACTTGTCTGTACAGCAAGCTCATAATCATCATTGGGAGCCAGCTGCTATGACTCTTAAAATGCACCTGGGATGTTGGCAGATGGAGAATCTTGCAGGTAGCAAGGATGTAATTCTTCTGATTCTTTGAGTTGAAACCTTACATTTGGGTGCGCATTTGTGAAACAAATCAGCTATCCTAAACACAAATGCTTCACTTTAACGTTTTCCCATTTCACTCAAGACATACACATGTAAGAAAAATCCAGTAACCAGAAAACCCAAAAGTATTGTAATAAATGTAGCTTTTCAGAGTCTTAAGATTAAGCCAATTCACATGATTCAAGTTATGGAGGTGTTTTCTGTTCAATAAACAAATGAAACCTTCTCCCTCAAGGTAACATCTAAACAATAATTACATTTAACCTCCAAAAAACAGACACACACTCCCCATGAAACAGCAGCTAAGGTCTGATAATAAAAAGGGCAGCAGAATTACTGTCAGCAATGGTCCTTCCCCTGAGATTGCCTGGTTTTTTTTTTCTTATGAAGCTGCTGGGGCTCAAACCGCCAACTTTTTAGTTAGTAGAGAAGCACTTAATGATTATACCACCAGGATTCCTATTCCTGGAATGCTTTTTCCTCAGTTTTTTTTTTTTTTTTTTTTCATGAATGACTAAGGGAAAAGCAGCTGCTGCAGCAAGGAGGATTCAAAATCCCATTCATATTGGTGACTCATCAGCCAAGTTCTTTCCCTGAGTCTGAAAATGTCAGGAAATTAACAAGACACCCTGGCATCTCTGGCAGACAATTCCCTTGTCAGTGTCGTAACCGTTTCTAAATATTCTTGGCCTCATTTGGAAATTGGCTGTCACCTGGGACATGGCCCAGTTTATATCCTGTCCATGGGGACAATGTGGACTATCAATCTCATTGAGCAAACCACTCAGCCCGCCCCTGCTGGAACTGTGAAGATGAAGGTGTTGCTGCTTAGAATTACATGGAAAAGCTCAGGCAATTAGACATGACCTAGATATCTGACTTAGGTTCCTTTAAGAGAAGAGAGTAGTAAGCAAGGGCTGGAGATTTATGGTGCTTGGTGGGATGAAATGACCAGCTTTATAAGATATAGGTAGAGAGCTAGGAAATCAAGTGTATGTCTTCCAAATAGGTATTTAGAAGCATCCGCATAATTGTATTTTAATTTTCAGTCTTTCTTTGAAGACATTTAATTGTAATATTTGGCTCCCCAGTCATTTAAAATGGACTTGACATTTTTATTTTAATCCAACTAACTCTCTCAGGCTACAATGTGGGAGGTAGTATTTTGTGTATATAATGAACAAAAATGTGTCTTCTGAAAATTAAATTTTGAATCCTCATACCTGGAATGGTAAAAATTCTAGAAGCTGTAATGTTTCTCATATGATTGTTAGGTCTTTGGGTAAAGTCAACTTTAGCTATAATTCATGTAATGTATTTATTTATTGCATGGAACCCTAAATATGAATATGTATAATAGAAATCACTAAGGGTAGCCCGAGTACAGAAGGGAAAATAGACGTACATACAAACCTCTCTACCAGAGCATGGACCATGGGAATCATGGAAGGTTTGGGTAAGTTAGTAATATTTGAGTCATGCTTTCCTAAGGAGTTAGCCTAGGAGCAAGGGGAGATGGTGAGGAGAATTCTCTCAGGTAGAGGGCAGGAGAAGAGGCTTAGATTTCAGAAAATGGTCAAACTAAGAAGTTTGATATGACTGTGGTGATCCCTATGGAAAAAGAATGTAGCGGAGAAAGAAGTTGGAAAGGTGACATGTGGAATACCTTGGAAACTAAAACATGTAATTTGAATGTCACTTCACAGTCAGCAAAGAGTCACTGAAAGTCTTTAATCAGTAATAGGAGGATTAACTTGTTCATTCCAGGTTGAGAGAAGAAGAGCGTAAAGATAAAAATTTCAAAAACTGAGCTGATGATACTCCAAAGTTTAAACACCATGGAAATGAGAAGTATCCATCTATGAAGTCTAAGGCTAGGTGGGAAAGTACATGAGGAACAAAGAAGTGGAGTCCTTACATCAATACCACCGAGAAGGTTTTATTATTATTTTAGATCTCATTTTCTCAAGTTACTATAACTATTATTCAAATGTACAAACCAACCATTAGAGCCAATGATGAAGAAATTGAAGAATTCTACCAACTTCTTCCATCTGGCGAGGTCCATGTGTATAGTCGTCTCTTATGCTGTCTAAAGAAGGTATTTGAAATAAACAAATCATTTGTCTAGCAGAAATCTATCATTCATTCTCCAGCATCATTTCTATCACCAAGTCCAAATTTTCCAACTACTGGTTCTTCCTCTTTGCTCCCTACTTTTGCATTCCAGTCACCAGTAATGAGCAATACATTTTGATTGCATGTTTGATCGATTTCAGACTGAAGAAGTTGGTAGAATTCTATTTCATCTTCACTGGCTTTAGTGGTTGGTGCATAAATTTGAATAATAGTGGTATTAACTGGGCTTCCCTGTAGGTGCATGGATATTATCCTATCACTTATAGCATTGTACCTCATGACTGATCTGGATATGTTTTTTTTTTGACGATGAATGCAACACCATTCCTTTTCAATTTCGGTTCCGACTCGATGGCACCTGACAACAACAACAACAACCAACTTCTTCAGTGTGGAGTTGATCAAATATGCAATCAAGATGCATTGACCATTGCTGGTGATTGGAATGCAAAGGTTGGAAACAAAGAAGAGGTATAGATAATTGGAAAATATGGCCTTGGTGATAGAAACAATGCTGGAGAACACATGATAGAATTTTGCAAGACTAATGATTTCTTCATTGCAAATACTTTTTTGTTTTTACTATACATGTGAGCCTCACTAGATGGAATAATAGTAATCAAATGGACTATATTTGTGGGAAGAGATGACGGAGAAGCTCAATTATCTTTAGTCAAAACAAGGCCAAGAACGGACCACCAACTGCTCATATGAAAGTTCAGGTTGAAGCTAAAGTACATTAATATAAGTCCCACAAGGACCAAAATTGGCATTTCTTAAGCTGAAAAAACAAAAACTACAGAAAAATTCAAGCTTTGAATTACAATATTAAAGAATTATATGGACAAAATATTGATGACCCAGGAAGCATCAAAAGAATAAAGGAGGAATACATAGAGTCACTGTATCAAAAAGAATTGAGTCAACCATTTTAAGAGGTAGCATATAATCAGGAATTGCTGGTAGTAAATAAAGAAACCTGCACTTAATGTATTGGCAAAAAAAACAAGGCTCCAATAATTGAGTCTTGTTTGAAATATTTCAACAAACTTATGCCGGACTGGAAGCACTCACTCTATGCCAAGGAATTTAGAAGACACCCACCTGGTAAACTGACCGTAAGAGATCCATGTTTGTATTCATTCCAAAGAATGGTGAGCCAGTGGGATGCAGAAATTATCAAACAATATCACTTACATCACATGCAATTAAAATTTTGCTGAGAATAATTCAAAAACAGTTGCAACAGTATATTAATTGAGTGTGCCAGAAATTCATACTCAAGTCAGAAGAGGACACGAAACAAGGAATATCATTGTTGATGTCAGATGTATCTTGGCTAAAAGCAGAACATCAGAAAGATATTTACTTGTGTTTTATTGGCTATGCAAAGACATTCAACTGTGTGGATCATAAAAATTGTGGATAACACTGGGAAGAATGGGAATTCTAGAACACTTAATTGTGCTCATGTGGAACCTGACATAAACCATTCAAATAGAACAAGGGGATACTGGATAATTTAAAAATCAGGAAAGGTGTGTGTAAAGGTTGTATCATTTCATGATACTTATTCAATGTATATGCTGAGTAAATAATATGAGAAACTGGACTATATGAAGAAGAAAGTCGCATGAGGATTGGAGGCAGGCTCATTAACAACCTACTATATTCAGATAATACAACCTTGTTTGTTGCAAGGGAAGAAGAATAAAAGCATTTACTGGTAAAGATGAAAGAATACAGATTTCAGCATGGATTACACCTCAGCATAAAGAAGACACAAATCTTCACTGCCGGACTGATAAATAACATTATGATAAACAGAGAAAAGATTGATGTTCTCATGGGTTTCATTTTACTTGGATCCACAATCAATGCTCAGTAAAAAAAAGAGGAAGACCCTCAATGTGATGAATTGACACAGTGACAGCAAAAGTGGGCTCCAAGTCAACAATGGTGCTTGACTCGACAGTATTTCATTCTTTTGTGCATAGGGTCACTATAAGTTTTAATGGATTCAATGGCACCTAATGACAATAACAAGAACCCCTATTTTAAGTAGAAGGCACAAGGTTACAGCTGGTAAGTGGTGATGCCAATGCTCCTGACCATTATACTAAACAGCTTCTCACAAAGAGTTGAAAGTTACCTTCAGAGACCAGAGACAAACAAACATAATTTTTTTTAAAAACAGATTTTTGTGTTACATAGTCAACAGCTATGCCAGTCCTTAGCACTATTAGAAAAGAGAAAGGTCAATAACAATGGTGCTGCATCAAAGCAAGAACTCATTTCAAGGTTTCAAAAGAATATTTTAACAGTAGAATGCATTTTAGTATTTTTATAGATAGATGTGGTGTAGTGGATGACCTAATGTCTCTTCTAGCCGTAATCTATAAGTCCAATCATACAACATTTTTGCCTTGCTGAATCTGGGTAAGACGGGGGGAGAAGATATGGAGAGGCTGACCTGACTCAGCTGTGGATAATAGCAGTTAACTGTAATTGTAAAATCTTGAAACTCAAACTTAACCATCTCAGGAGCAGGAGCTGGTATCCCATTACCATCAAGAAGTAAGAACCAGGAGAGAAGTGCATCCTTTGAACCCACCAATCCCTGATCATTGAACTTTCTCAACCCAGGGGCAGAAAACTGTGAAGCCAGAGGAATGGCAGAGGAGCAGCAGCAGGTGGACCAAGGGTCTGAGCATGAAACCGAGCAATGGACTTCTCAGCCTATGGAACAAGAAAAGCTGAGTGACTTTGGGTAGGAAGTTTACTTGTACAGTGGGTTGCCTCTTAAGTAGGGAGCTAGATTTCTTGACTCACAGTGTCAAGTGCCTTCAGTCTGAGGCTTATGGTAGAGTGATGTGTCCTGGAGGCATTTATTAGCAGTTGACTAGAATAACTGTACATTTTCTGATCCTTTACTATAACCTGTTAATTTCCCTAATAAACCCTATAACTGTAAATTACCTGAGTTCTGTGTGGCCATTGCAATGGATTATCAAACCCAGATGAGAAGTAGAGAGGGATGTGAAAGGAATGGTTGGTGCCAACCACATTTTTGCAATATATGAATAGTCTACTTTTAACTGCTGAACAAATGAAAATCAGGGCTATCATGTTTTGTTGTAGTCATTAAGTACCATCAAGTCGATTCTTACTCAT
>NW_006408562.1:14623865-14642774 GCF_000296735.1 Chrysochloris asiatica | reverse complement strand
GATTATTTGCTCAGCATACAGGTTGAATAAGTATGGTGAAAGAATACAATCTTGTCGCACAGCTTTCTTAATTTGAAATCATTCAGTGTTCCCATGTTCTGTTTGAACAACTGCCTCTTGGTCCATGTACAGATTCCTCATGGACCAAGAGGCAGTAGGGCTATATTAGGAAATTAATATTCACTTTATCTCATTTGGGGGAATGAAGATATTCAGCTTCTAATTGTTTGAGTGAGAAGGAATCTTATGAACTGTTTTTTATCATACAGGACATGTGTCTTGGAGTCCTGGTTTTCCAGAAAACTGACCTGTCCAGATCTGATTCTGCATGACCAAACTCACGAGTGTCCTTTTGAAAGTCACTAAAGGTCTCTGGGCTGCAGTTGACCTTTCTAAATATAAGGGATCGAGTAAATGACACCACTTTCAAGAACTTCCATTTGCTCTGTAGCATCCTTTCCTTTCAATGTAGCTCTGTATTGAATTTCTGAAATACGGTGCACAATTCCCTAACTCTATATACCAGACTCTATATTACTTTAAAATATAAATGGTAAAGATATCAGATCTGCAGATAAAAATTGTAAATATGCCATGCCAACAACAAAACTCACGGGTGAAATATTTGTACAATTCCAGAACCCTGTTGTTTTTCTGCAGTTCATTCTGGCTATGATTTTCAGGCACAGGAAAAGTGCCAACCTTTTCCTCCTCTAAACTCTCTCAGCAAATTTTCTTTATTTCTCCTGAGACACTAATTGCTACAAAAAAACAACCCTTTGTACCAAAATACCATAAGTATTTGAGGCATGAAAGTGTGGTTGCATTGATAATCTTCTCAGGTCTTCTAAACTCAGGATGTCTGAGGACCCCATTCCCTTCTTGATCCTGCTTCTGCCCAGCACACTGCTGACTACTCAGCCTTCATCTCTACAAAGCTGCATGTATGTTCTGTTGGATCCATAGGTAAGGTGGAAACTCAAGGAGGACAGTAGAAATAAAAGTAATAAAAATGCATCTTTCCAATTACATGACTACTCATATCTATCAGTTAAATATGCTTCACTCTAACTTCTAATTTATATGGTGCTTTGTGGCTCAAATCTAAAAGCAGATGGTATGCTTTTGATGAAGAAAATCCTGCTTTGCCTCAGGGGAGCATTTCATCCTCAGTAGGATTTCGTTGCTTTGAAACACAGCATTTCATTTACTGTTTTGGAAATATATTACCACATAATTTACCTGATGCTTATATATATTATTATTCTTTTGTTTTTAGTACCTGGTAAAAATCACAGTCCAGTCAAGATGTCTATTTAATTTCTGAAAACCATGAAAAGTCATTATAGATCTCTGACTTGAAATCTTCTAAGCCATTTAAGAGTCTCATAGAGAATTTTAAGCCTGGGGAAACTTGAGACAAGGACTTCTATATTTTCAATGAAAAGTGTTGTTTGAATAGCGTTTGGAATATAGAAAGGGAATCGTATTTATTTGTGTCTCAATATGGGTTCTAGTCTTGAAATTAGAGGATCAGAATTTTAGTTTATAGTTTTAAGCTCTAAAGACCATAATCAATGAACTATTCTTGAATTCTAATTCCTGAAATTAAAAATTAATGTAACTATTTCTCCCATTCCTACCATCAAGATGCTATGAGTAAGAAAGTACTGTAATTTGTGATTAAAAAAAAATAAGTTTATGAATTGGTTGCCAGCTATCTTATCTAAGATTGCTTATGTATCTGTGGTCAACTGTCACAGATCTAGGATGACCTTGGCTGGGACAACTTAGCTCTTTCCACATGATGCTTGTCTTCCAACTGCCTTGCCCTTTTGGGCAAAGGCAGAGAAGCAGAAAGAAGAACATAGCACACAAAGTCTTTTGAGTCCTTGACACAAATTGTCGCTCCATCAATTCCTCCATATTCTATTGGTCAAAGCAAGTCATCAGCCAGCCCAGATTCAAGGGACAAAGAAATAGATTCCACCTCATAACTGAAGGATCTGCAGAGTTGCCTAGAAAAGGACTTGGATACAAGGAAGGGTCAGAATTGAAACCATTTGTGCAAACAATTGACAGAACATAACTGAGCAGTAAGACACATTTTGCCAAATAACGTATGATCCCTATGTTCATCATAAAACTATTTCCCATGATTTTCTTCCCGTTTCTAGCCTTGTCTTAGATTTGGAACCAAGCAGGAAAGCTTTTTACTCTGTGGAGTTACTATGTGGCTCTTTCTGTCACTTCTGATTGAAAATATTCTGCCTTTTTAAAAAATTGTGAAGCTTGAGATGACCAGGGGAATTAAAAAATTTCCATTAGGAGGCTCATGAGACCTACTTCACAGTTGCAATAGAAGCACACTGAAAAGGGTACCTTTTTTTCTTTCCCTTCTTGGGAAAGCCATTATTATTTCCATTTCATTGTTTTCAAAGTAATTGAAAATGGTCGATTTCATGTTCCTCTATAGTAAACATATTGAGTGGAAAATTTTCAGATTTCATCATTTTTCTTGTCTGATAACGTGATTTTTCTTGTAAGTCTTTTACAATAAATGAATTGCTTATACTACTAAACTAGAGAATAAATGTATTTGTCACATGTGATGTAAATTGAATGTGCCCCCCCCTTTTTTTAAAGAACTCATTCACTTATAATGACAAGAATATAGAGTAAGACCTTTAATAATAGAAGTATGATAAGGAAGGAAAAGTAAAAATTAGGAAAAAAATGTAAGCCAGTAGAAACACTGTTGACTATGCAAAGGCTATTGACGATGTGGATCATGACAAGCTATGAATAACATTGTGAGAAATGGGTATTCCAGAACACTTAATTGTGCTTATGAAGAACTTGTACATAGACCAGGAGGTGGTCATTCGAACAGAACAAATGAACAATGAATGGTTTAAACTCAGGAAAGGTGTGCTCCAGGGTTGTAGGCTTTCACCATACTTATCCAATCGGTATGCTGAGCAAATGATCCGATAAGATGGATTATATGAAGAAGAATGTGGCATCAGGATTGGAGGAAGACTCACTAACAACCTGCAAATGATACGACCTTGCTTAGTGTGAAAGCAAAGAGGATGTAACATACTTAATTGTGAAGATCAAAGATCATAGACTTAAGTATGCCTTGAGCCTCAATGTAAAGAAAACAAAAATCCTCCCTACCAGATCAATATATAACATCAAGATAAAATGGCGAAAAGATTGAAGTTGTCAAAGACTTCATTTTGCTTAGATACACTATCAATACTCATGGAAGCAGCAGTCAAGAAATCAAAAGATGTGTTACATTAGGTAAATCTGCTACACAAGATCTCTTTAAAGTCTTCAAGAGCAAAGATGTCACTGTAGTTTGAGAACTAAGGTGTGCCTGACCCAAGCTAAGGTATTCTCAGTATACTCATATGCATGTGAAAGTTGGACAATAAATAAGGAAGACCACAGAAGAATGAATGCATTTGAGTTATGGTGTAGGAGAAGAATATTGAAAATATCATGGACGGTCAGAAGAACACACAAATCTGTGTTGGAGGAAGTTCAGCCATCCTTAAAAGTCAGGATGGTTGTACTGTGTCTCTTATTTTTCAGTCATTTTGTCAGGAGTAAGCAGTCCCTGGTTGGTAAAGTAGGGGGATCAGTGAAAAAGAGCAAGACCCCAGTGAGATGAACTGGCACAATGGCGGCAACAATGGGCTTGATGAGCATAGTAATAATTGTGAGGATGGCACAGTACCCGTCAGTGTTTCGTTCGGTTCTACATAAGGTTGCTGTGAGCTGGAACGGACTTGATGGCATCTAACAACAAAAGCATTAAACTAGGCTTTAAGCTTCCTAATTAGAAAGAAACAATTGATCTTTCAGATTTGGAAAGTTCAATTTATTCTCTAAAGGAATGATCTTATCCAAGGGTTAATAACACAATTGAGTCATGAGTAATTTGCATTACTTACTGGTAAAGTTGTTGAATTATCCACTTGAACATACAGCTATAGATTCACTTTCACTCATTTTCTTACTTTCTTACATGCATATGCAACAGCTTGCTATTATTTATCTGGAGAAGCCTGGAATACATATGAAAATCATCTGATATGCAAGTATGTGGTAAAAACATTGAAAGCTGCTATTCTAAATGGTAGAGTCTTGGTGTGGCACTGTGGGTTAATGTGCTGAACCACAGAGTTGGTTTGAACCACAAGGTCAGTGGTTAAAGCTCACCAGACACTCCTAGGAAACCCTATATAGGGTTGCAATGGGTCGAAACCAACTCTATGGCGTTCAACAACAACAACTGCATTCTAAATGGTGAACATTTTCTTCCCATTGTCACTTAATGCATTAATTAGAGATCTTGAGAGACTAGCATAAGCTTTAAGAGTGGCATGGCTAGATGTGCAGGGATCCCTTATAAGAAGATGGCAAACTTGATCAACAATACCAGATAGAAAAATAGTAATGATATCACTGGCATCTGAAAGAAGCACTTTTCAAAGTCGTTTCATGCCATGATTGCATCTGAACCGTCCAAATCCATGGGGATATGCTTCTTGTTTTATGTCATTGAGTTAATGTTGACTTACAGTGACCCCACAGGACAAAGTCCAACTGCCCCATAGGCTCCTATCTTTAAAGGAGAAGATTGCCCTGTCTTTTCTCCCATGGAGTGATTGGATGGATTCAAATTGCCAAATCTCCTATTAGCAGCTAAGTGCTTAACCATTGCACTATTAGAATGCATTTCCTCCATTTCACAGATGAAGAGTTGGGCCCAGAGAGATGGACTTTTAGAAATGGGACTGACTGACAATTTTGGCTTAGGAGGTTTCTGGAATGCTTGGAATGAACTGAATTTACTTGGTGGAGACCAGAGCCCTTCAGCATAAGTTCTCGATGATATCAAACTAACCTTGAGCTGGGGAGATTCTTCTACACTCACTTTAACCTTGGAGCCATAGCTTCCTTTGGGTCTACAATCAGTATGAGTAGCCATGGCAGAGAACCTACCTGTCTCCTTGCCCAGGGTGTTGAATCATTTGTGGGAATACCATTGGAGATATCCCAATGAGGCACTTCAACTGGACCGGAAGAATTAAGAATTCCCCCCCAGAGCACAACGAGTTATCAGACTAACTAAAGCTAGGAGCTCACTGAGCATTAGAAAAGGCCTTTATCAACTTGCTATGTATCTGGATCTCATTACTGAGATGCCATTATTCTGGGTGAAGATAGAGAACAAACCCTTTATGATTTCCCCCTCTCACTTTTTTCTAACGATTCACTGACCAGATCATTATTAAACTTAAAATACGTTTTAAACCCTGAAATGAGAAACTTCATCTAAGGCAACAGAGACCAGATGGTGTTCATGTACAAGAGAAGCAGCTGAGTTAAAACAGCTGTACCGCCCTTCTTTAGAGCCACAAATTGGTTTGGATTATGACTCTGATTCATATTTTAAATGACACGTACTGAACACGTACTGGTGACAATGAAGCTGTTCTTTGTCCTGAAAAGAATACAGCTTTCTCCTGCCTACTCAGGCAATTAAGTCAATGACAGATGAGAGTGCAATGTTTTTAATAAATGCCAAGATTTTCCTTAACAACTACTGGAAAGCAAAAAGGATGATCGGTGTTTGTAAAGCTAATCAATAATGCCAGAATGTAATCACAGTGAGATTATATTAATACCAGATCTGTACTGGGGTAGAGGTACAAAGTACTGACTTAAAGTGTAGTCTCTGATATCAGAAACATTTCAGTTTAAATTCTGAATTATTCTGGGAGATCGGCACACTATTTTATTTTTTCTCCTTTCAAATTGGATCATATTTATCCTACAGGATCATTGTGAGGATTAGAAGTGATTATGTAAGTAACGACCTCACCATAGTACCAGTCATATTGTAAGCACATGTTGTAAATAAATGTTGTTGTTAAGTGCCTTGGAGTTAGTTTTGACTCATAGCAACCCTGCATAGGATTTCTGAGAAGAACCTGTTGGGTTTGAACCACCAATTTTGCAGTTAGCAATCCAGTGTTTATCTTACAGTGCCACACCAGGACTCCATATTAGAAGGAAAAACAAGCCAAATGAAATGAAGGCTGTGGAGATCTTGCTGAGTTTTTCTAATTATCACTTGCATAACTTTGAAGATGTTAATTAAAATATAAGATATTCAGAAATATTTTTGTACTTAAACATAGGCATTATAAGATACTCAATACCAATATGGGAGAACTGTGGTGCTGTAGGATAAGCACGAGACTGCTAACCAGAAGGTTGGTGATTTGAACCCATCAATGGCTACATAGAGGAAAGATGACAGCTTTCTGTTCCCATAAAGATTTATAACCTCAGAAACCCAGGATTGCTGTAAGTTGGAACTGACGCTGCAGCACTTAACCACAACTATGTACAACATTCTTATCAATGGAGAAAAGATTGAAGTTGTCAAGGACTTCATTCTTCTTGGATCAACTGTCAACACTCATGGAAGCAGCAGTCAAGAGATCAGAAGACGTACTGCATTGGGCAAATCTGCTGCACAGGAACTTTTTTAAAGTGTTGAGGAGCAGAGATGTCAGCTTGAGGACTAAGGTACGCCTGACCCAAGCCATGGTATTTTCAATAACCTCATATGGATGTAAAAGCTGGACAGTGAATAAGGAGGATCGTAGAAGAATTGATGCCTTTGAGTTGTGGTGTTGGAGGAGAATACTGAAAGTGCCATGGACTGCCAAAAGAACCAATAGATCTGTTTTTGGAAGACGTGCAGCCAGAGTGCTCCTTGGAGGCTAGGATGGCTAAGCTTCGTCTCTCATACTTTGGACGTATTGTCAGAAGGGAACAGTCACTGGAGAAGGATGTCATGCTGGGTAAGGTGGAGGGTCAGATAAAAAGAGGAAGACCCCTAAAGAGATGGATCAGCCAGGTGGCATCACTGATGGTGTCAAGTGTAGCACCAGTAGTGAGGTTGGCCCAGGATTGGACACTGTTTTGTTCTGCTGTGCCTGGGGTCGCTATGAGTCGCTTCCGACTTGATGGCATCTGACAACAACAACAACATATACAACAGCAACAAAAAACCACACCAGCGCCTGCTCCATGCTCACAGTCATTCTTATACCAGCCAATCATTTCAGTCACGACATCAGTATGTATTGTTGAAGATCTTTTCTTTTTCCCTAACCCTCTACTTTACCAAGCATAACGCCCTTCTCGAGGGATTGTTCCCTTCTGATGACAAGTATGGGAGACGCAGTCTTGCCATTCTTGCTCCTAAAGGGCTTTGCTGTCGTACTTCTTTCAAGACAGATTTTTGTTCCTTCTTCTGACAGTGCCTGATACAGTCATTATTCTTCACCAACAATGTAATTCAAAGGCATCAGTTCATCTTCATTCTCCTTTACTCATCGTACCGTTTTCACATGCATATGTTGGGTGATGTTGAGTCAACTCAGACTCACAGGGACCCTGTTATTGTGAAGTGCTGTTGAGTTAGTGGTGACCCTGTATAGGATTTCTGATGAGTGACTGGTAAGCTTGAACTGCTGACCTTGCAGTTCAAACTGACCTTGTAGTCCAGCGCATTAACCCACAGGGCCACACCAGGACTCCATAGTGGCTACGCTGGTCCTGTGCCACCCTCCCAATTATTGTCACGTTTCAGATCATTGTTGCAGTGACTGTGCCAATCAGTCTTTTAAAGGTCTTCTTCCTTTTCACCGACCCTCCACTTTAACAACCACAATGTCATTTTTAAGGGACGGGGTCCTCCTGACAACATGTGCAAAGAACTAGAGACCCAGTATCTCCATCGTCGCTTTTTCAGGAGAATTCTGGCTGTACTTCCAAAACAGATTTGTTTGTTCTCTGAGAGGCCATGGGACTTTGAATATTCTTCATCAACACCATAATTCAAATGCATCAATTCTTCTCTGATCTTCCTTATTCATTGTCCCTATTTCATATGTCCATGAGCCAATTGAAAATATCCTGGCATGAGTCTGGGGCATCTTACTCCTCATGAGACATCTTTGCTTTTGAACACTTTAAAGAGCTCTTTTACATCATTCTTTGATTTCTTGATTGCTGCTTCAAGGAGTGTTCATTGTGGATCCAACTAAAATGAAATGCTTGATAATTTCAATCTTTTCTCTATTTATCATAAAAATGTTTATGGGTCCAGTTGTGAGGATTTTTGTTTTCTTTATGTTAAGGCTGTATGTAGTCTTTGATCTTCATCAGTAAGTGCTTCAAGTCCTCTTTGCTTTCAGTAAGCAAGTTTATTCCATCTGCATATCACAGGTTGTTAATGAGCCTTCCTCCAATCCTGATGTCAGATTCTTCTTCACATAGTTCAGCTTCTTGGACTATTTGCTCAGCATACCCATTGAGTAAGTATGGTGAAAGGGTCCAACCCTGACAAACCCCTTTTTATTATTATTATTATTATTTTAAACCATATAATATCCATGTATTTTGTTCAAATTACTGCCTCTTAGTCTATATTCAGGATTGGCATGAGCATAATTAAGTATCTGGAATTCCCATTCTTCTCACTGTTATCCATAGCATGTTATGACCCACACAGTTAAATGCTTTTGCATAGTCAAAGGAACACAGATAAGCATCATTCTAGTATTCTCTGCTTTGAACCAAGATCCATTTGATGTCAGTAATGATATCCCTCATTCTACAATTAATGGTTGTTGTTGTTGGTTCTATATAGGATTTCTGAGGATCAGCTGGTGGGTTTGAACTGCTGACCTTATAGTTTGCAGTCCAGTGCTGATCCTACAGCACCACACCAGGAGCCCGCAATTAATGGAAGGCACTATCATTATGACAATTTCTTTCCTGTCAATCTCTTTCTCTCTCTAACAAGTGAAACTGAATTTAACATTTTACTTAAAAAAATGCAATATCTGCAAGCTTTCAATAGTCAAAAAGTTAAATCTAAAAGTGGTGACTAAGCTGCTGATTTTAGAAATTCCTAATCTTTACAATTTTTTTCTAAAACTAGGACATTATTAATGCCATTGTCTTAAGATTTATTTAAAGTTTGTTGCTGTTTATATAAGAAGCTCTTGTAGTGTAGTGAGTTACTCATTGCAATGTCAACAGTTTGAATCCACCAGCTGTTTTATGGGAGAAAGGTGAGGCTTTCTGCTCCTGTAAAGATTTACCACCTTGGAAACCCTGTACAGGGTCATTATGAGTTGGAACCATCTTGGTGGCAAGCTACAGCAGCAATAGCAGTAGTTGTTTAGGTGGAGACAGAAGGCTGGTATTTTCAATCTACTACTCCAGACCGTCTAGACTGCAAACCACAAGGTCAGTGGTTCAAACCCAACAGCTGCTCCTCAGAAACCCTATACCAGGTAGCTATGAGTCAGAACCAATTTGATGGCACTTAACAACAACATACTTCAGTCCTGGTAGGGCACTGTAGGACAAGCTAAACACAAGGTCAGTAGTTCAAACCCATCATCTGGTCCTCAGAAATCCTATACAGGATCGCCATGAGTTGGAACTGTCTCAACAGCACTTAACAGCACTGCTTACCACAGGAGTCCAGGTGGTGTTGTGAGATAAGCACTGGCCTGTTAATCACAAGGTTGGTAGTTCAAACCCACCACCTGATCCGAGGGAGACAGATGAGGCTTTCTGCACCCATAAAGATTTATGGCCTCAGGAATTCTATATAGAAGTTTCTATGGGTCGGAATCAACTCAGTGTCAGTGGGTGGTGAGTGGACTTCATACCCAAACCTTCTCCTACAGTTCTTCCACCCTTACTGATTGTCCTTTCCTGATGCTGGAGGTGGCACCAGCCAATTCACAAAGGAAACACGGGCACTGGATTCTCATGCTAGTATATCTGATTCACTGCTCTGTAAGTAGTCAAAGACAGCTAACAATACAGCTGGTGAAACCTTAACGGAAAATCAGCTCCTGGTGTGGAACTCAAGAGCCCTGCTTTGTAGCTATGGCCTTACCACTCATGATTTCTGGAACTCCAGCTTTGCAATTTCCCATTTTTGAACAGCAATAAATAGACGCTCTTCCCCGATGAACACTTTCCATCACAAATTAGCCATGCAATGTGAGCCTACCTTCTTTGTTAGTGAAGTCACGTGTCTTGTCAGGAACGCTAAGACATTGCCTTGTGGGTAGAGGAAGAGTGTCTTCAGATCTCTACCTTATGACAGGTACCATCAGTCAGAGGGTAGAAAGTTTTATATCCCAAGACTATGGGATTTAGTAGAATTGTCATTGATGGGTACAGACAGTATGACTCAGAAAAGCTGGATGGGCCAACTGGGTGAGCTGGCTCACTCCCGCCTCCTTTACCCAAGGAGACGCAGCACTTTAAACTTGCCCATTACTGTTGCCACCACCCTTCTGACCACTGTAGGACTCTGAGCCTTCGGACTCTCTGAGAAATTTCCTGTGAATTCATAGCTATACACTATGGGAGTTTTAATGGTAAATACAGTGATCTGTTTATCTTTCTTTAATTATCTATACTGACAAGAAGTAATTTTCTAGTAAGTGGCTATCATTTTATTTAAAAACTTTTGCCCATTCATAACATCGGCATGACTGTGGAAAATACTAGTTATATCTAACTCGAATGTACTGTCAAGTCTATTCTAACTCATAGGAACCTCCATGTGATAGAATATAACTACCCTACAGAGTTTTCTGGACTTAATAATATGCTTAAATACAGATGTTATTACAACCAAAATTCATTCAAAGAGCATAAAAACAGTTCTACAAACAAATGTTGAAATGGATCAACAGATCCCAAGTATGTGAATCTATTTTCCCAAGCTCTTACCCCTTAATCATTTTTAAATGAGTGTTGTATTCTTATTAAAGAACTCTTGTCTTATGAATCATAGGAGAAAGATGAGGCTTTTTACTTTTGCAAAGATTTAAAGCCTTAGAAACCAAACACAGGGTCATTATGAGTCAAAACCAACTTTACTGCACTTAACAACAGTAACAAGTCTTGTGTACCAAATGCGATACATTATAGTTTGTCTGTAAGTACTTGTTAAGATCCAGAAGATCAAACTTGACCTGTAATATTTCAGAATACTAGTCATATATAATAGAATACTATCTTAGGTTATGAAATTGTTATTTTATGTAAATATGCCCATTGAACCATTCCAAATGTAGTTGGAACAAAAGAATACCATTGTTAAGACACTTGTTGACAACAGCTTCCCTAAGTAGCCCTACCGGAGTATTTTGTTATCTCGTCTTCTTCACTGGGGAGCATTGTGACTCTGTAGGATAAGCACTGGCCTGTGAACCACAAGGTCTATGATTCTAGTCCGCCAACAAGTTCACAGGAGAAAGATGAGACTTTCTGTTCCCACAAAAGATTTATAGTCTCAGAAATCTTATACAAGGTCATTATGAGTCAGAACCATCTTACTAACAACTGTTCTTCACTGGGCATCATGATATAAACTCTGATCATGATAGGGAACCATTAAATATTCTTAGAAACAGTATTAAATGCTTGCATGCTAAAGGAAGATGAGGAAGACAGAAATAAAAATCAAGTAGAAAGTGTTCCAAGAATTTTTATTTTTAAATAAAATGATTCCATATGTAAATCGAATTTGAATGCTTGCTTGCTAATCTACATATCATGAAATTTAAAATATACTATGGTATGTTCTTTTTATATTTCTAAGATGCCAACACTCAGTTAATGGCTATTTAAGTTACTGATTGGAGACAATGTTGAGAAAGTAGGACATGGCTTGCTTTTGCTAGTTTCTTGCTATTCCAAACCTTAAGGAGGTTAATGAAAAACAGTCTAACAGTAGCATAGCTTTGGAAACGGGTATGGGACTGAGATGGCAGTCTTTGAAGTGTTTGTTTCTTTATGGAATATAATAGCTATGAAGGACATTTTTAAATTCTTGTTCCCCAAAATTGTGCTGATAGCTGCACTCAACTTGTCTTTATAAGGACACTAATTATGAAACATAACTACAGAGGCATCATGAATGCTTTCTGAAATGACAATGGATATAAACAAATGAACACATCCAAGGGTATGTAGCTTTGTTGATACTTACACTTGATCTCATAGTATCATGAATTCCTCCACGCCACATCTTCTGTAATTCCAAAGTCATTCCAAATGTGAAAACATATAGCAAATTCCATGTTTATTCAGAATGGCAAGTCAAATTATAAAGTAACATTATGGAATCTATTGATAATCTTATGCAATGAATTAAATTTATTCCCCACCAATAACTACTTTAAAAGTTAAGCTGATTCATTGAATCAGCTGAAATAAGTAGCCATATTCTGAATAATAAATGCTAAGGAGTCCTGATAAGGCACTGTAGGGTAAGCATAGAACTGCTAACTGGAATGTCAGTGATTCAGGCACACCAGTAACTCTTAAGAAACCGCCTACCACTATGCATTGAAACCAGTTCTATGGCACTTAACAACATCAAGGAAACAAAAATAAAGAATTGATCAAAATGATTGTATTGTTTAGATTAGGTTGGTGCTTAAATCCTTTACTCAAAAGAATTCTATTGTCTATCCTGTACCTTCCTAAAGGAGCTCTGGTAGCATAGTGGTTACGAATCGGGCTGCTAACCTCAAGGTTGGCAGTTCAAAACTACCAGCAGTTCCCCGGGAGAAAGATGAAGCGTTCTGCTCCCATAAAGATTTACAGCCTTGGAAACCCTGGGCAGGGTCACTATGAGTCAGAACCGACTCCATGGTACTTAACAACAACAACCTTCCTAAAGGAATCACAGGATGAAATTGAGGGGTGACGAATCATACTCCAGAGTGGTGTTGCACAAACTGGTTTTAAGTCACTTTTCTTTGGGACTTGTAAAGTCTATCATTTTATTCAAAAGTTAAAGGGAAATAAACTTTGAATCTCATTTGTAATCCTATGGAACAAAAAATTGCCTCCCTATTATATGGGTTCTTTATATTCTAAATTATATTGAGTGAATGATTCAACTTGATACCCTATTTCCTTTCAATCTAAGCAAAGCAATTTTCTAGTAGTTCTGGCCCTGAGCTAGAAATTAGGAGTTCAGAAAGACTTATCTGATTTTTAAAATAACTGCCTTTTCCAAAAAGCCTAGGATATAAGCACTAACACATCATTAAGGGTAAAAAATATTTAGGCCAAGAGATGACAGAAGTAATACAAAGGAGAAACCAGGGTAGTTGAAAAACAGCCATCAAATAATGGTACCTCATTAGTGTATTTGAAATAATGGTCTCAAGTAGATACTAGGCCACTTGATTCACACTGGGTTAAGAGTTATAAGGACAAGATCCTTCCATAAAAAGAACATTTTTGTGGATAAACAAACAAACAATAAAACATTTTACAATACTAATTCCTAATATTTCAAACCAAAACAATAAAAAAGGAGTGATACACTACAAGTCATTTTAACTGTGGAAAATATTTTTTTAAAATAATAAAAATCAAATTTGTTGCTGTCAAATCAATTACAACCTAGAGACCCTATGGGACACAATCAAATGACCACATAGAATTTCTAAGGCTATAAATCTTTACAGAAGTAGAATTTTTTACATCTTTCTTCTGTAGAATTGACCTTGGGTTCCTACTGACCTTTTGGTTAGCTGCTGAACTCTTAACTACTGCACCACAAAGACACTTGCAGAGAAGAAAATATAAAGAAATGTTTGCTCTTTGAGGTGTGGGATAAAATGATCCAAAACTAAACCCATAGCTGTCAAGTTGCTTCCAACTCATCGTGACCATGTAGGACAGAACAGAACTGCCCCATAGAGTTTCCAAGGAAGAGACCACCACATGTTTCTCTCATACAAGGGCTGGTGGATTTGAATTTCCAAGTTTTTGTTTAGCAACCAGGCATTTAACCCTTGCTACTCCAGGGCTCCAATATAAAAATTATGCTGTTATTTTTAAGTGAGGTTAAGTAGGTTCTGACTCATAGTGACCTTCACAGGGTTTCCAAAGAGCAGTTGGTGAGTTTGAGCAGCAGACTTTGTGGTTTAAACTGACCTTGGAGTTCTGTGTTCATCCTACATGATCACACCACGACTCCATATAAAAATTATAGTAGGCCTTAAATAAGTAGAACAAATACATTGTGTGGAGAGAATGTTTGACACTTCAAGCTCTTGTTTCAGAGATACCTCTTCCTTATTTGTGTCTCTTGATGGAAGGATAATTCTTCTTACATGCCTCCATTTATAAAACTAAGACGTTCCGAACATTTTTCTACTTCTCCTGTTCTTTCATGGAGCAGACATATGATTTCACATTGACCAGCTCAGTACTTTCTCTCAGGACTTTGAATCTTGAGAGAGTGAAGCAAGGACAGAAGAAAGATCTTCTGATGGCGGCTATGGTGAAAAGGACCTTTGGTAGTACAGTGGTTACGAATCGGGCTGCGAGCCTTAAGGTCAGCAGCTTGAAACTACCAGCTGTTCCAGGGGAGAAAGATGAGGCTTTCTGTTCCTGTAAATATTTACAGTCTTGGAAACCCTGTACAGAGTCGCTATGAGTCGGAACCGACTTCACGGCACATAACCACCACCACCACCATGGAGAAATAACCGTATTGTTTTCACTACAAGACAATTGTGTGTTTCCAGGTCTTAGTGCTCTCCTGTGATGCCCCCTTACTTGCTACCTGTTTTTTTTTTTTGTTGTTGTTGTTAGTTATTGAAGAGGCAATTCTGATGCATAACAAACTTATGTGTGCAGAGTAGAATGACCCTGTGTGTTTTCTAGACTGTGGTTCTCCTATATTCATCAATTCTGTAAGACTGACATCTTTGCAGTAGCTTCCCTTTTGCTTACATTAAGCGTCCACTTCGACGACTTGCATTATGGAGCTATATATGTTCCACTGTGTGAGTTAAATACTGCCAAAAAATTGCTGGGTTAGGACTCAGTTCAATGAGTTCCAATTTTCCATCTGTAGAACAGCGATGATTGCCTTTTCCTCATGGTTACAAATGAAATAACTTTTAAAGAAGATGCATATTAGTATTCATATACCTTTAATGTGAGATTACGGTTCGTAACCCACTGCCATCGAGTTGATTCTGAGTCATAAGTGCCCTGGAAGATAGAACTACCCCCAGCATTTCTAAGGGTGTAAATTTCTGCAAAAGCAGACTATCACATCTCTCTCCTGGGGACAGTGGTTCTTACCAGGGGCGAATTGCTTCTGGAAAGTTTGAGACCTCCCATAACACTTCGCTTCATTGTTGTTGTTGTTATGTGCTGTGGAGTCGGTTCTGACTCATAGCGACCCTGTATAGGGTTTCCAAGGCTGTAAATCTTTACGGGAGCAGAAAGCCTCATCTTTCTCCCTCGGAAGAGCTGGTAGTTTCCATCTGCTGACCTTAAGGTTCACAGCCCTATTCGTAACCACTGTGCTACCAGAGCTCCTTACTGCACTTCATAGTTGAGACTAAAAATCTACTTTTGCACCCAGAGAAGTAAGCACATAAATGCAAATAGGAGAGCATTGTGCTCTTGCTTTGATTATGAAACAGGAACTCTTGCTGATTCTTTTCCACACCTCTTTATTGGAATATCTCTATATAATAATTAATCAGAAGGGGTAGAATTTTTATTTTTTGTCTGCAGTTACATGTTCACCTACATAATCAGTTACGTGATTCCTGGTGACTCTGTCTGTGTGTTTCAGAGTAGAACTCCACTCCACTGGGTTGTCAATGGCTAAGGTTTAGAAGTAGATAACCGGGTCTTTACTTTCAAGTTGCTTTTGGGGTGCAGCAACCTTTTAGTCAGTATGTAAGCATGTAACTATTTATACTACCCAGGGACTCCCCCCATGCTGTAACCCTCTCAAAAGCCATGCCATGGTATTTCTGTTAATTTAAAAAAGACCCAAAGTCTATTTAAAGCATACCTTTCATGTTTATAGAAAATGTATAGTCAATATGGGGTATTAATATTCTTTACTATTAAACAAGTACAAAGAAAGAATAAAAACATAAATTGTTTTTGTAAACTAATAAAACTGAAACAAGCTGAATTCAGAAGAGGATGTGGAGCATTGCTAACTTCAGATCGATCTTGATTGAAACCAGAATGTACCAGGAAGATGTTTGCTAGTGTTTTATTGACTATACTAAGACATTCAACTCTATGTATCATAACAAATTATGGTTAATATAGCAATGAATGGGAATTCCAGAATATTCCATTGTGATCATGCAGACCCTATACATTGACCATGAGGCAATCATTTGAGCAAAGAGAAGTTAAATGTTTCAAAATCAGGAAAGATGTATATCAGGGCTGTACCCTTTCACCATACTTATTCACTATGGATGCCGAAAACTAATTTCAGAAGCTGGACTAAATGAAAAAGAATGCAGCATCAGAATTGGAGGAAGACTCAGTAACAACTTGTGATATGCAGGTGACAACCTTGCTTGCTTGACGTATGAAACTGAAGATAACTTGAAGCACTACAGATGAAAATTAAAGAAAACCATCTTTAATATGGATTATACTTCAAAGCAAAGGAAACAAAACCCCCTCACAATGAGACTAATATGCAACATCATGATGATAAGTGGAGAGATGGAAGCTGTCAAGGATTTCATTTTATTTGGACTCACAGTAAACCATCATGGCAACAGCAGTCAGAAAATGAAATGACATATTATATTGGGTACAACTGCTGCACAAAACCTCTTTAAATAATTTAAAGGCAAAAATGTCATTTTGGTGACTAAGGTGTGCCTGTTCTAAGTCATGGATATTTTCAGTCATTTCTTGTCAATGCATAAAACAGTAACTTGAAGTTTGTCCCCAAATATGGAAGTTACTGTGAGGGCAAAGAAGAAGCAAGTAACTCCAGGACTTCAATGAAATTTATTAGGAAAACTTTCATGCAAGGTAGATAACAGGATTGATTCTATGTGCTGCATTCCACAGTAGGAAGCAGATGGTTTTATGACTGTCATGGAAAAAGAGGGCTACATGCCAGTACTTCAGACTTCCAAGGCTACCCCAGCAGGAGTTCCATAAGAATAATTTCACAAACATAACTACATTAGCAGAAAGCAAAGGGGTATGGTGTTCGGTGTTACAAAGTCTTTTTCCCCTTTAGTTTACCCCTCAAGGCTAGCGCTTACAATCTGACCTATCCCTTCTCTTCCACAAGTTTCCTGAGGTTCCCAAGGGGAGGTGTTGCAATTATGTCAGTAGGAATTTTCAGCATTGCTGTAGTTGGACGCACAGATTACATGTCATGAACAAGCAGCATAATAGCTATATACCCAGGGAAAGACAAAGACCTGGGCAAAACCTGTGCCAGACAGAGGGGAAGCCACAGTAGACCAGCCATCAAGTATGTCCACGGCCTCTATTTTTTTTTCATATGTCCTAATAAATCAGTAATATTCTGGTGGTAGTCTGGTATACAGGTATAATATTAGTTTTCACTATAGTATATGTCCTACCTTGAGTGACTGTCAGAATGTCTAGAGTCATTTTACTCTTTTTTTAAAATGTTTTTATTGTGAATTAACTAATTGTTTACATGGGAGATCATCAGTTTTACAATCATTGTTTCATTGCAATGATTACAATCTCTCCCATGCACCATCATTCCATAATATTTGCTTCTATTTCCTCTTTTTGGGGCTATACATAAAAACACTCAGCAATATATGACCATTTAAATAACCAAAGGGCACATTCTGCAAGCTTGCCTCCTGACGACCAGCACACAGCCTTTCTCTTTCCATGAGTTTAGAGTCCTCAGCTGCTCTCCCTCTCCATGTTCTCATCTTTGCCTCCATGACTGGTATTGCTGCTTCTCTGGATAGGGTCCCACATTCCACACTTGCTCTTCTCCCTTGATGACCCTAGGGTCCTCTATTCCTAGACTGTAAGATTAACTACTGCTCCTTTTTAGGTACAAAACTTCTACTTTTACAGTTGTGGTAGTCACAATTAGTCATGACAACAATTATTCACTATTAAATCAAAAGAATCTTATCCCCATCTCCTTTCATCAGACCCATCTCGACAAGATGAAAATTATTCAGTAGGGATTCTACCTTCCCCCGCACACTCTGAAACTAAACTCCCTCTTGAAAACTTGTAAGCCAGTCACTTTGTGCCTATATAGCCCCTCCCCACTCCATTTTAGGTATCCAATGTCTAAGTTGTCTGCCTCTTTCAATTCTATATACAGAGGGGATAGGATTGATACTTGATGTGAAGATCCCTTTCTAGAGCCATTTGGTTCTGAAGAACTACCTACTTCTTCTGTGTGGTTTTGGTAGTTAATTACCTTAAGCTTTCTCTGCTAATGCTCAGGGCATGTTTAGTAAAATTACTTATAGGTTCTATATGTATCATTACTTCTAAGAAGTCGAGGAAAGGAACAAAAGCAGCTAAAAGGGAATCATACCAGTAGGAAACACGTTGTTGTTGTTGTCAGGTGCCATCGAGTTTGAACTGACTCATAGTGACCCCATGCACAGAACAATGAAACAATGTCTGATCCTGGGCCTATCTCACTACTGCTGCCACACTTGACGCCATCAATGATGCCACCTGTCTGATCCATCTCGTTGGGGGTCTTCCTCTCTTTCTCTGACCCTCCATCTTACCCAGCATGACATCCTTCTTTAGCAACTGCTCCCTCCTGACAATATGTCCGAAGTATGAGAGACGAAGTTTAGCCATCTTGGCCTCCAAGGAGCACTCTGGCTGCACCTCTTCCAAAACAGATCTATTGGTTCTTTTGACAGTCCATGGCACCTTCAGTATTCTCCTTCAACACCACAATTCAAAGGCATCAATTCT
>NW_006408562.1:14611910-14621984 GCF_000296735.1 Chrysochloris asiatica | reverse complement strand
TTTGCATTCCAATCACCAGTAATGAGCAATACATCTTGATTGCATGTTTGGTCGATTTCAGATTGAAGAAGTTGATAGAATTTTTCTATTTCATCTTCACTGGCTTTCATGGTTGGTGCATAAATTTGAATAATAGTGGTATTAACTGGGCTTCCCTGAAGGCGCATGGACATTATCCTATCACTTACAGCATTGTACCTCATGACTGATCTGGATATGTTCTTTTTGATACTGAATGCCTTTTATTTTGGGGTAATTCAGAGGGTTTGGTATAGACCTCCTGTAGGTTCCTCCTGTGTAAAGCAACCCCAAAGTACAATGCTCTATCCAGACATATGGTAACCAGGGCCACACATAGTGACCAGCTAGCTATCAAGGCCTGTTAAGAGTGAGGTATGCACTTGCAGTTATGTGGGGCTATGATGGTTAAAGCACTGTGGCACTGTGGGATAAAGCACTGGACCTCAAGGTCAGTTTGAACCACGAGGTCAACAGTTCCTCAGAAACTCTATGAGTCAGAACCCACTCAATGGTACTTCATAACAACAACAACATGCAGCCACCATAGAGGCATTAGGTACTATTACCTATTGGCAATGGGAACAGGAGTCCAGCCCACTATTTGGTAGGAAAAATTGGAGGGAGACAAGGAACCCCCAGGCTTCTACTTGCTTCAAAAGCAATAGAAAGCTTACTCCGTTGCTGGCCATCAGTACCACGAGCAGACGCTTGCTCAAAAGGGGGAATTTAAATGGAAAAATTTCAAACAGGGGGCACCTGAGTCAGATGTAAGAATGGCGGGGACCAGTGCGCAGTTCCTGAGAAGCCAAAGGCCAGGATGTCAACCTTTTGTCAACAGGAAGAATGTGTAAACAATTTGTTCACAGGAAAAATGGGGTCATAATTGAGATCATAAATAACCAAACTGGTAGGCATCGCTTACCTGGGTAGTAACTCTCTTCCTCCTAGCCAAGTGTCCAAACTTCACATTTCAAAGAACTTCAAGCTGAAGCAGATTTATTTATAACCAATCATTAACTGGATTCCCAGTGTGGCATTGTGGGCTAATGCATCAGACTGCAAAGTCATTTGAACGGCAAGGTCAGTAGTTCAAGCTCACCAGATGCTCCATGGAAACCCTATACAGGGTCGCTATGGCTTGGAATGGACTCAGACAGTTAACAACAACAACAACAACAATCATTAACTGCCTACCTCTCCTTTGTTCTCTTGTTCTCTATGTATCTAGACCACCCCCCCACCCCTTGAATGGTGGAGTGCTTTGTGTTTTTATTTAATACTGCTAGCTTGAGCTGTGGGATTCTTCCATAATGAATGCCTTTTCTTTCACTCCTAGCAAAGTACAAGATTTTACTCTTTTGACAAAACTAAAAGGCACAAGTATTATGTGGCCTTATTCTTGAAGAATATATCTATGAGTTCTGGTGTGGCGTTGTGGGTCAATGCACTGGACTGCAAAGTTAGTTTGAACTCACCAGCTGCTTCTTGGAAACCCTATACAGGGTCGTTATGGGTTGAAACTAATTGTACTGTATGGCACTTCATAACAACAATATATGGACTATGCATATCCTACAGGGCCACATCAGAAGCATACACATATCCTACTGGCATGGCCCTGTAGGATCAGCACCAGACCACAAATCACAAGAACTGCAGTTCAAACCCACCAGCTGCTTCTCTGGAACTGGTGTGCCTTCCAATTCATAACAACCCTGTGTAGAGTTACCGTAAGGAGCAGTTTGTGAATTTGAACCACTGACCTTGCAGCTCAAACCGACCTTGAGGTCCAGTGTTTATTCTACAGAGCCACAGTGTCACTGTAGGGATATTCTCTCTACAATTCCTGTCTTCTTTTTTGGTTAACTGTATCAACTTTCTGGGAAGACTTTGTGGACCTGTAGGATAAGCATTGGACCACTAACCACAAGGTCGGTGGTTCAAAACCACCATTTGCTCCTCAGAATCCTTGGGTTGCTATGAGTTGGAATTGACTTGTTGGCTGGTGGGCTTCAACCACTGGCCTTGTGGTTAGTAGTCCAGTCCTTATTCTACAGCACCACAAATGCTTCTTAGGAAGTTGATGTGATGGTGGTCATGTGCCGTGGAGTCAGTTCTGACTCATAACGACCCTGTATAGGGTTTCCGAGGCTGTAAATTTACAGGAGCAGAAAGCCTCATCTTTCTCCCAGGGAACAGCTGGTAGTTTCAAACAGCTGACTGTGAAGTTTGCAGCCTGATTCGTATCCACTACGCTACCAGAGTTCCTTCTGGAAGTTGATATAGTTAACAAAAAAAGAAGACAGGAATTGTGGCGAGGTGGTATGAGAAGGCCAAGGGAAAGCTAAGGGTGAGATAAAAACCAATCAGAAGCAGAAACCAGGGGAAAATTGTAGAAGGAGGATGGGCCTCTAAGAAAGATGTAAGAAAAAAAAAAAGTTTTTTAATTGACAGACTATTTGGTGGTTAGAATATATTGAAAAAAAGATTTCCAGTGTACTAGAGAGTTGAAAAGCATTATCAAAATATCACTTTAAAAGCAAATTAAAAAAAAAAATGACAATGGTCCTGCCAACGCAGAAAGCTTAAGTGTGAAAGATAAGATCAGACATACTAGATGTCTAACTGGGAAAAACAAACAAACATAAAGACTTATGATTGTGCAATCTCTGTGTACTGATTTAGCCCACATGCACGATTGAACTATTTGGGGAGTATGAAAGATGGTTGTTGTTGTTGTTAAATGCCTTCAAGTAGTTTCTGACTCATAGTGACCCAGTATAGGGTTTCCAAGGAGTGACTGGTGAGTTTGAACTGCAGACTTTGTGGTGCAAACCAACCTTGCAGTCCAGTGCTTATCCCACAGAGCCACACTGGGACTCCTGAAAGATGGTAGGAGAACATTTAAGAGCCAAGTTCTTAATTGTTTTTGTAAGAGCTAATTTAATAGATAGCACTATAAGAATGTAAAGTAAAATAGCTGTTACTTGTGACTACTGAGGTGCAGACTGGTGGTGGTGGTGTGCTGTGGAGGCAGTTCTGACTCATAGCCATCCTGCCTAGGGTTTCCGAGGCTGTACAGCTTTATGGGAACAGAAAGTCTCATCTTTCTCCCTAGGGAACAGCTGGTAGTTTTGAACTGCTGACCTTGAGTATAGCTACCCAACTTGTAACCACTACGTTACCAGAACTCCTTAGACCTACAGACTAGAAGAGGTGAAAGAAGTGATAATGAGAGCCAATGAAGAAGAACAAAGATGCAAGAGAAGAAGAAAACTTAGTTTTAATTGTTATTAAGTACCGCTGAGTCTGGTCTCATAGCGATCCTGTATAGGGTTTCTGAGGAGTGGAGGATGGATTTGAACTGCTGGCTTTATGGTTCAAATTGACCTTATGTTCCAGAGCTCATCCAATCACACCAGTTACCACCCTAAATATTTGCCTTTAGAAATCATGTACCTGCATAACTTATGTTAAAAAAAAAAAAAACAAAAAAACAAAAAAAAAACCTCTACATTTTTTAAAGCAGAAACAAAGCAAGCCTTTGGCTTATGGAAGCATGCCTTTCTCTCTTTTATCAGAGTATTCTGCTTGAGCACAAATGGGTCATTTAAACTCTCTCAAAACTATTTAGATTCTGTTTCAATTATTAAATTCTTTAGTGCAGGAAACAGCTTTCATTTCAGAAGAGCATGTGAGCAATTGATGAACTTGAATCTTCCTGGAAAGCAATGAGAACACCTGTTAGAGAATGGATAAACTCCTGTGCTTACAGCTTTGCCCGGGCCAGCTCAAAGCTTCCCTTTTCTCTCCTTTCCTCACAAAGGACAAGGGTAGTTGGTCTAACCGTTCCCTCACTGCCACCACCCACTTCTCCACATCAATTCCCTTACTACTGTGACACATGTAAAAGTTTGTCAGCTTCTCATCTTCCCTGCTGTCTTTGAAACAAGCAAGCAGGCCCCTTTTGGTGTTTTGGGCTTTTTATATCTGTCAGCTATAGGAACAGATGGAGAGTGACAAAAATAACAACAAACATCGGGGAAATGACTGGTCTCTAAGAAAGAAAGTTCTAGCTCCAGTTGTTGGTTTTCATTAATCAGTAGCTGAGCAAGGCTGATCGTCTACTTCTCCCTAGACTTCTGTTCTGAGATGGTCCCAGGGATGCCTGTCCTGGAAGCCCTTGAGCAGACAGATCCATGTCATCTTCAGTTTTCTCATGAAATTAATGAACTCTGATCTCTCAATAAATGTTAAGTTACTCCTGTGGTTTTAAGCACAATAGACTCCTGGTTTTTTTTTGGCATTGTTAACTGCTGATGAATCCATTCCAATTTATGGTGACTTCGTCCAGAACAGAATGAAATGTTGCCAACTCTGGAATTATCTTCATGACCATTAATATTCTTAAACCTACTGTGGCCACTGGGCATTTGGAATGCCTTTCAACCTGTTGTTGTTGTTAAGTGCAGTCATTTCTGACCCATAGTGACCCTGTATAGAGTTTCCGAGGAGAGGCTGGTGAGCTTGAACCACCAACCTGACCTTGCAGTCCAACATCAGGAATTCCAGCCTAGAGGATGCATTTTCCAGCAACATCCCCAAACTCACTGTCATTAAGTCAATTCTAACATACAGTGAGCCTACAGGACAGAGGAGAATTGCCCCAGAGGAGTTTCAAGATTGTAAATCTTTATGGAAGCAGACAACTACTTTTTTCTCCTGCAGACTAGCCAGTGGGCTTGAACTGTTGTTGGCCTTTTGGTTAGCAGCCAAACTGCTTTGCCATTTTGCCCCTAGGGTTCCTTTTTAGTATTATATCAGACAATGTTCTGCTATGTTCCATAAAGCTATCATTGGCTAAATTTTGGAAGTAGATCACCAAGCTTTTGTTCTAGTCTGTCTTAATCTGAAAGCTCCACTGAAACTTTCTTATTCTGTTGGTAAGAGGTACAATCAGGATTAATCTCAAAGTCAGTCATTCTCTTTCCCCCTCATTATATTGTTTCTCCACTGGGAATCTCCCTCAATGACAACAAACAATTCAGTTTTCCTCAGTATCATTTTGCCAGAGCATTATCTCAAGACAGGGCTTCTGCTCCTCACAGAAACACAGTATCGGTCCCATAGCCCATCAGTGATGCCTAGCTTTCAGCAGTGTTGCCTTTAAAGCATTTTGTTCCAGAACACATATTTGTGCTTATGAGGAACCTGCACTTAGACCAAGAAGCAGTTGTTAAAACAGAACAAAAGAATACGGAATGGTTTAAAATCAGGAATGGTGTGCACCAGGGTTGTATCTTTCACCATATTTATTCAACCTGTATGCTTAGTAGATAAGCCAATAAACTGGATTATATGAAGAAGAATGTGGCATTAGATTCAGAGGAAGACTCATTAACAACTTGTGATATGCAGATGATATAACTTGGCTTGCGGGAAGTGAAGCAAACTTAAAATGCTTATTGATGAAGATCAAAGACTATATATAGCTTTCAGTATGGATTGTACTTTAATGTAAAGAGAACAAAAATCCTCACAACTGGACTAATAAATAACTTCATGATAAATGGAGAAAAGACTGAAATAAGTTATCGAAGACTTCATTTTGCATGGATTCACTATCAGTACTCATGGAAGCAGCAGTCAAGAAATCAAAAGACATATTGCATTAAGCAAAAATGCTACAAAAGACCTCTTTAAAGTGTTCAAGAGCAAAGATGTCAGTTTAAGGACTAAGGCGCACCTGACCCAAGTCAAGGTATTTTCAATGACTTCATATACATATGAAAGTTGGGCTATGAATAGAGGAGCCCATAGAAGCATCAATGCATTTGGATTATGGTGTGGAAGAATATTAAAAGTACTATGGACTGTCAGAAGAACAAACAAATCTATGTTGGAAGAAGTAAGGCCAGAATACTTCTTAGAAGTCAGGATGGCTGGACTTTATCCATCTCTCATACTTCAGATATGTTATCAAGAGGGATCAGTCCCTGGAGAAAGGCATTATGCTTGATAGAGTGGAGGGTCAGCAAAAAAAGAGGAAGTCCCCGAGTTGGATGAATTGACACAGTGGCAGCACCAATGGGCTCAAACATAGCAACACTTGTGAGGATGGGGCTTGACTGGGCTGTTTCGTTCTGTTGTGTGCAGCGTTGCTATGAGTTGGAACTAATTTGACAGCACCTCGCAACAGCAACAACAACAACAACAACAACAACAACAACAGATACCATTCCACCTAAAATGCAATCATCCATCTTTTGAGAACTGTGTAGATTCCTTTCCTTTCCAAACTGCCCACCAGCAACCCCATCTTGTATATCTAACACCCTCATTGATAAGTAGCCGGTAAATCCAACTTCACATTTTGATTAGGAATGATTTTATTCAGAGGCATTTGAACTCAATTTTGTGACTTTGGAGACAAGAAACACAAAGAAGCAGTACCTGATTAACACTGAATAATTCAGAATTAATCAAAGTGTATTTTAAGCTGAATGTCTAACCTAACACACTCAGAATATGAGCCGTATGATTACTCAGAGGAATGAGAAGATGAATTCTTAAGTCCAAACACATTTAGATTCAGAATTTTAATTGTAGCAACACTTTAATGTGTTCTCATTTCATTTCCCACAGATGTATTTCCCTAAAATCCTTATTTATTTTTTTTCAGTTTTTCTTTATGATAGTACTTATATTAAGCTGTACTAACATACAATTGTGGAGTCCTGGTGTGGCACTGTGGGTGAATGCACCAGACTGTAAAGCCATTTGAACTGCAAGGTCAGTGGTTCAAACTCACCAGCTGCTCCTCGGAAACCCTATACAGGGTTGCTATAGGTCGGAACCAACTCGATGGCACTTTACAACAACAACAACAACAAAATACAGTTTGGAGTCCCGCTCTGGCACTGTAGAATAAGCACTGTACTGTAAGGTGGGTTTGAACAGCAACATCGTTGGTTCAAACTCACCAACAGCTCCTTGGAAACTCTCCTCAGGGTCACTATGAGTCGAAATGACTCAAAGGCATTTAGCAAAAACACCAACACACAATTCAACACGTGTCTGTCCGTTTCTGATACTGTAGTGGCTGGCATATTGCTGTGATGCTGGAAGCTATGTCACTGATATGTCAAATATAAGTGGTCATCCATGGTGGACAGATTTCAGTGAAACTTCCAGATTTATGGACTAGGATCAAAAGTCTGGAGATCTGCTTCTAAAAATTAGCCACTGAAGATCCTGTGGATCAGAACAGAACAGTGTTCAACTTAACTCATTTTGAATATGTCATCAATGAGCTTCAATTGCTGGAGGAAGACATCATGTTTGGTGAAATAGGGTATCAGTGAAGGTGTAGGAGACCCTTCAGGAGATGGATGTACACAGAGTGAACTGGAACACATTGGTTATTGTGAGGCTCTGAAGGACCAGGCAATATTTCATTGTGTAATGTGTAAGTTTTCCATGAGTCAGAGCTAACTTGATAGCATTTGACACCAACATCAAGTGGCTGCTTTTGATTTCTCTGTATCAACAGAAGGAGTCCTGGAGTGGCACCATAGAATAAGCACAGGACTGCAAGGTTGGTTTGCCACTCCTTGGCAACTCTATAGAGGATGGCTATCAGTCGGAACCTACTCCATGCCAAGTAATAACAACAGAGAGGCATATGATAGCACAGTCCTGTAAGTTAAGGCTGGGGCCAGGGCAGAGTAAGTATCCATTACTAGGAACTAACTCCACTAGGTTGTGGAGCAGGAATGCAACTCTAGAAAGGTGAAGAAACCCAATAAAAGTTGGGACTCCATGAGATCCAGTCTCTTCAAGGTATTATATATAAAGAAGTAAGGAGCTCTGGTAGCAGTGATTACGAATCAGACTGCTGACTTCAAGGTCAAAGGTTCAAAACTACCAGCTGTTCCAGAAAGATGAGGCTTTCTGCTCCCCTAAAGATTTACAGCCTCAGAAACCCTGTACAGCATCGCTAAGAGTTGGAACCAACTCTACCATACATAGCCACCACCACTACATATAAAGAAGTAGCATGAAGCAAGTTGTACTAATAAAATAATTACATTCTTTTTTTGAAAAAGTGACAAAAAGTTCTAACTTATAATTTCTAACCATTTTCCATAATATCCCCTTTACCAATTCTCCTCTTTCTTGAACTCTGTCATATCCTTCAACTGAACCCACACCTCTATTTTCTCCTCTATTAACCCTCAAAGGAGCTCTGGTAGCATAGTGGGTTACAAGTTGGGCTGCTAACTGCAAAGTTAGCTGTTCAAATCCACCACCTGTTTCTAGATGAGGCTTTCTGCCTCTGTAAAATCTAGAGCCTTGGAAACCCTTTATCGGGTCGCTATGAGTCAGAACGGACTTCAGGACATTCAGCAGCAGCAGAAGGAGCAGAACATTAAATCTCAATTCCTCACCATCCCGATACTTAAACTTATTGTCAAATGGCCAAACCAGTTGCTATTCAGTTGACTCAGCCATGGTGACTTCATCTCTGTCAGAATAGAAATGATTGATTTTTTAGAAGTATTACCTGTCCCTTCTGTAAAGATACCTCTTGGTAAACTCAACCTACAACCTTTCAGTTAGCAGCGAAGCCCATTCTGTGTTTGCGCCCCCTAGAAACCTGTTGTTTCCCCATGATTTCCCTCCCTTTTCCCCCTCATTTTTCAAGTTTTCTCGGTTTCTCTTCCTCTCTCTCCCATTTCCCCAAATTTGTACCAGAGATCAAAGTCACCTGTCTGCTACAGAGATAACTGTTCTTCTATGGGACATAGGAGTTATCATGCCAACGGAGCTGCTAAGGCATACAATGTCTGATGTCACAGTGAAGTCTACTTTTCACAGTGGCCTTTCATTTTGTAGGCCAAGGTTTTGCCCTTATAGAATCAACAACTCAATTGTTTCTCATGAAATTTCATTTGCTGCTGATTTATATGATAAACAAAGAAAAAAGTCCAAGCTCCTCACTTTGATGATTGCCTGAATCCATAGCTTCATTTCTCCAGTTTGAAGCAGAGCAGGAGCTTGAGTTGAAAGCATTATGTAGCTGAATAGATTTATAAAAACTAAGGAGCTCTGGTAGCGTAGTGGTTATGAATCAGGCTGTGAACCTCAAGGTCAGCAGTTCGAAACTACCAGCTGCTCCGCGGGAGAAAGATGAGGCGTTCTGCTCTCATAAAGATTTACAGCCTCGGAAACCCTGTACAGGGTCGCTATGGGTGGGAACCGACTCCACGGCACACAGCCACCACCACATGCCTAGTCTATACTTTCTAGAAACCCAAGTTAGTCAAATCTCATCTGTAAAACTTGGTCATGAGGTAAATTGAGATTTAAACCAGAAGCTGAAGAAAAGTCTTTTAACATGACTATTGTTGTTGCTAGATACCTTCAGGTGATTTCAACTTACTGTTGTGTTAGTTACAACAGAATGAAACACTGCGCAGCCCTGTTCTGGCCTCATGATTGTTGCCATATTAGAGTCCAGGGTTATAGTCATTGTGTCAGTGAATCTTCTTGTGGGCCATCCTTGCTTCTGCTGACCCTGTACTTTGTCAAGCCTGATTTCCTTCCCCAAGGACTTGTTCTTCCTGATAATGTGCCCAAAGTATGGGAGATCAAGTTTCACCATCCTTGTTTACAAGAAGCATTCTGGCTGTTGTTATTCCAAGACACATTTATTCATTCTTCTAGGCATCCAAAGTATATTCAGTAGTCTTCCCCAACACCACAATTCAAATACAGCAATGCTTTATTGTTGAGTTTTGACATGCAAATGAGGTGAATGAAAATACTATAGCTTGGATTAGTATACCTTAGTCATCAAAGTGAGATCTTTGCTTTAAAGAGGTCGTCTATCCTAGCAGATTTTTCTCATGCATTATGTTGTTTGATTTCTTGGTTGCTGCTTCCATGAGTGCTGATTGGGGATTCAAGTAAAATGGAGAAGTACAGCCAGAATAGAATGCTCCGTAGAAGCCAGGATGGTGAGACTTTGTCACCCGTACTTAGGACATG
>NW_006408562.1:14596397-14611375 GCF_000296735.1 Chrysochloris asiatica | reverse complement strand
GCCATACCTTAGAAACCCTATACAGGGTTGCTATGAGTCGGAACCAACTCCATGGCACACCACCACCATCACCAGTCCCTGGAAAAGGAAATCATGTGTGGTAAAGTGGAGGGTCAGTGAAAAAGAGGACAACTGGACTGAACCAGTGGCAGCCACTATGAGCTCAGATATAATAACAAATGTGAGGGTGGCGCAGGACAGCGCAATGCTTTGTTCTGTTGTACATAGATGCTGACTCAATGATACCTAACAACAGCAACAAAAGGAATGTTGTGGAAACCACCTTATTACAGTTCCGTGCTTTGGATTTCCAAGGAGTGGCTGATGAGTATGAACCACCTAGAACTGTAAAGATTTTACCTGCTCCATTCACTATGGAACCCTGTGAGCATCACGTGAACAAACTCAGACCCATCTACTGGAGAATGGGAGTCCATAGCATATATATTAAAGGAAATGCTAACCAAGATGGTAGAGTATCTTCCCATTCTCCTTTTGTCACTGTCTGACCAGAAAGTGTTTTAAGAAAGAAGGAACCGTGTCAGTATTTCCAAATTCTAACAATTAAGAGTAATTTGGGCGAGTTCCCTTTTTCAGTGCAATTTATCTCTGGACGAGTCATTTACATTTTTTAGGAACTGACTTTACCTGCCTGCTCAGCTTGCTTTAACCAAGACATTCAGAGAGTTTGTTGAAGAATGTGTGAGATACATTTGTAGAGATATATAAAGGTAGAGTCCTGGTGTGGTGCTGTAGGATAAACACTGGCTTGCTAACTGCAATATTGGCAGTTCAAACCCACCAGCCACCCCTTGGAATCCCTATCTAGTGTAGCTATGAGTTGGAACTGGACCAATTGCACTTAACAACAGGAGAGAAGGTAGGAAATATTTATCTTTAACACCTGAATGCATTTTCCATACATTTTAAAGTTGAAGAATCCTCTCTGGTTGTTGTTGTTATGTGCCGTGGAGTCGGTTCAGACTCATGGCGACCCTGCATAGGGTTTCCGTGGCTGTAATCTTTACAGGAGCAGAAAGCCTCATCTTTCTCCCACAGAACAGCTGGTAATTTTGAACTGCTGACCCTGAGATTAGCAGCCCGATTCGTAACCACTACGCTACCAGAGCTCCTTACCCTCTCTGGTTAGTTTTCAATAAAAAATTAATTGTAATTTTTTTTATTAATTGTAACATGTGTTCATCCAAGAAAAGTTTCTCATGTTTATTCATCTTGCAAGCATTCATCAGGCATTGTTTTTTTAAATTAGGCAATGAAGTCTTATATATGTTGACTAAGTTCATTCTTACAACAACATTATAAGGGAGATTAGATTACTTTCCTGTTTAGCATATTACCAAATGGAGGTCCAAAGAAGTTGGGTGCCTTACCTTAGATTTCATAGATTCCAGATCATAGACTTCAATGTATCCAGAATATACCAATATCCTTTCAAGTAAACACTACAGCTATTTGCAGTTGCTGCTAAGTGCTGTTGAGTTGGTTCCAACTCATAGCAACCCTGTATAAGGTTTCCACAGAGCAGCTAGTGAGTTTGAACCACCGACCTTTTGGTTAAAACCGACCTTGAGGTTGAGTGCTTATCCTATGGTGCCACATCAGAACTCTCTACAACTATTAACAGTACAAATTTTACTTATTTTTTTGGACAGTGGATTTTTTGTATAATAAACAGTTTTATACATACAAGTATTAGCCTCATATGGATGCGAAAGCTGGACAGTGAATAAAGAGGATCGTAGAAGAATTGATGCCTTTGAGTTGTGGTGTTGGAGGAGAATACTGAGGGTGCCATGGACTGCCAAAAGAACCAATAGATCTGTTTTGGAAGAAGTGCAGCCAGAGTGCTCCTTGGAGGCCAGGATGGCTAAGCTTCGTCTCTCCTACTTTGGACATGTAGTCCGGAGGAAACAATCGTTGGAGAAGGATGTCATGCTGGGTAGGGTGGAGGGTCAGAGAAAAAGAGGAAGACCTCCAACGAGATGGATCGGCCAGGTGGCATCATTGATGGACTCGGGGGTGGCAGCGGTGGTGAGGTTGGCCCAGGATCGAACATTGTTTTGTTCTGCTGTGCATGGAGTCGCTATGAGTCGGTTCCGACTCGATGGCACCTGACAACAACAACAACATACATACAAGTATAGTAATTCTATTGAAGTATCTGATGTATAGTCTTATTTTGCAAAACAAAGACATTTATAGCATCATTATCCCTGATACTTCTTCCCTAATTTTCATATGTTATTGTTAAGTGCCACTGAGACAGCTCTGACTCAGAGCGATCCTGTGTAGGGTTTCTGAGGAGCAGCTGGTGGGTTTGAACTGCTGACCTGGTGGTCCCCAGTCCAGTGCTGCTCCTACAGCACCACACCCGGAGTCCAATGTTTATATATTCTTTAATAAATACCATTTTGTGTGACCTAGATTGCCTTTGGAGCCCCATTTTCTACCTAATTTAGAATGTGATTGAGAATAATTTTTTCTGTATAAAACTTGGAGGATGGATGGGGAGATTTTATACAGAGTGCTTTTAAGAGCAGAGATGTATATTGTTATATTTTAACACATCTTATTCTTTGTTCTGTTTTTATCACTGAGAAGCAGACAGATAATAAACTCACCCTTAAGATGATAGAACTTGAGCATTGGTTTTAAAGCAGAAAGCATCCATTCTGTAATGTTTAATGGAAATTTCAATGAAGAGTTGGATACAGGAGGTAGCCTTCTTGGCTTTTTATGAAAGTATAAATGATCACTAGTAAACCAGATGTTTGATCCAAGGGCTGTAAGGAAAACTGACTCACCACTGTTGCAGTATCATATCATTTCTCATGAGAAAAATTAAATTGGGCACATTTACAGCTTGTGCAGCATCTACACTTAAATTATTAAGCATCACTAATGCTCTAGAATATCCACCAGAAAACCAGGAACCTGGCTGCTTTGCAGACTCTTCAGTGATGACTCATCTCAGACCTACTGACAGATACAGAAGGCATGAATCCTATCTCTCTTTATCTGTTTCCGCACCCCTGCTGTTGGAGTGATCTGTCTGTTAGCAATGTTTGGGTAAAAGCTGACCAACCACAAAAGTTTACAGCAATGGAAGGCCTTTGAAAATATCATCTGTGTATTCTGGTCAGCAAGAGTTTGTGGCCATGGAAACATGTTCTAAGATTAAAACCATATAATAGCAGTATTTAGAACTGGATGCATTATACAGTTGTTTCATAAATACCATCAACTTTGTAAGCCACCAGACCAGCCCACGGAATAGAACTTGCACTAGCTAGAATTGGTCTAGTTCTGCTTTAAGAGATTTAAACTCTCACTCATCTGGTTAAAATGGACCAATGTGATTGCAGTTACTTCTCATTAGATTTCTTAAGACTATGAGTTCTAGTCACTGGAATGTTCAGTATTTTATTTGACCTTGATAAGCCTCAGGTACCTCAGTGACCAGTGGTGGTTAAGAGAGTGGGCTCTGGAGACACGTTTCCCTAATTGAATCCCAGACAGCCACTTCCTAGGTGTATGACCCTGGGGAAGAAAAGTAAGTACAGTGACTCTGTTTTTACATCTGTAAAATGACTAAAATTCTTCTTGTACCTCTTGAGGTTGTTGTAAACTGCTTGGAACTATACTCAACATGTAAAATATACCTGATAGATTTTTATTATAGTTTTTATTATGAGCAATGCAGAAGTGATAATGGCTGCATTCAAAGGTTGTTTCAAGGATTTAATGAGATAATATATGCCCAATATTTAGCATAATCCATGTACCCAACCAGAGCCAATACTAATAACTGCTATTTTTGTGTGCCTACTTCAGGCCAGGTACTGTGGAAGAATCTTATATACATCCTTACAACAACCCTTTGAGGTAAATATGAATCATACTTCTAATTTTACTAAGGAATTAATTGAGGCATAGAGAAGTGGAGTACTTTGACCAAAGTCAGAGAAAAACTGGTCATATCATTATGGTAATGTGAGTGGCTCTGAAGGTTACATCCACAGAACTTAGTTGAGTTCATATATTGGGATATTCTTTGTCATAGAAAATCCAAAATGGGTGGTTCTTATTGGTGGGAAGTCTTCCTCTAATCAGTGATCAAAACATCCAGGCTCTTCTGATCTGGTCATTCCACCATCCTTTATATGTGACCTCCCAGCTAACCAGACTTGTCTCCTCAAGAAGGCAGAACTTTATGGACATTGCTCTTGGTTTCCTGTTTTACTAGCTAAGATTTACTTAGGCTCACACTTACAGTAAAGCAGGCTCACAAATGCAATCTAGTTGTGCTCCAAGGAAGCAGAGGATTTACTAATAAACCAACAGTGTCTGTCACTGTGGCAGAGATGAGACACATACCCAGGGACATCTGACCTCAAGTAATTAACCAACACACTGTCTTGATGTCCTTTGTTTTTTCCAAAAAGCAGTTGGGAAGCTATAAAACATAATAAAAAATGTAAGTTGTTATTCCTATCCTTAGCTCAGCCTCTGTAGAGCCAAAAACCTCTGGCCCCACTGTAATATAATTTGAATTAAAAATACTTTTTCTAGAGCTTGAATCCTAAAGGAACAAGTTTAATGGTCTGAATCATGAATACTCTATTTAATTGGCTGCCAACACTACTCAGTATTAGACTAGCATGTGCCATTCACCAAAACTCACTTTTGGGATCTGCCATCTATCTACTGCAAGTGTCTGTCTTTGAGGGGTTATGCCTACTAAATACTAAACTAAATTATCCTCACTTCAAATTTCACTTTTGAAAGCTTTTAACTGAAAAACAACAACAACAAGCAACCAATAGTGACTGAACTTTTGATTATATATTTTAGAATCTTGTAATGCTAGCCTATGACATTTAGGTTTACCCAGAATTAGAATGTCCTTCCACTGAAATTGAATCTTGAACATTATTTTGGCCCCAGGCTGCATTAGTTTCTTTGAGAACATAAAATGTTTAAAATACCATGGGCAAACTATGTCAGAAATCAAATAACATGCTACCCAGCTAGTGCCAAATCTCTCTAAGTCAGTTATACTTGACAAGACTTTGCAAGATGATTTGGATTCTTGCAGATGAATTCTCAGGCCTCTGATTTCTCTAGCTCTATGTGACCTTGTAGTGAGAACTAGAACTGTAAGATTGCTATTTTGTTCCTGGTAGGAGGTGCTTAGTCACCATTTAGCATAAAGGGAGTGCTTGAGAATATTGAAATTTTCTCCTTTTCTTCCATATGACATTTTGGAAAATGTTACTCTATATGTCACAAGGCAGCATCACATTCTAAGGACGAACATACTCAAAGCTCCATCTAGCTGAGAAATAAAAGTGGAAACCAGGAAGAGTGGCAATTCAAGGTTAACCCTAGTCACTGTAGCTTCTGGAATTATCAAAATAAGAAATAAGATTTTGACCCTCCAAGACTGAAACTCAAAGGGAACACAGGAGCAAGCATGTAAGCTTGCTGATGAACACGTTGGTCTACAGGTGAATGGAAGAGGGGGAAAGGCAACAATGAAGAAATGGACTGAGTTCAAACACGTTCCATAGACTCCTATTGACTTGGAGATGAGAGAGAGAAGAGGAAGGACTGGTTGGTCCAAAGCGTGGTAGACCTGGGGACACCTGAACCCATGGACAAGGATGTAGCCATGGAGGGCTGGAGCTGAGAGTGAAGCATCCAGCCGATAAGAAGTGAGGGGAGACATACAGGAACACCCAAAGTTGCAGATAGTACCCATCTGACCTAGTCTCGATGGCTTGATGATCAGAATTTGACTCGATGATAGGAAGATAAAAATTAAAAAAAAATTTTTTTTTTGATAAAGGAAACGAAGATAAATTGCTACAATTTGATGAGCTTGACCCATACTTATGTGGATAGTAGCTCAAAATACCAACAGAGAGGGAAGGAGTCTTCACATCAAGTATCAATGCTATCCCCTCTGTACACAGGGTAAATAGGGACGGGCAACTTAGACACTGGTGACCTAAAATGAAAAGAGCTCTGGTAGCATAGTGGTTACGAATCGGGCTGCTAACCTTAATGTCAGCACCATGAAATTACCAGCTGTTCCACAGGAGAAAGATGAGGCTTTCTGTAAAGATTTACAGCCTCGGAAACTCTGTACAGGGTCATTATGAGTCAGAACCGACTCTATGGCACATTACCACCACCACCACCTAAAATGAGGAGGCAGCAAAGGAGAGGAGTGACCAGCTTACAAGGTTTCAAGATGGAGTTTAGTTTAAAAGTGTGCATGTGTGTGTGTGTGTGTGTGTGTGTGTGTGTGTGTGTGTGTGTGTTGGGGGGGGATAGAGTCCCCACTGAATAGTTTTCATCTTGTCTATATGGGTCTGGTAAAAAGAGATGGAGGTAAAATTCTTTTGATTCAACAGTGAGTAATTGTTATCATGACTAATTGCCACTGTTATAATTATAAGGGTAGTTTTATAGCAAAAATGGGAGAATAGTTAATCTTACAGTCCAGAAACAGAGGATCCTAGGACCATCAAGGTAGACAAGTACAACTGGGATGTGGGGCCTTATCCAGAGAAGCAGTGATACCAGAGATGGAGGCAGAGATGGGGACATGGAGAGAGGGAGCAGCTGAGGACTCATGGGAAGAGAGGGACTGAGAGCTGGTGGCCAGAAGGCAGACTTGCAGAATGTGCCCTATGGTGGGATGCATTATTGTATATGCCTGAGTGTTTAGAAAGGAAAAGAAGGGAGCTGGAATGAAGGGAGAGAAATGCTGCTAACTGATGGTGCATGGAGGAGGTTGTAATCATTGTAATGAAACAGGATGTATGATTTATTGCAAGTAGAGCTGATGATCTACCCTGCAGATTTTGACTCAATTCACAATAAAAACATTTTAAAAAAAAAAAAAAAGAGGAAAGGTTTGGAAGCACTCAGTACTATTAAGAGACAGGATCACATGAGGTCAGAGACACAATTTCCCACTACAGTGAAGACAGCTCTTCATCCTCAGCATTTGTCCACTGTTGCTGGAAGACGTCTCCCTTCCTCTGGAACATGTATTATGTTATGTATTGACTTGTGTACCCTCAAAATATATTGTTCAAAAACTAACTCCAATACCAATATGAATAAGTCTTGGTGGTGCCAATAATTAAGTGCTTAGCTGCCAACCAAATGGTTGGAGATTCCAACCCACCCAGTCACTCTGCAGGAAAAAAACTCTGACTATCTCCTTCTGTAAAGATTTGTTGTTGTTAGGTGCTGTCTGGTTAGTTCTGACTCAGATCCTTGCTTTTAAGGAGCATTCTGGTTGTATTTCTTCCACGACAGATTTGCTTGTTCTTTTGGCAGCCCATGATATATTCAATATTCTTTGCCAACATCATAATTCAAGTATGCCAATACCTCTTTGATTTTTTTCACTTATTTTCTAGCTTTCACATGCATATGAAGTGATTGAAAATATCATAACTTGGGTTAGGTGTACCTTAGTCCTCAAAGTAACATCTTTGCTTTTAGTGTACTTTCAAGAGATCTTTTGTAGCAAGTTTGTTCAATGCAATAGGTCATTTGATTTCTTGACTGTTATCTCCATGGGCACTGATTGTGAATCCAAGTAAAATGAAACCTTGACAACTTCAATCTCTCTTCCATTTATCATGAGTTTCTTATTGGCCCATTTGTGAGGATTTTTGTTTTATGTTGAGGTGAGTGGTAGAGTGAATTATGACTCTTCTGCCATAGTCTTTGTTACTCCCACCAAATGGCTGGGTTGTTGTTGTTGTTGTTAAGTGTCACTGAGTTGGTTCTGACCCATAGCGACCTGGTATAGGGTTTCTGAGGAGCAACTGGGGAGCTTGAACCACCGGTCTTGCTGTTCAAACTGACTTTGCAGTCCAGTGCATTAGCCCACAGCTCCACACCAGGACTTGGTACCATACAAATTGTGTGCACAAAACTCTAGCATGGGAATTGGCTAGTTTTGTCATCCCACTAGGCTTATAGAAGAATCTCAGAAGGAGGAACTGTCCACCTCAGAATCATCAAGAAGAGCCAGGAGCAGAGCTTGAGATCCCTACACAGAGAAGTGGCTGCAGAGGAAGTTGGGATGGCAAGAGCATGTAGTGGTAAAGCAGCAAGCTGATTGGTTTACAGAATGTTCCCACTGGATGTTTGCTGATAGTGCTAAAGAAGCTTTGTGATACTTGGTCTAGCAGAGGTCTGTTCACTTCCCTAGTGAGCCCCATAATCTTTAGTGTTGTCTGTGAGTCAGTGTGTCCATAGCAATGGATTATAGAACCCAGAAGGGAAGTAGAGAGTTCTGTGGGAAGCATGATTGGCATCAGGATATGGTAAAGAAGATTAGAGGTTGGAAGCATCTCTGACCTCCACCTCAGAGGACTCGGCCTTGGACTGATTGTGAGTTTGAGTCTGCTTTCCCTTTGTGAAGCTAGAGGATGGGACACATAGCTGCCATGCCTTTAATTTTTTTTTTTTTTTCCAAAAGTCTTTATTGGATAAGTCTAATACCCAGAGTTTGAAAAACACACACTACCAAAAATATAGAGCTCATACTGGACAAAGGGAGAAAAAACAACAGCTATAGAGCAGAAATGGTGTACCTACTCAATTTACTAATCTGACAAAAAAGCAACATGCGGTCTGTGTTTCTTTCTCTGACATGATGTTTCTTGTAGTTGCTGGAATTGAGAGCTGGAAGTTAAATCGACTTGATATATAGCTAGGAAAGACCAATAATGATTGAAGTCCTTACTCTACGTTCCATAGATTTTCAAAGTGAGTGGTTTCTATTGAAAAGAAATATAAAGAACCAGGTTATCCCAAACAACCTTTTGAAAGGGGTGAGGCAGGTTTAAAAAAAAAAAAAAGAAGGCTTTAAGAAGGAGAAAGGAAGGGAAGCTTCTTGGGCATTCCACCATTTGCATGGTCACAACGAACACCCCAATGAAGGGCAGATCTTTTCTTCTCAGTTGGTACTAGGTAATTGTTTGGAACATATATGTGCTGAGACTTGGATTGGGGTTCTGCTTGACAAAGCATCTGCTCTCAGACACCCCAGCGTAATTCCTTCCTATGATCTTCACCAGGTAACCGCATTAAGTCCCAGTCTCGTTTGTACTTAAAGTATCGGGCTAGCCGATCAATCTTGCCCCAGTTTCAGCTTAACTGGTCTACTCTTGGCAGAATAAAGCACACGGGTTGGCTAGCAATGATCAGGTCTTGTTTGTATGCTGGAGAATCCATTCCTTCACTTTGAAGATAGCACAGGAATTGGTCTCCTTGAGTAAGTCTTTGGTATTGGTGTGGTAGATTAATTTTTTGTGAAATTTCAACTGCGGATATCCTATCTTGATGGAACTGCAGGTTCATCAGTCTTTGTCTTAAGTCCTAGATCCATATCACTTTCTATACCGGATTCCAATTTAGTGATAATTGATTCATCTGTCACTGAGACTTCCTCATCTGGCTTTCTCCGCAGCGCCTTTCTCTTCATCACTGACATTTGGTATTGCTGGGAGATCTCTGAAACTATTTCTGAAGTAACATTACTTTCCATGTGTGGATTCTACACTTGCAAAGGAAGAGCAGCAGATCACTGCCCTAGAATTATTGAAGCTTTTCTGTAGGGATTGTATTGGGTAGACTGGGCTTTTCTTTTGACATCTCCCTCACCTTGCCCTGCACAGATCTGGGTAAAAGCCATTGTTGTTGTTGTTATGTACCATGGAGTCAGTTCCGACTCATAGTGACCCTGTACAGGGTTTCCAAGGCTGTAAATCTTTACAGGAGTAGAAAGCCTCATCTTTCTCCTGCAGAACATCTGGTAGTTTCAAACTGCTGACCCTGAGGCTCGCAGTCCGATTCGTAACCACTACGCTACCAGAGCTCCTTGGTAAAAGCCATAGTAGCTGCTAAAATTTGTTCTGGAATGCTCTTGGCCCATTTTTGTCCATGAGGCCCTATGAGTTTCTCCATTGCTTTCTGTACACTGTAAGGCCTTAATGTGAAGAGTAAATGTTGTTAAGTGTCTGAAGTTAAGCTCTTTTGTATTGCACCATCTTATTTCAATGTACGTGGCACTAGCCTTCGAGTTCAAGAAAATCTCTAAATCCACCAGAAATAGATCTCCCTAAATGATGGGGAAAAGACCATGTGCTCCCTCCAGGGTGGGCAGCGTTTAGGTTTTGGTACATTGCTTTCCCCCAAAGGTCCCAGAGATGACCCCATTCACTGAGAACCACCACCGGATGAGTGCAGCAACAACCTTCAGTTCTGTCATAATCCCTATACAGGGTCACTGTGAGTTGGAACCGACTCAGTGGCACAGAACGATCATACTGAAGGCTAAAGTCTGCTGCTGGATCACTCCATGCCGTTGCCATGACTGCTGCCTCTGTTGCCCCTTCTCTGAGTTTGCCATCATCACTAAGTGCTTCAAGTCCTCTTCACTTTTAGCAAGCAAGTTTATATCATCTGCATATTTCCAAAAAAAAGGATTAAACCAAGTGAAAACTAAACCCCTGCTGTCTGTTCGATTCTGCCTCGTGATCCTGAAGGACAGAGTGGAACTTCCCAGACCCTTCCAATGTCGCCAGTCTTTGCAGATGCAGATTGCCACATCTTTCTCCCATGAAACAACTGGTGAGTCTGAGCCACTGACCTTTTGGTTAGTAGCCAAGTGCTTTAGCCACTGTCCCATGAGATTATAGCATAGAAAACCCTATGGGCAATTCTACTTTATTAAATGAGGACACTACAAGTTAAAATTCAACAACATAGCTATGGATGTAATTCCATTTTAGAACAAGGATTGCTTTGTTACGCTAATAAGGCATACTAGTATAGGGTGTGTCCTAAACCTAATTACTTCTCTGAGCTATATAAAGAACAGATTAGACACAGAAGGAAGTACAAATGTCAGGGGGATGGATAGATTCCATGTGAATAAGACCAATGAACTGAGAAATGCTGAAGATAGAGATGGTTACACAAAGGTCATCCCTCAGAGCTGACAGGATTTATAGCCTGTGCCTAATACCTGTGCCCTCCTAAACTATGAGGAAATACATTTATGTTCTTTACATTCACTCATGGTATTTCTGTTAAGAAACTAAGACAGAGGGAAATAAACCAATATCAGTCACTCTGAGACTGAGGAATTTCTTTCTTTCAGCAGGAAGTGATACTAACAGAAACCTGCCTATACAAAGAATACTTGCCCTTAAGAATCCTAAGAAAAACATCAATATGAGAGAGGCTCCAAGAAACATTTACTGATATGTGGTCTTTGCCATCTTTGGTTGTTGCTACTTTTAAAAAATATTCACAGGTGGGGTTGCTGGGTATAATAGACCTTTCACCCTATCTTGGAGATTCTGAGCTGAAGTCCTACTATATAGGGCTTGCCTTGCCTGTCCTCGTTTGCTGCCATTACCCTTCTCTTCAACCAGGCCACTGTTGCTAACTGTATTCTATCTCTCAGGAAAATAGAAATAAATTAAGAACCATTACAGGTGACTCTCTTAGTGCTAATTCAGAAACTGTCATTATGTCCCCCTTAAATAATAAAATTCTTCAATAGCTCATGTTGAAAAGAAATATAATGACTCTTTCCTTCAAGAAGCCCTTTGATGACCCAAGTAGACACAGACGAAAGCTTAGCTATGTGTTTCCATAGAGATTGCAGCCAAGAAAATTCCAGACAGTGGTCTTGCTCTCCATAAGGCCACTCTGAGTCAGAAGTGACTTGATGGCACCCAACAACAACCAGAGCTAGTCATTAGTGAAATCAGGTAGAATGAAAATGTAGTCATTGGCTGTTGCTCTGCCTTCCCAGTTCCTTGCCTAGTTTGGCAAACTGATGACCTATACACTGTCAATTGTGGTGCTTGAAGAGTTCAAAACAGAAGTCATAAACTAATATGATTTTTTTATTTAAATTTATGTATCTTAATATATTTAATTCTATAAATATATGAGCCTAAACCTATGGTCTAGACATTTAGTAATCCACCACGGTGCTGTGGGTTAATGAGCTAGACTGTAAAGTTGGTTTGAACTGAAAGGTTGGCAGTTCAAGTTCACCAGTTGCTCCTTGCAAATCCTATACAGGGTTGTTATGGGTTGAAACCATCTCAGCAGCACTTAACAACAACAACAACTACTACACCACTGCCATCATAGCAAATTGGTGTCATGGCAACCCTTGTTTTCTCATCAGCCTGTACTCTAAGGTGTTCAATGGCTCTTTTGAAAAGTCGATCTCCAGGTCTTTTTTCTGAGGCACCTTTGGGTGCATTTGTACCACAACCTTTTCAGTTACCAGTCCAGTTCTTTAACCATAGTTTCAGATACTACCCAGGGACTTCTAATACTTTAATAGTACTTAATATGTTTTAAACCTATTGGTGTGGTGCTGTGGATTAATTAATGTGCTGGACTGCAAGGTTGGTTTGAACCACAAGGTTGATGGTTCAAGCTAACCAGCCGCTCCTCAGAAACCTTATTGGGGGTTACTATGAGTTGGAACTGACTTGACAGCATTTAGCAACAACAAAAATATATTTTAACATAGGTGAGTAAATAGCTAGTGATATCTGTTTGGCAATCAAGTAAATCTATTTTGAATGACTTAGGTATATCAGTTAATGCACCTGAATAAAATGAATGAATTAGCTAAATTGTGGTGGCTGTATTCTTCAAACCACATGGAACAGTATTTTAAGTAGCTAACATCAGATTCTCACCATATGCATTTCTCATTCAAGGGGAAAATCCCAAAATCTGCACTGTTTTAAATCATCAAATTGTAATTTCCCACTGTGACTCAAGTCTCCAGTTTCCAGACTGAGTTCTTTGTAGAAAATACATATGGAATGAAATGATTAACTTGGGGGCTGCAAAGTTTCTGTGACTAAGTAGAACTATTTTCTCATCCAACATACAAAAGCTGTAAGTGTTAAGCATTAGACATACATTTTTGAAAACCAGTATAGAATTTGGAGTATTTTTACTTACAAGTTACTGGTTATAAGGCAGTAAAATGATGTACAGTATGGATTATCTCTTGTCTCTAGTCCATGAGAAATATGAAACTCCAGAGGTTTATTTTGTGATAAATTTAAGATGGGTAGGAGTTTAAAAGTAAGGGGAAAGTGAAGAAACTCAAGGATAAGAATTATCATCATTTTATCAAAGTGACTTCCATGATTCTGCAAGCACCAAGATTAAATGCCTCTACTGTTAACCTCTCAAGGCACTCTCTTGATTTCTATGCAAATAGAAACACAGAGAAGAGAAACATGAATCACTTACAAAAATCAAAACAAATCAAAATGCTAATAAGAATAAGGATAGAAAACAGAGACAGCATCCTTGGTCCCAGATATAAATGGCTGAAATTATGAAATCAAAATACTATGATTGTACTTTAATAATCTAGGCCTGTCAGTAAAATCTTTCTACAGCAGTCAACTGCAATTGAGTAAAATAAGTAAGCGTGATAAACCTTAATGATTCTACTTCGTTTAAAGAGAGGTGCCAGGTAGAGTCAAGATGATAATTGTATGCTCGTATACTCATGTTTGGTAGAGGGTCAAAGACCCCTAGTGGCACACATAAGCATTTGACTGCTAACTGAAGGTTGGTGGTTTGAACCCACTCCATCACTCCCTGAGAAAGACTTGGGTGATCAGCTTCTGTAGAGATGAGAGCCAAGAAAATCTATGGAGTAATTCTATTCTGTTACATTGGGTCAGTGAGTCAGAAATAATTTAATGGCACCCAACAACAAACCACAAAGTAATGGGTCCATGAAAATGAAGGAAACCCTCAATGAAATAGTTTGATAAGCAGCTGCAACAATGGACTCAAACATACTAGTGACCATGAAGATGGTATAGACCCAGACATCCTTCCCTTTTGTTATACATAACCTTGTTATGGGAGTCCTGGTGTGGTGCTGTGGGTTAAAGCATCTGACCGCAATGTCATTTGAACTGCAAGGTCAGTGGTTCAAACTCACCAAGCTGCTCCTTGGAAACCCTATACAGGGTCGCTATGGGTTGGAATCGACTTGTTGGCCCTTAGCAACAACAAGAAGCTTGTTATGAGTTGGACCTAACTTGATGGCAACTAGAACAACAGCATACTCTCTTGCATGGTGAGACTTTGAAAACATAAAAAAAGACTGAAAGAAGAATGTAAGTTGACTTTCTCTTAGGAAAGAAAAGTAGTGAAATACAGACAACAGTAGAAAGCAATATAGTGTGCTATGAAGTGAAATAGCAGATTAAAGCTAAGGCAATTAAGAAATAACTGAATTCCGAAATAGGAGGAAGAAATGGAACGTGTGGTTAATTGTCACCATGAACTATTTCCATGAGACCAGAAGAACTGAATAGTGCCTAACTATCATCACTGAACGTTCTGATAAAAGATTCTGTAGAAGAATCCTGATTAAATGGGAAAATGTAAAAGAGAACTTCAAATTCTCATGCACTCTAGGCTTTCTGCAATTATGGAGGCTAGATTGTTGTTGCTGTTGTTGTCAAATGCCATGAAGTTGGTTCTGCCTCATAACAACCCTATATAGGGTTTCAGAGGAGCAGCTGGTGGGTTTCAACCATTGACTTACAGTTAGCAATCCATTGCTTTTCCTACCTCACCACACCAGGATTCTATGGAGACAAGATGCAACCTTAAAACTACTCCGCTGAAATAATATATTTAAACCTCAAACCAAGAATATTCCCTGAAATCTTCCTGAAACCAAATAATGTCATTGTTGTGAGATGCCATCCAGTCTATTTGAATTCATAGACACTCTATGCACAATAGAATGAAACATTGTCTGGTCATGTGACTTCCTCATAATTGTTACTTGTTTGAACTAATTTCTGCTGCTACTGTGTTAATCCATCTTGTTG
>NW_006408562.1:14582075-14595662 GCF_000296735.1 Chrysochloris asiatica | reverse complement strand
TAGTTGATCCAAGAAGAATGAAGTCCTTGACAACTTCAATCTTTTCTCCATTGATAAGAATGTTGTTTATTGGTCCAGTGGTGAGGATTTTTGTTTTCTTGACATTGAGATGTAATCCATATCGAAGGCTGTGCTCTTTGATCTTCACAAGTAAATGTTTCAAGTCTTCTTCACTTTCAGCAAGCAAGGTTGTATCATCTGCATATCGCAGGTTGTTAGTCACCAGTTATGTTGTTGATAGATGGTATTTTTAATGAATAAGTCATTGGCCTTGCAAAATTCTATCTGTGTCATTTCTATCACCAAGGCCCAACTAAATGATCCTTCTGCTTTGCTTCCAGATTTTCATTCTAATCAATAAATATCAATGCACCTTAATTGCACATTTGATCAAATTTTGGACTGCAGAAATTGGTAAAAATCTTCAATTTCTTCATCTTTGTCATTAGTAGTTAGTGTGTAAATTTGAATAATAGTCATATTAACTAATCTTCCTTGTAGGCATATGAGTATTATCCTGATGCTGACAGCATTGTACTTCAGGATAAATCTTGAAATGTTCTTTTGGGTGATAAATGTGATGCCATTCTTCTTTAATTTGTATTCCTGGCATAATAGATGATATGATTGTCCTAGTAAAAAATAGCCAACACCAGCCTCTTTTAGTTCACTAATGCCTAAGATGTTGATCTTCATGCATTCCATTTCATCTTTTATGATTTCCAGTTTTCCTAGATTCATACTTTGTACAGTCAATGTTCCAATTATTAGTGAAATTTTTACTGCTGTTTCTTCTCATTTGGAGTCATTGTTGTTGTTATGTGCCATTGAGCAAATTCTGATTCATAACAACCCTGTGATAGGGTTTCTGAGAAGCGGCTGGTGGGTTTAAACTACTGACCTTGCAGTTAGCTGTTCAGTGTTTATTTTACAAAGCCACCTGGAACCTTTATTCCATTCAGGTCATTAAAGTTATCTCACCTAGAGGAGGCAGCTCCAAATGATTTTAACTTTATTAGAAATATCATATAAACTGTGATTATGGCCTCTAAAGACGATTATATTATAATCATTCTTGTTGTTGTTAAGTGCTGTTGAGTCGGTTCCGACCCATAGCGACCCTGTATAGGGTTTCTGAGGAGCATCTGGCAAGCTTGAACCACCAACCTTGCAGTTCAAATGGCTTTGCAGTCTGGCGCATTAACCCACAGCACCACTCCATTATGATCATTGGATCCTGTGACTATTAAATTATTTGACAAAAAGAAATTAAGGGTACAGATTGAATTGTTATTGTTAAATGCTCTTGAGTTGGTTCCAACCCATAATGACCCTGTGTAGGGTTTCCGAGGAGCAACTGGGAAGCTTGAACCACTGACCTTGGGGTTCAAATTGACTTTGTAACCCAGCTCATTAACCCACAGTGTTACACCAGGACTCCACAGATTGAATTAAGGTTGCTAATAAATTGACTTTGGATAGTGAGATTATCCTGGATTATTTATGAGCCCAATATAATCACCCAAATCTGTAAAGGTGAAGAGGGAGGCATACGTGACAGAGGATATTTGATGATGTTGGAAGCAAGACTGGAGCGATGAGATGTGAGAAGAATTCAACCCACATTGCTTGATTTGAAGCTGGAGGAAGCGGATCAAGAAACAAGGGATACAAGCAACTTCCTGAAGCTGGAATAGGCATGAAAACAGATTCTCCCCTAGATAGAATCTCCAGCAAGGAATGCAGTCATGGCAACATTTTGAATTTTTATGCAGTGAGACTTTTGTCAGACTTCTGACCCACTTAACCATAAGATAATAAATGTATATTTTTGAAGTCACTAAATTTGGTATAGTAGAAATAGGAAACGAACACAGATTTTGGCAGTGAGTGTCGAGTGTTGCAGTAACAAATACCTAAAAAAACGGGGAAGTGGCATTTAAATTGGGCAGTAGGCAGACTCTAGAAGATTTTGTGGAGCATGTCAGAAAAAGCCTTGAGCAATCTTGTCTTGAATAATCTATAAGTAGAAATAAGGATGTTAGTGACTTTCTCTGGGAGGACTTGGAAGGAAATGAAGAAAATGTTACTGAAAACTAGAGAAAGAGGAATCCTTGCATTAGTAGCATAAAAGCTAGTGGACTTGTATCCTGCTATTGTTTGTAAAATAGGACTTTTACATGATGAAATTGAATCATTATTTAAGGATATTCTTAAACATGTATTGAAGGTGTGTTTTGGTGTCTTGCTCTAGCAAAATGTGAAAGGAAAGAGATAAATTGAGAAAACTGTTTAAAAAACATAACCAGAACTTGATGCTTTGGGAAATTCACAATGTCTCCAGGTTGTAAAAGGTCAGAGCTACTTGCCAAGAATAAGTGTGTGACTCATAGCTCCCCTCAGCCATCTCACCAGAAGAGACTATCTAGGAAAGTTCTGTAGAGGACTTTCTTGTCTAATGGAGTGAATCCCCAGGACATACACAGAAGACTGACAAGATTTTGTCATCAGAAACACTGTCAAGTGGACCAAAAGAGACAGAGAGACTAAGAAATTGAAGTGAATTATAGATAGACTATGAAAAGACAGTTGAATGACTTGAACAATAAATAAACCAGTAACATTCATGTTGTTGTTGTTGTCAGGTGCCATCGAGTCGGAACTGACTCATAGTGACCCCCTGCACAGCAGAACAAAACAATGTCCGATCCTTGGCCAACCTCACTACTGCCGCCACACTTGAGTCCATCAATGATGTCACCTGGCCAATCCATCTCGTTGGGGGTCTTCCTCTTTTTCTCTGACCCTCCACCTTACCCAGCATGACATCCTTCTCCAGCGATTGTTTCCTCTGGACAATATGTCCAAAGTAGGAGAGACGAAGCTTAGCCATCCTGGCCTCCAAGGAGCACTCTGGCTGCACTTCTTCCAAAACAGATCTACTGGTTCTTTTGGCAGTCCATGGCACTTTCAGTATTCTCCTCCAACACCACAACTCAAAGGCATCAATTCTTCTATGATCTTCCTTATTCACTGTCCAGCTTTCGCATCCATATGAGGCTATTGAAAACACCATGGTCTGGGTCAGGAGCACCTTAGTCCTCATCTACCTAAACATTCGTGTAGATGCTAGTTTATAAGTAGAATTGATCTGGAAAAGTCATTTTCTCTTTCTTCCTGAAAGAATTCAAAGCCAGAATCAAAGACTTGTGAGCAGAAGGAACTAGGACATAGTAAGAGTTAAGTTCCCCTCAAAAGAATATAAGACAGTTGTGAAGACAAAAATGGTAAAGTAAGTGAATTTATATTAGTGTTCTCTAAGATAACAGCAATTATGTAATTATGTATACAAGGGGGCGATTTTTCCACAAACTTTTTAAAGTCCCCTCCTATGAAAACTGCATTTTATGAATACTTAGATATTCTTATGTTAGAACAGAAGAGCCCAGGATGGTGATGGTGGTTGATGGTTGGTGGTTGTAATAATCTCGATAATGCAAGAATCCAAAATAACAAATTATGTGTTCATAGATTAAAGATGTGATGATTTTATATCGCTGAAACTAAGAGAGACAGTCTTGGTTTAAAAAAACAAGAGAGGAGAAGTTTTTCTAATATTCAACTTGTTTGAATTTCTTGTCACTATCCCATAATTTCTTAATGTAAACATTGCTAACAGGATAAGCACTGGACAGTGAACTTCAATGTCGGTGGTTCAAACCCACAAGCTGCTCCTAGGAAACTCTATATAGGGTCCTTATGAGCCAGAACGAACTCATGGTCACTTAACAACAACAAAAACAACATTTGTGGGGGACTTATTTTATTCTAGATTCTGTGATTTACACAACTTGAATAAGTTCTTTTATATGTTTTTTTTTTTTTTCTTTTTTACAAAGACTCCAAGTATCATTATCATCGCTTTTATTCAGATAAAGAAATGGAAGCACAGGAAGTGAAGCAAATGGACCATGAGTTAAGTAGTAAAGTAGGAATTTAAACTCAAATCTGCATGATTCCAGAAAACTAGCCCTTAGCTCTTGTGTATGAAAATTAACTGCTCTGATTCACATCTTTCTGGTATACCTGGAGAGGTGCACATACTTTTAAAACACAAAGAGTTTTTCAGTATAGCATATAGATATAGTATCTTTTTTATCAGTTTACTAACTGTGTTTAGGATGGCAAAAACTGAATTTTGAATTGAGTTCAAAATTCAAAAGAGACATTTGAATAGAAATGCTCTCTTTTGGGATCAATCGCCTATAGACCTCTTCAGAAAGGACAGGTAGTAATAACTAATATTGATTGAATACATACTATAACACCAATACTAGGCCAAGTGCTTTCCCTGTATTATTTTATACAGCCTCACTCACAAGGGGGGCTATTTTATAAGCGGATGTGTGCAAAAGCTCCAGACTCAACCTCACACTAAAACCACTATCATTTCCTACATTACACAGAGATACATTAGATAACCTAGCCTTTAGGGTTCTATTTACCTGTTGGAGTGGGAGTAAGGAGGACTAATATGTAGCTACATAGTCTGAGGAGGACATGAATGTTTTGTATTTGAAATATCTTTTGGTAGTTAAAAATAAGTTCCAGATGGTTCCTAACTGGGCTATCCCTTCATAATCTTTCCATGTTAAATGAGACTTCCTCACCTCATTTGTCTAAACCACCTTAAAACCTGAGCACAATTTTCCCTTTATCCATTTTCAACAGGTTGCTATCACTGTTTCTCCAATCTGCTATCTCACACTGCAGCTGGTGCCTCAGATCTATGTGGGCCCCTGAGTCATTGAGAGTGGGTACTTAGCAACCAGATCAGATAAGCACAGGATGTTCCATCTTTAATGGCATGATTTACAGTTCAATGTGGCCTTCCATATCATTTGTTGATATTTGAGACTGTAAACTGATCTAAAACCCATTTAGATGGGGGAATAGGCAGAAAAATAATTTTCAATCACAATTTGACAAATATTATTGTCTAAAACCATGACATTTTACTGTGTGTGTTTTATCTCTCCTAGCAGTAGAAGTGGCTTTAGTTGCATAGCAATAGATTTCAAAGGTTAACTCAATATTTCTCTGCTTATATTTTCTTCATATTGAGGTAAACAAAAAGAAGTTGTTGCTAGGAAAATACTAATAGCCACCAACTGGTTTCCTGATATTTGAGTAAACTTAGAAGTCCATCAATAGTGTATTATGAATCAAAACCAGTTTAGGTCATTTCATCAGCCCATCAATCATTGACTACTCTTGACAAACTACAAAGGAACATAAGTCTGATGCCATTCTACAGTAAAACACCTGGTCTCCCACCTGGAGAATTAGAATTTCTAGTAGCTTAAATGCCACAAATGTGTACTTCTGAGAAAAGAAACCCCAATAAAATGCCAATGTACATAAAAAATAGGCCTACGTAAACAATCAAGTTCCTTCAAGACAAATCCCCATCCAAGACTGAAACTCAAAGGGAACACATGAGCAGGTATGAAAGCTTGCTGGTGACCATACTGGTCTACTGGTGAGTAGAAGAAGGGGAAAGGCAGCAATGAAGAAATGGTCTGAGTTCAATCATGATCCATAGACTCCCATTGACCTGGAGATAAGAGAGAAGAGGAAGGGGTGGTTGGTCTGAAGTGTGGTGAGACCTGGGGACTCCTGAGTGCATTGGAAAAGACATAGTCACAGAGGGCTAGAGCTGAGAGTAAAGCATCCAGCTGACATGAAGTGAGGGGAGATGCACAAGAACTCCCAAACTTGCAGAAAATATCCTCAATGGCTTGATAATCAGAGCTCAACTAGAGGAAGATAAAAACAAGACAAAACAAATCAAAACAATTTTTGATAAAGGAAATGAATGTAAATTGCTACAATTTGATGAAATTGACCTATACTTATGGCTGTAGTAGCTCAAAATTATCAACTGAGAGGGAAGAAGTCTTCACAAGTATCAATCCTATCCCCACTGTATACAAGGATAGATAGAGACAGGCAACTTAGTCATTGGCTACCTAAAATGAGGGGGCAAAAAAGGCACAAAGTGACTGACTTACAAGTTTTCAAGAGGAAGTTTAGTTTCAGAGTGTGCAGGAGAAGGTACAGCCTCCACTGAATAGTTTTCATCTTGTCTAGACAGGTCTGGTGAAAAGTGATGGGGGATAAGATTCTTATAATTCAATACTGAGAAATTGTTATCATGACCAATTGCAACTATCACAACTGTAAAGGTAGAATTTTTGTAACAAAAACAGGGCCATAGTTAATCTTACAGTTCAGAAACAGAGGACCCTAGGACCATCAAGATAGAAGAGCACAAGCAGAATGCAGGACCCTATCCAGAGAAGCAGCAACACCAAAGATTGTGGCAGAGATGAGAATATGGAGAGAGGGAGCAGCTGAGGACTCTGGACTCATGTAAAGAGAGGGACTAGAGGCTGGTGGCCAGGAGGGAGGCTTGCAGAATGTGCCCTTTGGTTGTTAAAATTATTATATATTCCTGAGTGTTTCTATGTACATCCTCCACACCTCAAAACAAAACAAAACAGGGAATGGAAGCAAATATTGTTGAATGATGATGCATGGAAGACATTGTAATCATTGCAATTAAATGATGGTGTAAAGCCGATGTTCTCCCATGTAAACTATCATTCAGTTCACAATGAAAAAAAAAAAGGGGGGGGGAGACCTACTAATAAGAAGATTATGTCTCATAACCAAGAAATAAATTAAGAAACTTCATTAAGTCATATACTATAAATATATAAATGACATCATTAGAGTGGTTCTTGTCTTAAATTTCTTGTCCACAATTTTGACCACAAATATGCAATGCCCTCATTTCTTTCTTTCTTTTTTGGAGTGAAATTTTGGATGGTGTCTGCTAAAATGTAAATATCTGATTGAGGCAATGACAGAGGTGCTATAGTCACAAAGATGTGGGCAGAACAAGTGGTGGGAAGAGATCTGCAGCTAGTAAGATAAGTAAGTAAGTGAATTAGGAGAGGTATCCCATAGAAAGTAGCATCTGGATGATGTAAATAGTTAGCATGTTTACCTGGAAGTTCAAGTCTATCCAGAGGTGTAGAAGAATGTCCTGTTAATTCACTTTCACAAAACCAGTCACTGTAAACCTGACACAGAGTACAATTTTACTATACAGAAAGTTGAGTACAATTCTACTCTGACACACAGAGTGTTGCCATAAGAAGGAATCAACTCTTCAACAACTGATTGAATCTCACATAGAAAACAGTATGGAGAAGGAATCAGAGATTGACGTTATCAATAGAAAACCCAGGAGCAAGGTAAGGAATGGGGTGGCGTAGGAAGTGACAAGAGAAGAGGCAACAGAGAAAGATAGGCAGAGGGTGAGAGTTTTGGAGAAGACATTAGATAAATGACAATTTCAAATTTTTGCCAATAGTTAAACTAGGATGTACAGACAATTCCCAGGTTCTGGAAGACATCTGTTCCTAGGTGTACCTTTGTAGATAAATTGGAACAGATAAATTGGAATTTATTTAGCTTAACTTTATTCCAAGAAGGTGATTATATGAAGAAAAACATGGCATCAGGATTGAAGGAAGACTCATTAACAACCTTGTATCATGCAGATGATACAACCTTGCTTGCTGAAAGCAAAGAAGACTAAAAATATTTATTGATGAAGATCAAGGACCAGAGCCTTGGTATGGGTTGCACCTTAATGTAAAGAAAACAAAATTCCTCACCACTAGACCAATAAACAACATCCATGTAAATGATGAAAAGATTGAAATTGTCAATGACTTTATTTTGCTTGGATCAACAATTAACACTCATGGAAGCAGAAGTCAAGAAATCAAATGATGTATTGCATAGGCAAATCTGCTGTACAAGACCTCTTTAAAGTGTTGAACAGCAAAGATATCAGTTTGAGGACTAAGGTGTGCCTGACCCAAGCCATGGTATTTTCAGTAACCTCATATGCATGTGAAAGTTGGACAGTGTATAAGGAAGGCCATAGAAAAACTGATGCATTTGAGTTATGGTGTTGGAGGAGAATATTAAAGGCACCTTGGACTGACAAAAGAACAAACAAATCTGTGTTGGAAGCCAGGATGGCCAGACCTTGTCTCTCATACTCGGGACATATTGTCAGGAGGGACCGATCCATGGAGAACAATATCATGTTTGGTAAGGTTGAGGGTCTCGATAAAAGAGGAAGACCCCAACTAAATGGATTGGCTCAGTGGTTGCAGCAATGGGCTCAGACTTAGCAATGATTGTGATGGTGGCGTAGGACAGGTATGTTTTGTTATGCATAGGGTCATTATGAGTAGGTACTGACTTTAATGTTAGAAAAGGCTTTTTAATGATTTAAAACCTGTGATTGTGATGAAAAAAAAATGTTGTGAGTAGAGGTTGGTTCAATCATTTCCAAAATGAGGGCAAATTGACATGACATTAAAGGGAAAGTATGAGCTGCCAATCAGATTCCTGGTGTGGTGCTGTAGGATAAGTGCAGGACTGCAAGGTTGGTTTGAATTGCAATGTCAGAGGTTCAAACTCATCAGCCACTCCTCAGAAACCCTGTACTGGTCCCTACAAGTTGGAATTGACTTGATGACACTTAACAACAACAACAAATCAAGAAATTTGTTAATAGTTATTTCCTGGTGTGGCACTGTAGGATAAGCACTGGACCACGAGGTAGGTTTGAACTGCAATGGTCAGTGGTTCAAATCCACCAGCCGCTGCTCAAAAAATCCTATACAGGGTCACTATGGTGAAAAGCGATTTGATGGCACTAAATAACAATGAATTATTTAGTTATTATATTTTGAGAATTTGAATCTAAGAAAATAATTCTAAATATAAAAAATTCACAAAGGTATTTATTATGATATCAAAAAGTTGGTAACTCACAAAATGTTCAACCATAGGTTAATTCACAGTATGTCACGGTAGGGTAAGTACTGGAAGGTCAGCAGTTCAAACTTAATAGCTCCTTCCTGGGAGAAAGACAAGACTATCTGCTCCCATAAAGATCTACAGTGCCAGGAACCCTATACAGTGTCATTGTGAGTGAGAATCAACTTGATGGTAATGAGTTGAGTCCTGAGCCTTGGTGCAGTGCTGTAGGATAAGCACTTCACTGGTAACCACAAGGTTGGTAGTTCAAGCCCACCATCTGCTTCTGGAAACCTATACAGGTAGCTATGAGTTGGAACTAACTCAATGGCACACAGCAACAATAACATAGGTTAATTATTGTATAAACTATGTCTGCCTATTCAATTTAATCTTACAAATATTTTGAAAATGTTTCAAAGAATATATAACAAAAGAATTTATAATCTAATATTGAGTTAAATAAACAGAATATAAAATTCAATGCACAGAGTGATTGTTATTATAAAAATACATTGACTTATTAACCGGGGCATATGAGACTATTATTCTAAGCCACTATACTTTGAGGATGGATGTTTTAGGTGATTGTCTCCATTATTTCTTTTGACAATTTGTTTTCAAAATGCCTCTTAATGTATCACTATTATTTTTGCAACAGAATTTATTTGTTAATTACTAACATCATTGTGATCACAAGACTATGTCTTAAAGCTAACTAGGTAGGTATCCTTTTCCTCTAAAGTCTTAAATTTAATCAAAGACAATGATCTCAGAGAGAAGAAGTCACCCTTGGATCAATGATATAATTAACTCTTCTTTCTAGCAGAATCTCTAAACAATAATGAAAGATTTACCACCAATATGTGGAAAACATGTATTAAGGTCATTATACCAGATCAATTAGTTGTGGTCTACCTAAAGAAAAATGTAAATATAATTGAGTTTTGTTGAAAATTGCAATAACTTCAGAATTATTACTCCAAGTTTGCCGAAAAGGTAGCCAAAAAGATAGCCCCTGTTCTAAGGGTAATGTGGGTACGCTTGAGCCATCTTGGAAGTCCAATACTGGCTGATCTTGATAGTAAGCAGATGAGCTGTGATTGCTACCATAATTGGATTTTGTTAGGATAGGAGACAGAAATAAAGATGGATCTATTTTTGTTCCTTAGCGATTTGACATTTTAAAAGATGTCTCTGCCAGTGGAGAATTTGGTAAAGGCTGCTCTTTTATAATGAGAACCTTAAAGAAACACATATTGGGCTATGATTCATGAGAGGGTGCCTAATTAAATGAGGAAGGGGTATTATTTTAATGCTAAAAGGAACCTAGAAATACAGCAGCTATTTCAGGAAGAAAAGTCCTTACATTTGTAAATTAAATTGCTCTTTGTGACATTCATGGGTGGGCTAGACCATCTTGAAATCAGACCCAGCATGCAGAATGTGGTAGGAAGGGATTGGGATTTGAAATTAGAGATGATTTCGAATCCTTATCCATTGTCTTTAAAGACATACGTATTCTCTTTCAGGCTCAATTTGTTTGACTATAAAATGTAGATAATAGTACTAATGACTTCCATGTATTAAACACTATGGCTAAGAACTGTGCCTCAAATTCTGTATTCATTAGCACATGCCATGCTTACATTAGGAATAAAGCCACATCAATAAAGCAGTTGGCATGATACATAGCACATATAGAGGTGTTCTGGTAGTGTAGTGGTTACGAATTGGGCTGCGAACCTTAAGGTCAGCGGTTTGAAACTACCAGTCGCTCCGCGGGAGAAAGATGAGGCTTTCTACTCCCGTAAGGATTTATACCCTCGGAAACCCTGTACAGGGTCGCTATGGGTCGGAACCGACTCAAAAGCACTTAACAACAACAACAACAACATAGAGGTGTTCAATGCATGTGTTTCTGTTCCCTTTTTATTAACAATAAAACCCACAATCATGGTTTACAATCTACTAAAAGTAAACAGTGAGTGGTTTGGTAGAGCACATGATTTGGTTGTTTTCTATACATTTAGACTAATGGCATCTTGTCATAATTATTTTTTTTCTGAAGGTAGAACCTGAGACAAGGATTTATGTGTAATTAGTTTATATAGGAGGAGTGAAGCAATGAGATGGGAAAAGGAGGAAAAGTCAATAAAGGTAACACAGACACAATTACACCAATGTTTATTGCAGTATAATAGCCAAAAGATAGAAACAACCTAAATATCCATTAAAAAAAAAAAAAAAAAAGAATGGATGAACAAAATGGGATATACACATACAACAGTCTATCTCAGTAGTTTGGAAGTTCTGTAGTGATATAATTTAGCAGTTATGTAAAGGTACAATTTGACAGTTATATAACGATGTAATTTGGCAGTTCTGTAATGATGCAATTTAACAGTTATGTAAAGGTGAAATTTAACAGTTATGTAATGATATAATTTGAGAGTTATCTGACAGTTATATAATGATCTAGTTATCCTCCATTTTGTGATTTGGTGTGGCCATTCTCCATTTTGCATAACAACCTGGGCTTAGAACTAACCATGTTGATAAGAATGGAATGGGTGACCATCTTGACAAACATTTTCCCAGCAGACATTTTTTCACAAACCTTCTGTAGTTTGCTGAGGGTGGTTAGAGAACAAGAGGTTACAAGTCACATGTTCTATTACGAAGGTAATAAGGAAGATTTAAGACAAGTCAATGTTTAATGAAAGATGGAGTTTGGTCTGGCCTAGATTTTGCCACCTCAATTATGTGAAGTGCCTCAATTTTTGAAAGCCCCTTTAAAATACCTGTTTATGATACAATCTGTTAAAAAAAATGGATATACAATGTTATTTCCTCAACTTATCTTGGTGGTGATGGTGGTTATGTGCTGTGGAGTCAGTTCTGACTCAGTGAAACTGCATGGGTTTCTGAGGTTGTCAATGTTTACTGAAGCAGAAAGCCTCATCTTTCTCTTGCAGAATGGCCTTGAGGTTAGCAGTCTGACTTATAACCACTACATTACCAGATTTATAACCACTACATTACCAGAGCTCTTCAACCTGTCTTCTTCTTGTTGTTAAATGCCTTTGAATTGGTTCCAACCCATAGCGACCTTGTATAAGGTTTCTGAGGAGCAGCTGGTGATCATGAAATGCTGACCTTGCAGTTCAATTGACTTTGCAATCCAGCACATTAACCCACAGGGCCACACCAGGACCTGTCTTAGGGCACTATAAAAATCTTACAGCTAATACAATGTTTTTACCAAAAAGATTAGAAACAAGACAAAGATGCTCATAACCACTATTTTTATTCAACATTGCATTCCACATCTTAACATGTAAAATAAAGAAAAAGAAGAAAGCGCATACCTATTTAAAAGAAAGTGTCTTAATTCATAGAAGACATGATTGTGTATTAGAAAATCCTAAGGAACCTACAAAGAATCGACTGAAAAATATAGATGAATTACACTATAGGATAAGCACTGGACTGCTAACTGCAAGGTTGGTAGTTCAAACCTACCTGCTGCTCCTTGGAAATCTTATACAATGTTGCTGTGACTTGGAACTGAACTGACGGCACTAAAGAGCATCAATAAGAAGACACAAAGTCAATATGAAAAGGAAATTGTGCTTGTACACTTCTTGTTGTTGTGTAGTGCCATAGAGTTGGTTCTGACCCAAAGCGACCCTGTGCAGGGTTTCTGAGGAGCAGCAGGCAATTAAGAATGTATTTTAAGAAACAATCTAATCTACAGTGCTAATGAGTAAACAAAATATTTATGAATATATATTTTCAAAAGATGTGCAAAACCTTTACACTAATAGTTATTTTAAAAATTGGCATGGTAAACTAATAATGACCCCAATAAATGGAGAAAATAGTATACTTCTGGATTGGAAGATTCAGTATTTTTAAGATGTGATTTCTTCCTAAATTGACCTATGGATTCAACAACTCCAACCAAAATAGCAGGAGGCTTTTCTTTCTTTCTTTTTTTTTTTAAAAAACAGATATTAATTGGTTGATTCTAAGTGGAGTCTGGTGTGGCACTGGCCTGCAAAGCTGGTTTGAATTGCAAGGTCAGCAGTTCAAATTCCCCAGCCACTCTCGGGAAACTCTATACAGGGCTGCTATGAGTCGGTACCGACTCGACAGCACTTAACAACAACAACAAAGTTTATATGGAACTATAAAGAATTTCCCTTTGCCGTTCAGTTGATTCTGATTCATATTAATTCCTCAAGACAGAGGAGAACTGCTCCCTATAGGGTTTCTGAGGCTGTAAATTTTTGTGGATGTCAAGTATTTCCCAGTAAAATGTCCAGCACTTAATTTACTATGTCACAATGATTTGTGGTAAAGACCTTAACATAGCCCCCAAACTATGAAGTAGAATAAAGTTGGGTGAATTACATTATTTGATTTTAAGGCTTACTCTACAGTTATCGAGACAGTTCTGACACACAATGACTCTGTATAGGATTTCTGAGGAGTGACTGGTGGGTTTGAACCACTACCCTTGTGGTTAGTAGTTCCGTGCTTACTCTACAGTGCTACACCAGGACTCCAGTATTAGCATTTGTTGTTGTTTGTGTCATTGAGTCAGTTCCAACTCATAGTAATCCTGTATAGGGTTTCCGATGGGCAGCTGGTGAGTTTCAACCACCA
>NW_006408562.1:14579580-14581526 GCF_000296735.1 Chrysochloris asiatica | reverse complement strand
TTTCTTCCTTCCCTCCAGACTGATCTAAGTGCATTGAGTGACAGTGTTCCTCGGAAAATGAATGGTGGTCAGTGATATTTTTAATATGGTCCATGTCAGAGAGGAAGATGAAAACCTGTCCATTCTGTACAACCAGATCGTAGGGGATAAAGAGAGACATAAACAGAGAAAAGTAGAGACGTGGCCAGATGTGTGGGTTGAATCAGTCAGATTTTGCTATATAACAAATCAGTCTTTTATTTACTGTCTTTAAGGAGTCTCTTAGCATAGTGGTTACGAGTCGGGTTGCCAACCTCAAGGTTAGCAGTTCGAAACTACCAGGGGTTCCGTGGGAGAAAGATTTACAGCCTTGGAAACCCTGTGTAGAGTCACTATGAGTCGGAACCAACTCCACGGTACTTAACAACAACAACAAGGAGTCTTTTGAAGTGGAGGTACTGAAGGAAGAAGTTCAAGCTGCAATGAATGCATAAGTGAAAAACAAAGCTTCAGAAACTGGCAGAATACCAACTGAGATACCTCAACAAATGGATGCAATGCTGGAATTCTCATTCATCTGTGCCAAGAACTTACAAGACCTGACCAACCACCTAGAAGATCCATATTGATGCTCATTCTGAGGTGTGCAATGAGGAACATCACTGCTGATATTCTTTATTGCTGAAAACAGAGAATATCAGAAAAATGATTGTTGTTGTTGCTAAGTGTGGTGGAGTAGATTCCAACTCATAGAAACACTGTATAGTATTTCAGAGAAGCGGCTGTTATAGACGAACCACAGACTTTGAGAATTAGTAGTTCAATTCTTATTGTGCAGTGCCAACTTATGTTTTAATGACTATCCAGACTTCTGATTCTGTGGATCATAAAAACTATGGAAAACATTGGTACCTGATCATATATTACCTTCTGAAATGGTAAATGTCAACCAATTCTTTTGGTGCTATGACTTTGTGATTCCTTCCATCTTCATTTATGTTTCATGCATCTTTCAATATTTTTCCCATGGAATGCTTTAATATTATAGCTTGAGGCATGAATATTTTGTTCAGTTCTTTCAACTGTAGAAATGCCCAGGATGTTCTTTCCTTTGGTTTTTCCAACTCCAGGTCTTTGCACATTTTGTTTTTCTGCTTTGTCTTCTCAAGCTGCCTTTTGAAATCTCTATTAAGTTTTTCAAGTTTAATTTCTTTCGTTTGCTTAACTATTCTATGTTCAAGTGAATATTTCAGTTTAGCTTACAACCTTGGATGTAATGATTAGTAATTGACTCAGTGGTAATGGGCTTTGGGTTTGTTTTATTGTGGAAACTATAAAATCGTATTTATTACTACTAAGGCTAGATATAGGTACATTACTTTAACTAGGTGGAGTCCTGGTGTGGTTCTGTAGGAGAAATAAACACAGGACCTTAAAGCCAGTTTCAGTCACAAGGTTGGCAGTTCAATCTCACCAGTCGCTCCTCAGAAACCCTATATAGGACAGGGTCACTATAAGTACCTGACTCAGCAGCACTTCACAATAACTGCAACAATCAAGATAGGTTACCAAGGAGTGGCTGGTGGGTTTGAACCACAGTCAATGGTAATGGTTTTGATTGTTTGGTGAAGGTATTGGTGGGACCTGGGTTCGTTAACTGGGACATTTAGTATTTAGTACCTTGGCTTAAGCATAGTGGCTCACTGCTTCCTCAGCTTGTGTCTCCAGAGAAGCTACCAGACAGATTGTAGTATGAATGTGAATCTGAAGGTGTGAATGTTTTCAGTACCATGCATATCCAGACTTCATTTGGAGTGTCCTAGTCAAGGAGTCAAGGAGTTCTGGTAGTGTAGTGGTTATGAATCGGGCTGCTAACCTCAAGGTTGGCAGTTCGAAACTACCAACTGTTCCGCGGGAGAAAGATGAGGCTTTCTGCTCCTGTAAAGATTTGCAGCCTCAGAAATGCT
>NW_006408562.1:14578163-14579180 GCF_000296735.1 Chrysochloris asiatica | reverse complement strand
TCTTTGAGTTCTGGTGTGACACTGTAGGATAAGCACTGGGATGCTGACCACAAAGTCTGTGGTTCAAACCCACCACATGCTCCTTGGAAACCCTATAAAGGGTCACTATGAGTCATAACTGATTCGCCAGAACTTAGCAGCAGCAGTCACTCTCATTTCTTTGCCTTTGTGTCTCCATGCTATGAATCAGCTGGCCTGATATTGACAGCCCCTCCCCACAAACAGAGGAGCTCGTTCTAGGCATTTGGCTCTCCTAAATCAGTTATGACACATTCATCTATTTTCCAACATCCCAAACTCTGCCGACAATCTGGTTGGCTTTCATTCCCTCTCTAATTCTCTGGTCTTTGTATGAAGGCATAAAATTACATATCTGCTATCCTTTATGGTAATTGAATGGGATTCTGGAATGGAGTAGAGATAAACATACATAATCAGTTGATATTTTTCATCTACAAATTCCCTGTCCTTTGTTTCTTAAAATCATTTAATTGTGCATGAATATTACCTGCAGAATTATGATGTGCAAACATCATAATTCTACTTCTTTTGATAAAAACAAGCAATTTCACCCATTTTGAACCCCTTAAAAGATGCTCATAATCTAATATAATTTGGTAAGTGGGTAAGCCTTGTGTGCTCCCAGTAGAAATTTTGATTAAGTAGCAAGTATAACCTCCACTTGGGGGTCAGTTTATACCTGGTTTCCATGGTCACAGGCATTATGAAGATGGAGCAAATAAATAATGAAATAGAGTATCTTTTTTCGCAGCACTGGATTGAATGTTCAAAAATATAAAAATGGGGAGGCAGGACTTGATGGTGGCTAGGGTAGAGGTGCAGTGAGATTCTCCATCAGCAATACCACAGAATACCAGACAAAGCAGATTCAGGGGAGAGGTCCACGACTCGGAACAATATAGGTAGGAATATTTTAAAAATGTGAAGGCTTATAGCTAGTGGAACTTGAAGCAGAAGTAAGAAATCGTGTACTTTTGAATCTGCTGGGCTCAGTGG
>NW_006408562.1:14543290-14567940 GCF_000296735.1 Chrysochloris asiatica | reverse complement strand
TAAAGGTAGAAATTTTGTAACAAAAACTGGAAAGTAGTTAATCTTATAGTCCAGAAAGAGAGGACCCTAGAACCATCAAGGGAGAAGAGCACAAGTGGAATGCGGGACCTTATCCAGAGAGCAGCTGCGACATCAGAGATGGAGGCAGAGATGGGGCCATGGAGAGAGGGAGCAGCTGAGGACTCTAGATTCATGGAAAGATCAGGACTGTGATCTGGTGTCCAGGAGGCAGACTAGCATAATGTGCCCTTTGGTGGTTTAAATTATTATATATGCCTGCCTAAGTGTTTTTTAAAAAATGAATATAGAGAAATACTGCTAACTGATGGTAAATAGAGGGGTATACTCATTTCAATGAAACAAAGTATATGCTTTGTTGAATGTAAGACTGATTTGCCTAAACTTTCACTCAATTCACAATAAAAACTTTTTAAAAATCCATTAATAATTGGAAAATGTAATATATAAAGTATGAATCTAGGGAAATTGAAAGTTGTCAAAAATGAGATAAAACACATAAAGATCCTAGACATTTGTGAGTTGAAATGGAGAGCTACTGACCTTTCTGAATCAGACATAATTTACTATGCTGGGAATGACAATTTGAAGAGGAATGGTGTTATACTCTTTGTCAAAAAGAACATTTAAAGATCTATCTTGAAGTACAATGCTGTCTGTGATAGGATAATATCCAAGGAGTCCTGATGTGGTGCTGTAGGATAAGCACTGGACTGCTAACTGCAAGGTTGATGGTTCAAACCCACCAGCTGCTTTGTGGAAACGCTATACGGGGTCACTATGAGTCAGAACTTACTTGACGTCAGCAACAAGAACAACAAGGAATACCAGTTAGTTCCACTTATTCAAATTGATGTACCAAGCACTAAAGCCAGAGATGATGAAATTGAAGAATTCTGCCAACTTCTTCAATATGAAATTGATTAAGCATATAATCAAGATGCATTGATAATGACTGGTGATTGGAATGTGAAGTTTGGAAACAAAGAATAAGCATCAGTAATTGGAAAATACTTGGTGATAGAAATGATGCTGGAGATCTCATGATAGAATTTTGCAAGGCCAATGCATTATTGTTGTTAGGTAGTTCGTTAGTTAGTTCTGACTGAGAACGACCTTATGCACAACAGAACAAAACAGTACCTGGTCCTGAGCCATCCTCACAATTGTTACCCTTGAGCCCAATGCCGTTGTCAATACGCCATCATGGTATTGGGGGTGTGGGTGAGGCTCTTATATTTAGGATCCGTATGACAGACCAAGTCCCTAGAGAAGGACATCATATTTGGTAAAGTGGAGTGTCAATGGAAAAGAAGAAAGACACACTGGCAGCAGCGATGGGCTCAGATATAACAACCATTATGAGTCTGATGCAGGACTGGACTGTGTTTTGTTCTGTTGTGTACAGGTTTGCTATGAATTGGAATTGACTGGATGGCACCTAACAACAACAACAATTTGAAAGGAGTCTTGGTGCCACAATGCTTAAGATGTTGATTGCTAACTGAAGGTCAGTGGTTTGAAGCATCAGTCACTCCTGGGAAGGAAAGCCTAGAGGTTTAGTCCTAGGAAACCCTAAGGGGCTGTTTTATTTTATGCTATAAGGTTACCATCCGAGTCTTGGTGTGGCGCTGTGGGTTAATGCGCCAGACTGCAAAGTCGTTTGAACTTCAAGGTCGGTGGTTCAAGCTCACCAGCTGCTCCTCGGAAACCCTATACAGGGTCGCTATGGGTCGGAATCGACTCGACAGCACTTCACAACAACGTACGGTTGCCATCGGTAGGAATTGATTCAACGGCACACAACAACAACACAAAATGATTTAATGAATGAAAAGCTCTTAAGATCCATTCTCAGTCTGTTTACATTAATAATTAACGAATTAACATCAGAGGTAGATTTATTTTACATCCTCATAGATGATGACTTGAATTTGAGGTATCCGAGACTTTGAAATGACTTGTCACCAATCAGCCAATCATTTCACTCCGAATTTTCTTCCTCCATGCTTTGATACAGAGTTTAGAAAATGCTGGTATCATCAGAGAAATGTAGTAAAATTTAAATCACAGCATAAGCAAATAAAATTTTATGGTTCTGGAAAAGTATATAGGGCGCATGCCATTCTCATTTTTCTGTTTACTCTTGGGGGTAAATAATGGGGTTGTTGTTGTTACGTGCCGGCGAGTTGGTTCTAACTGACCTTATATAATGTTTCCCAGGAGTGGCTGGTAGGTTGAACCTCCACCTTGCGTTTCAAATTGAATTTGCCGTCTAGTGCTTATCCTACAGCACCACACCAGGACTCCAAATAAAGGGAGGAAAATAACAAATTGGAGAACAAATTGTGCTGATCTGTGAGATAACCAGAATAACATAAATATAAATAAAAGTTTTGACATTAATTCCAAGCAAAATGATACAATAATGTTTGGTGCCCAGATTAGAGAAATTTGATGACATCCTTGATTTGCCATCAAGGTCTCAAGGTGCAGGGGTAGATGAGCTCCCTCTGGTGGTGAATATCACAACATTACTAATTTAACAAATGTTCTTTTACCCAAAGACAAGATGGCACTTAAAGGATTGTTCAACTGTTAATCGCCCTCCAAATTGTTATTTAGTTTATCAGGCTCTTAACTAGAGGAAGAGGTCAACATGGGATATTCTTTTATTTTGCTTGAGTCTTCTGGAACTTGAAATTATAAAAGTTGCCTCAGAAATCCAGTGGCAGCCTTTTGTCATGTAATAAATAGTTCTTTCAAAATCTGTAGAATTATTAATTAATTAATTCACTCATTGAGGGCCTCCTTTGGAGGAATACTAAGATTTATTAATGGGGGATGGAGCTATGGTGTCAAAGACTTGACCTTCTCGTCACCATCACCATAGTTAATGGACTGCAAAGATTGGATTGGTCCCACACTTGTGAATCTTTATGATAGTTGAGAGGAACCTTGATGGTGTGACAGTGAAGTGCTCAGCTGCTGACCAAAAGCTTGAAGCCACACAGTGGATCCATGTGACAAAGACCTGGTAATCTGTTCTTATAAATATTGTTGTGGTTAGGTGCGGTTGAGTCAGTTCTGACTCATAGCGACCCTGTGCACAACAGAACAAAATACTGCCTGATCCTGTACTACTTTAGAAATTGTTGTTGTGTTTGAGTTCATTGTTGCTCTTGCTGTTTCAGTACATTTTGTAGGGGGTCTTTCTCTATTTTGTTGATCCTCCACTTTCCCAAGAATGATGTCATTTTCTAGGATCTGGTCCCTCCGCGTAATACACTCAAAATACAAGAGAAGAAGTCTTGCCCTCTTCACTTCTAAAGAGCATTCTGGCTGTACATCTTTCAAGGAAGATCTGCTCATTCTTTTGGCAATCTGTGGAACTTTCAACATTCTAATTCAACATCATAATTCAAAGGCTTTAACTCTTCTCAGGTCTTCCTTATTCATTGTACATGCATTGATCCTACCTAGGATATAGATTTTTATGTGTTCCATTTCTTTTTAGATGATTTCCAATTTTCCTAGATTCATACTTCATACATTCCACGTTCTGATTATTTCTCTGGTCTTATTTTAAAAGCCTTCCAATCTGAGTGGCTCATCTTCCAGCACTATATGTTCCGTTGCTATTCATTAGGTTTTCTGTGGCTAGACATTCTGAAGTGATCTGCATCTCCTTCTTCCTAGTCTGAAACCTGTCCACTATGAGTGACCCTGCTGCCATTTAAAATACCAAATGGCATAGCTTACAGCAACATAGCAATACTCATGGTATGACAAACCCACAGATGAGTGGTGGTCCATAGACATCGTTGTTGTTAAGTGCCATTGAGTTGGTTCTGACTCATGGTGACCCTGTATAGGATTTCTGGTGAGTTAGAACCACCAACCTTGTGATTAGCAATTCAGTGCTTATCCTACAATGCCACACATAAAGATTATAACCTAGTAAAGCAATAGGGAAGTTCTACTTTGTCACATGGGATCACTATAAGTTGGAAATCAATGTGGCGCTGTGGGCTGATGTGTCAGACTGCAAAGTCATTTGAACTGCAAGGTCAGTAGTTCAAGCTCACCAGCTGCTCCATGGAAACTCTATATAGGGCCGCTATGGGCTGGAATCGACTTGATGGCAGTCAACAACAACACAAAGTGATAACAAAGTATTTAGAAGTAGCCACTTCTATTACTTGCAGACAACGAGATTTTATCCTTGTATTCTCTGATCCCATTTTAATGGAAAAAATATTTCTTACAATATTGTAGAGAGGCTCAGGTTTGGTACACATCTTACAGTTGGCTTTGAAAAGCATGAAATCAGAAGATCCCATATATGCTACTTCTCAAAGCAATTTCCTGTGGTAAGTATGCCCTCCAGCTCTAGTTTTTTCCCCTTTTATTTTAGTTACAAATTTTGAGTTTAGGCTCATTTGGTTTTCATATGCATAAAAACCTCTAATGACAACTCTAAATTCAAGCATCAATCATCCTAGACATACTCCAGTTAAATTATCTAATTTAACCAATAAATGTAATTAATAAAACTGTTTGTTTAGACTATGAATTAAAGGGAAAGAGCAAAAATTTTAAAACACCAACTTTTTTTCTGAAAACGAACTATAATTAAAATGTATATTATTTTGCAGGGTGATTATGTACAAACAATACTCAATAAGATTTTTATTGTTATATTCTAACAACAAAAACCTTCTGGACTACCTGGATATTTTTCTTTCTAGAAATGACATTCTTTATGCATTAATTTGATCCTGTCAATATATATGTTTTGTTCTGCTGTGCATAAGTTGCTATGAGTCGGTACCGACTCGATGGCACCTGATGACAACAACAATATATATCACAAACAATAAGAATTATCTTTAATAGTATTATAAATTAAAGACTTAAAATAGATTCTATAAAAATAAGACAGATGAAATGGAATCATATTAGGTCAGAACTATATCAAAATATTTTGATGAAAATAAAAATGTAGTTTTCCCTTTATTTTTCCTTTTTGATGCTCCTTAAGTTAGAATAAATTAGCCAGAGTAAAGAAAAATACTGACAGGAACATGATTTAAAAATTTATGTATCACGTATGTCAGAAATGTAAACAATCCATTTGAAGTTAAAGTTAGTGATTCTAAGACTGACTATGCAAACACAGTTGTGTGGATCATGACCAAGTATGAATAATACTGCAAAAATGGGAATTCCAGGACACTTAATTGTTCTCATGCAGAACCTGTACATAAACCAAGATACAGTTGTTCAAACAGAGCAAGGGAATAACAAAATCAGGAAATGTGTACACCAGGGTTTTATCCTTTCATCATACTTTGTGAATTTATATGCTGAGAAAATAGTATGAAAAACTGGATTACTTGAATAAGAATTCAATATCAAGGTTGGAGAAAGACTCACTAACAACCTGCAATATGCAGATAACACAACTCTCCTTGCTGGAAGTGAAGAATACTTGAGGTCCTTACTGATGATCAAAGAATGCAGCCTTCAGTATGGATTACAACTTGATAGAAAGAAAACAAAAATCCTCACAACTAGACCAATAGACAACAATATGATTAACAAAGAAAGGCTGACGTTGTCAAGTGTGAGAAATAGATCTTGGGTTGGTCCATCTTCAGGACTAATGGGAGTCTTGGAGATAGCAGACTAGAATAGCAAAAAGAGCTCAGGGGAGAGGAAGACAATAGTTTGACAGGCTGAAAATAAGAATCCACCCATCAAAGAAATAGGGGAAGTTCATGGAGAGGAGGGAAATTAACATTAAATGAGAATGCTACCAGCAAGGACTAGTAGGAATAGACTGTAAGCTCCACAGTGCCCAGTAAAAGAGGACGTGGAGTAGGGGCTTGCTCCAGACAGGTGAATAAAACTCTTTGCGAGCTGGCCATGCCTCTTGTCTTCCTGTGTCTACTGGGTCTGATGTCTGATTTTGCAAAATCGAATAAACAGGCCTATCTCTTGCTAAAATGATACAGATAGGATTTATTGAGCATTTGTCAGTAAGCACCCATATTAAACCAACGGCGACTTCATACGGGATAAGGCAATTAGCCCCAGTTTTCCCTTTGGAATGCCATCAGGGTACGATTGAAGTCAGGGATTTATGCTGATCTGCTAGTGCCTAAGAGGGACTGAGGAAGTGTCCCGGATACCGGCAGTGTTTCTCACACAAGGATTTCATTTTACTTGGATCTACAATCTACAATGGGAGCAGTAGTCAGCAAATTAAACAATTTATTGAATTGGGTGAATCTGCTGTAAAAGACCTCTTTAAAGTGTTAGAGAACAATAACACCCCTTTGAGGACTAAGGGGCACCTGACCCAAACCAACTTAATGATACTTAACAACAACAATAACATCCAGGCCTTCCTATTATGATCCCTTTCATCGCTCTCTTCACCCACTTTTTCTGGTTTCAGAAACTATTAACACTCTATATAACACTCTATAAACTCACTCTTCATGACTTTCCCTCTCTGTCAATCTCATAGCCAAGTAGCAATAATAGTATCATTATTGTAACTTCCTCAGAAAGCCTTTGACCCCTAACTGAGGAGTACTCTCCCTTCACTCTCTCCATCTTTCAATCCTGTGTTTCAGTCAGGACAGACTAGCTAGATTTCCACATTTGTATTGGCTTTACATAGTAAAAGTTAACTATTTTTTTACTCATGCAAACTTTTCAGGTAAGGTCTGGACAACTTCTCAGGTAAGTTACCTTGTTTGTGGTGGCTCAGCATGCCAGGCACCTTGTGTCTCATGAAGCCTTCCTGTCAACATATGGACTACCAGAAGCATAAACAAATCTGCCTTGGAAAAGGTACAGCCAGAATGCTTTCTAGAAACAAGTATGGCTAGACCTTGTCCCTTGTATTTTCAACCTGTTGTCAAGAGGGATCAATCTCTGGAGAAAGATATCATGCTTGGTAAAATGGAGGGTCTACAAAAAGAGGAAGACCCCCAATGAGATGGATTGACACAGTGGCAGTAACAATGGGTTCGAGCTTAGCAACACTTGTGAAGATGGCACAGGACGAGGCAGTGTTTCTCTTGTGTATAGGACCGTTATGAGTCAGTACTGGCAGGTTAGTACCTAACAACATGTCAGAAGAGGAGAGCGCTGAAAAGCCTAACATTGGTAATCCAGTTCTTTAGCCAGTCAGTAACCATTGTTTCATTCACATTTTATTGGCTAGAGTTAGTCAAATGCCCAGGCTAACTCCAAGGGGGTGATGAAGTATAACCTACATATACTAAGAAGTAGAGGAGGACCAGGTATTCATGAATATTAGCAATGTTTACCACATTATGCATTATTGGGAGTTAGTAAACTCACCATTTTCCCATTAATATTTTATACATCTATTTGTTTATTTGTTTTTTGCCTGTCTTGCACTCTAGATGGCTGAATTTTTGAGATAAGACTCTTTGTTTTATTACCAATGCCCATTATTATGCCTGTCATATTGTGAGCACTCAAAAATGAGGTGAATGAGTGAATAGATGAGGACACATAGCTGTTTAGTAAAATTCTAACAGTGAGTCATTTCAATTAACAGGAAAGGATTACTATGAGTCATAACTGACTCAAAGGCACACAACAACAATAACAGGGAAACAAATCGTACACTCTAACAGTTTATTCCTTTAGATGGGAAAATTAAATGATTAAATATTTATTGAATACTTGTATTTCCAATACTTGTAAAAATGATTGTACCAATGTAATTGCCCTAGTAGTATCTGCCAGTAAATAGGATTATAGAATACTTGAATCTTGACATCCAATGATAAACTGATAGCTATTATCTGTTTTATGAAAGTCTTAAAAAACATTTTTTTTTAATAAAGGAGATACACAGTAGGACTCCTCAGGAGAACTTGAAATAGGATTCAATAATTTGTATACAAGATCTGAGAAATATACCTGCAAAGTCAACTATGGTTTTAGTAACACTTTAGTTCTATGTAGGTTCTCATCACAGCTAAAGAAATCCAGTCATAGAATTCTAGGAGCCATCTTGTTAGACAATGAATTTCATTTCATTTCTAAGCTCCCTCTAGTGTTCAAAGAATACAGTCCATTGATACCGGTTTTGAATATGGTAGTAATCAATTTGAAATCAACTAAAGTATTTGGAATATCATTTTGAAAAGGAGTGAAGGAATCAATCTTTCAATGACAAATTATAAGTGTTAAAGTATTTCTGTTTTGTTTTTTTTTACAAACACAAAAATGTATTTAAAAGAAAATACAAATGGGCCTTTAGCTCACTACAGAGATAGCGTGCTTTGACACTAAAAAAAAAAAAAAAATGTGTACCATTTGTGCATATGGCTCCAGAAACAAGCATATGGAAAGCACAAAACATAGACAAGAATCTCCTTTCTCGTCACCTTCAGTTTTACTTTCCGAAATTAACACTTATTAATGTTTTTAACGATTAGCTTCAGATAAGCAGACAAACAAAATGGATGCATCTTCTAGCGTGTTGTTTTTGGTTGTGGTGAGTGTCATCAAGTTGGTTCTGACTTATAGTGACCCTGTATAGGGTTTCCAAGGAACAGTGGTAGATTTGAACAGCTGATCGTGCATTTACCAGTCTAGTGCTTAACAGACAACAGCACATCTATCTATATATAATGTTGCCTTTAAAATCAAGTGTATAAAAGGGTGCAGACTATTTAGTGTTTTGAACCTTTTTATTTCACTTGATCTTGAAAATATTTCCATATCACAACCTATAAATATGCCCTATTTTTGACAATTGCATAATATTCCTCCATTTGTTACCAACTATTTTGTTAGCCCTACATTCATGGACTTTTTACCTACCATTAGAAAGAATGCATATATCATGCATATATTTCTTGATCATTTTGGGGGGGGGGGTTATCCAAGGATAAAGCTGGTGTGGCTGGACTGCAAGGTCTGTTTGAACTGAAAAGTTGGCAGTTCAGATCCACCAGTCACTCCTTGGAAAACCCTATACAGGCTCACTATGAGTAGGAACCAGCTGGATGTCAATCAACAGCAACATCTAAGGATAAATAGGGATTTCTGGGCCAGAACATAGGAATTATGCAAACTATTATATAATTACCTTTCAAAGTAGCATATTGTTGTTGTCACTAGGTTGAGTTGGTTTCATGTCACAGTGATCTTAGGCAGAGGAGAACACAACTCTGCCTGTTCTTGTGTGTGTCATGCTCACAACTGTTGCTATACTCCTGCCCATTGTTGCAGCTGCTGTGGCCAGGAGCTATGATAATTCAATTTTGTTAAATTAACTTTTCATTGCCAATTCTGATAACTCTGACAGAAAAATAATATCAATGGAAAAACAAAGAAATACCTTGCTGATGCAGATTCCCAAATTTTGTTTATAACAAGTTTCTCCTGAAGTTTTCATAATAGAAGTTTTACTTTAGATAATTTATTTAGATTGTATGTACTATAGTTGGTGTAATGGTTACTGGTTACTTGGTATGGTAACGTATATATTTGTCCTTATTATTCAAAGATACAGACTTTTTAAATGTGAGAAAAATGTGTTTCTAAGTTGTAATAAATAAAAACTTCAACATTAATGTCACTGAAGTTATGTTCAAGTAGTGACAGGAAACACAAGTTCTAAACATGATAAATTTTTCTCATTTGTATTTTGCATTTGGCACCAAAATATTCCTATTCAAACTAAAAAAGAGTTCACTGGAAAATTTAACTACATATGTATTTTGGCAAATCTAGTTATAAAAACATAATTTATGGCAAATCTAGTTATAAAAACATAATTATAACAAATCTAGTTATAATATAAAAATATAATTTAACTAATTATAAGGGATTTTGAGTAATGGTGTTGAAGGAGAATATTGAAAGTGCCATGGGCTGCCAACAGAACCAACAGATCTGTGTTGGAAGAAGTGCAGCCAGAGTGCTCCTTGGAGGTCAAGATGGCCAAACTTCGTCTCTCATACTTTGGACATATTGTCAGGAGGGACCAGTCACTGGAGAAGGACATCATGTTTGATAAGGTGGAAGGTCAGAGAAAAAGAGGAAGACCCTCAATGAGATGGAATGGCCAAGTGGCAGATCAATGAGCTCAAGTGTGGCAACAGCAGTGAGGTTGGCCCAGGACCGGGCAGTGTTCCGTTCTGCTGTGCATAAGGTCACTATGAGTCGGTACCAACTCAATGACACCTAACAGCAACAACAAAAGTCTAGTTCTGATCATCAAGTCATCGAAGCTAGGCCAAATGGGTACTATTGGCAATTTTCGGCATTCTTGTGTGTCTCTCCTCACTTCATATCAGCTGTATGCTTCACTCTCAGCTCTAGCCCTCCATGGCAATGTCCTTGTCCATGGGCTCAGGCATCCCCAGGTCTCAGCACATTTTGGACCAACTTGCCCTTCCTCTTCTCTCTCTCATCTCCAGGTCAATGAAAATTTATAGAATGTAGTTGAACTCTACCCATTTCTTCATTGCTGCATTTTCCTGTTTTCCACTCACCAGTAGACCAAAATGATTGCCAGCAAGCTTACAATGACTGTTCATGTGTTTCCTTTGAGTTTTAGTATTGGAGGGGGATTTGTCCTGAAGGGACTTGATTACTTTCCTTGATGGCTTCCACAAACAACTTGCTTGTTCTTGTAGTAGCCAATCAGACTGACATTTTTGTTTTGGATTTTTCCTGCTGACCTTTCTTTTGAGAAATCTCTTCTGTTGCTCTTTTCAAGAAGTATTTTCTGTTGCTCTAGCTGTTCCGGGCTGGTCTGCTTATCCTTTATAGTGGGAATGTTACACTTCAGAAGATTCTGGATGGGGCTCAGGATTATACCTAAGGTCCTATATCCTACAAAGTCTCCACAAGAAGCCTATTTCACTGGGCAAACTGTAGAACCCCTTTTAGGTATTCTAACCCATTATAGGCTGAAGATGGGCTTGATAACTTTCTTTTCAAAAAGTGAAGTGACATTTAGAAAACTTGAAAAGCAGGGGATACCTGGATGTTTCTTTGCTAATCTTGTCAAAAAATAGGTTATTCTGTATTGAATACTTGGAAACTTTTTAGAGATCAAAGAGTGAGTTAAGCTGAAAATGATGAACAAGGATGAGAAAGACCAAGGTGGTATATGTAAGACAAATGTGTACTTTTATTAGGAGTTCGGTGATATTTCAGGGATAAATGAAACTTGAAACTAGAGAAGTCTGACATGTAGCAGAACATTTTGACGAGGTCATTTTGACATGACCACTTTGAAAACAGTGGCATTTTGATGTGATCATCTTAACTACATAAAACAACTGCTTCAAAATGTACCAGCCCTATTTTATTACCAAATACTTCCAGCCATTCTCAACTCCTTCCCATCTTTGAGCAGTATTCCCCTTGAACCCACATCCCTTCTGACCTATCCTCAGATGTGCATTCCACTGTGGTGTGTAGTTTCATTCTTCCTAATTTAATGGGCATTAAGTGCTTTTTGTCAAGCCAAAAAAATAGAAGGAAATGTGGCTGAATTTTGGCACACTTTTCTATTTTTCTTTTCACATTATACTTGGGGTGTTGTTGAGTAGGGTTGTTGCTGGGAGTCGATTTTGACTCATAGTGAAGCCATATGGCACTGTGGACTTTGTAGGCTGTAAGATTTAGAGGAGCCAAAAACCAAGGCTTTCTCACTCAGAGCTAGGAAGGTGAGTTTGAACCATGAAACTTTCAATGATTTGCTTAATTGTTGTACAACCAAGGCTTTCTTTGAAAGTTCAGGGAGGTTCCCCCAAATCACCTGCAACTCTTCCAAACAAGACATTTCCAGGAAGCTCTAGTAAGATGAACTTCAGCTCAATTAAGCACAGTAAAACTCTGAACCAAAAGTTAATTCTGAATCCAGTCATAAATCAAAGCCAGACAATACCTTTCATAGTAAATTGTCAATTACAAATTGGCATGAGTAAAATCATTAAACCACTGTTCTGTCTTCAAAGAAAATATGAAAAATGTAAATTATGAAAGTGATACTCTTTAGAAATTGGACAAAAGATTGATGAGCAGATTTTATTTATTGAGTTACTGATTGGTAGAATTGTCATATCACTCCTAAGAGTTTTTATGACAAATTGCACACAATACAATGAATATCATATACACATGAAAGATACAACCCTGAAGTATATTTTTCCTGATTTTAAGCTATGTAGTACCTTCTTGCCACAATCTTTCAGTTTGTTATATTGTGATGGCTTGTGTGTTGTTGTGATGTTGGAAAATATGTCATCAGTATTACTAAAGCCAGGAAGAACACATAGAGTAGATAGGTTTCAGTGGGGCTTTCAGACTAAGACAGAATGGGAAGGAGAGACAGACTGCTTGTGACTTGTGAATGTATGTTGGTATTGTTGTTAAGTATCTTCTAAAAAGACCGTAGAAGAATTGATGTTTTTGAGTTATGGTGTTGTAGGAAAATATTGAAAGTGCCATGGGCTGCCAAAAGAACCAATAGATCTGTTTTGGAAAAAGTGCATCCAGAATGCTCCTTGGAGGCCAAGATGGCCAAACTTCATCTCTCATACTTCGGACATATTGTCAGGAGAGACCAGTCACTGGAGAAGGATATCATGTTTGATAAGATGGAGGGTCAGAGAAAAAGAGGAAGACCCCCAATGAAATGGATTGGCCAAGTGGCTGCATCAATGGGCTGAAGCATGGCAACAATAGTGAGGTTGGCCCAAGATCAGGCAGTGTTTCGTTCTACTATGCATAAGGTCATTATGAGCCGGCACCAACTTGATGGCACCTAACAACAACAACAACAACAACAACAAGTTGGTTCCAACTCATAGATATCCTGTATAGAGTTTCCAGGGAGCAGCTGGTAAATTTGAACCACCAACCTTGCAGTTCAAACTGATCTTTCAGTCCAGAGCATTATCCCACAGTGCCACATCAGGATTCTGAATGTATAGCCAATGAAAACCTTATATATATAGCAGTAGAGCATTGTCAGATATAGTGCCAAAAGATTGAAAAAAAGATTATGAATAAGATCAGAATATTGTTAGCTATATGGAGGCCAGTTGTGACAACATGGGTTAATGCGCTGGACCACATTGGGTCAGAACCTATTCAACGGCACTTAACAACAACAACATTGTCAGATGTAGTGCTAGAAGATGAGCCCCCCAAGTTGGAAGGCACTCAAAATATGACCAGGGTATAGCTGTCTCCTAAAGGTTCTCTGGTAGCGTAGTGGTTACGAATTGGGCTGCGAACTTCAAGGTCAGCAGTTCAAAACTACCAGCTGTTCCTCGGGAGAAAGATGAGGGTTCTGCTTCCATAAAAATTTACAGCCTTAGAAACCCTGTGCAGGGTCACTATGAGTCAGAACCAACTCCACGGCACATAACAATAACAACAACCAAAGAGTTGACCATAACGATGTGAATAGAGTAGAGCTTTTGGGACTTTTATTTGCTGATGGGGCTCAAGTTAAAATGAAGAGAAATAGCTGCAAACATTCGCTAATAACTGAGACATGTAAGGCATGAAGTATGAATCAAGGAAAATTGGACTCTGTAAAAACTGAAATGGGACACATAAATGTCGATATCCTAGGTATTAGTGAGCTGAAATGAATGGCAACTGCCATTTTGGAAGAGGCAATCAGATGGCTTACTAAGTTGGGAACAAGAAATTGAACAGAAATGGTGTCACATTCATTGTCAAAAAGAATATTTCAAGATTTATCTTAAAATGCAATCCTGTCTGTGATAGGATAATATCCATATGCCAACAGGGAAGCCCAGTTAATACAACTATTATTCAAATTTATGTACCAACCACTAAAGCCAATGATGAGGAAATTGAGGTATTCTACCCATTTCTTCAGCCTGAAATTGATCAAACATACAACCAAGATGTATTGATAATTACTGGCAACTGGAATGCAAAGGTTGGAAACAAAGAGAAACGATCAGTAGTTGGAAAAGACAGCTTTGCTGATAGAAATTATGTTGGAGATCACATGATAGAATTTTGCAAGACCAATGACTAATCCACTGTAAATACCTTTTAAAACCAACATAAAATGTGACTATACATTTGTACATCACCAGATGAAATACACAGGTATTAAATCGACTATATCTGTGGAAAGAGACAGCAGAAAACTCAATATCATCAGCATAAACATCCTGGTGTGGCACTGTGGGATAAAGCACTAGATCACAAAGTCAGTTTGAACCACAAGGTTGGTGGTTCAAACTCACCAGGGTTGCTATGAGCCAGAGCCAGCTCAATGGTACTTAACAACAACAACAAACAAGTCCGGGGGCAGACTGTGTAACACACAATCAATTGTTCATATTCAAGTTCAGGATGAAACTGAAGAAAATGAAAACAAGTTCACGAAAACCAAAATATGACATTGAACATATTCCCATCTGAATTTAAAGACCATCTTAAGAATAGATTTGATGCATTATACACTAATGACCAAAACCAAGAGCTGTTGGATGACATGAAGAACAGCATACAGGAGGAAAGTAAAAGATCATTAAAAAGACAGGAAGTAAGAAAAGACCAAAATGGATGTCAGAAGAGACCCTGAACTTAGTTCTACAGCTTAGAAATGCTAAAGTGAATGGGATAAATGAGGACATCAAAGAGCTGAACAGAAAATTTCAAAGGCAGTTTGATAAGACAAAGTTAAGCATTACAAAGAATTGTGCAAAAACCTAGAGTTTGAAAACCAAAAGGTTTTTCAAACTGAAATAACTGAATAAAAAATTTAAGCCTCAACTTTAAATATTGTAGGATTCTACGGGCAAAATATTGAATGACTCAGAAAGTGCCAAAGGTAGATGGTAGGAATACTCAGAGTCACTGTACCAAAAAGAAACAGAAGATATTCAATAATTTCAGTGTTGGCATATGATTAAGAACCAATGCTACTAAAGAAGTCCAAGCAGCACTGAGGCATTGGTGAAAAACAAATCTCCCAGAACTGACTGGATACAAATTGAAATCTTTTAACAAAATTATGCAGTACTGGAGATGTTTACTCATCTATGCCAACAAATTTGGAAGGCAGCTATTTGGCCAACTGATTGGAAGAGATCCTTATTTGTGCCTATTCCAAAGAGAGGTGACCCAACGGAATGCAGAAATCATTGATATCACATGTAAGTAAAAGTTTGCTGAAGATAATTTAAAAATGGCTGCAATAGCACATCAACAGAGAACTGACAGAAATTCAAGGTGGATTCAGAAGAGGACGTGGAACTGGGGATATCATTGCTGACATCAGATGGATTTGACTAAAATCAGATATTATTAAGAAGATGTTTACTTATGTTTTATTGATTATGCAGAGTCTTCTGACTCTGTTTATCATGACAAGTTATGCATAACATTGTAAAGAATTGGTATTCCAGAACATTCCATCATGTTCATGAAGAGCTTGTACATAGACCAAGAGGCAGTTGTTTGAACAGAATAAGAGGATACTGAATGTTTTAAAATCAGGAAAGGTGTGTACCAGGGTTGTATTCTTTCACCATACTTGTTCACTTTGTATGCTAGCAAATACTCCATGAAACTGGATTATATGAAGAAAAACATGGCATCAGGATTGGTGGAAGACTCCTTAAAAACTTGCAATATGCAAATGATACCAACTTTCTTGCTGAAAGAAAAGAAGGCCAATAATATCAAAGAATACATCCTTTAGTATAGGTTGCACCTAAGTGTAAAGAAAACAAAACTCCTCACAGCTGGATCAATAAATAACATCATGTCAAATGGAGTAAAGTTTGAAGTTGACTTTATTTTGCTTTGATCCACAATGAACATTCATGGAAGTTAAGAAACCAAAGGACTATTGCATTAGGCAAATTTGCTACACAAGATCTCTTTAAAGTGTCTAAGAGCAAAGATGCCAGTTTGAGGACAAAGCTGTGCCTGACCCAAGTCATGTTATTTTCAGTAGCTTCATATACATGTGAAATAAGAATGATAGCAGAGGACAATGAATAAGAAAGATAGTAGAAGAATTGATTGATGCATTCGAGTTATGGTGCCGGAGGAGAATATGAAAACACCATGGACTGCCAAAAGAACAAAACAATCTGTGTTGGAAGAAGTACAGCCAGCGTGCTCTTTAGAATCCAGGATGGCCAGACTGAAGGTCTACTTCTATGTACATGTTCTACACGAGCATGATTACGTATTGTGGAATTCCCATATTTGCAATGTTACGCACAGTTGGTTATAGTTCACACAGTCAAATGCTTTATGCGTAGTCAATAAAATAGAAGCTAACATCTTTTTGGTATTCTCTGCTTTCATCCAAGATCTATCTGATGTTCCTTATTCCGTATCCTCTTTTGGATCAAGTTTGAATTTCTGGCAGTTCACTGTTGATGTACTGCAGCAATTGTTTTTGGATTATTTTAAGCAAAATTTTACTTGTGTGTGATAATGATATTGCTAGAGAAATTCTTCATTCTCTGTAGTCATCGTTTTTGGAATGGGCACAAATATTGTTCTCTTCCAAGCAGTTATCCAGGTAGCTGTCTTCTAAATTTCTTGACATTGAATAGTGTTTCAAAACAAATCAGTTTGTTAGAACATTTCAACTGGTGTTCTCTCAATTCCTGGACCCTTATTTTTTGTTAATTCATTCAGCATAGCTTGGGCTTTGCCCTTCAATACCATCCATTCTTGATAATTTTCTATCTCTCCAAATGGTTGAATATCAATGGATTCGTTTGGGTATGTTGTTAAGTGCCATTGAGTTGGTTTCAACTAATGTGGCCCTATATAGGGCTTCCAAGGAGCAGGTGGGGGTTTGAACCACTGATCTTGTGGTTAGTAGGTGTCTTAGGCTAGGTTCTCTAGAGAAGCAAAACCAGTGAAACTACTAAGTGTATATATATATAAAGTATGTATGTGTGTATGTATAGATAGATAGATAGATAGATAGATAGATAGATAGACAGATAGATAAAATCTCTCTCTATATATACATTTCTTCTTGTTGTTGTTGAGTGCCGTGGAGTCGGTTCTGACTCACAGCAACCCTGTACAGGGTTTCCAAGGCTGTAAATCTTTACGGGAGCAGAAAGCCTCATCTTTCTCCCATGGAATAGCGGGTAGTTTCGAACTGCTAACCTTGCGGTTCACATCCCGATTCATAACCACTACGCTACTAGAGCTCCTTATATATATACAATTAGAGACGTATATATGTACATATCAAGGAAATAGCTCACAATTGTAGAGGTGGAAGAGTCCCAAGTCTGGGTCAGCTGAGCCAATATTAACAGGTGAGGCTGGCAGGCAGACAGAAATACAGGAGTTCCAAGTCCAGGCCAGATGAACAGAGATTGGCAGGGAGGCCTGGTAGTCAGTCAGGTAAATAACAGAGCAGGTTACTATCTCAATTTCAAAGAATTGGAGGTTGAAGTATGACCCAGATGCAAGATCCAGGTCCACTGGGAAAGAGAGAAAGCTTTTCCTGCAAGTTCATTATATTTGCAGCAGGCCATACTCCCAATATAACATCCTCAATAGATAGACTGCTCATAGCTAATCATCACACAGTTAACTATGTCGGCATTAGATTTTTCCATGAGGATAATCACATCTCAAACGCCAAACCACCATGAATCCTGGCCCAGTCAAGTTGACACAAAACCTTAGCTATCACAGTACAGTAGTCCAGTGCTTAACCTAAAGCACCACACCACAACTCTCTGTATTCTTTCTCTTTCATTGATGTTCCCAGTATGATTAAGTATTTTCCCCACGGAATCCTTCAATATTACAATTCAAGGGTTGAATTTATTCTTCCTTTCTTTTTGCTTGAGAATGTTTAGAACGTTCTTCCTTTTAGGTTTTTGAACTCTAGGTCTTTGCACATTTCATTTTAATGCTTGACTTTGTTTTCTTGAAGTACCCTTTGACATTTTCTGTTCATCTATTTTACTTCATCATTGCTTCCAGTTGCTGTGTTCAATAGGAAGTTTCAGAGTCTCTTCAGATCTTCACTTTGATCTTTTCTTTCTTTCTTGTCTTTTTAATACCTTTTGTATTCTTCAGGTTAGGACATTATTGATGTCATCTAACAATTTGTCTGCTCTTATGTTCTTAGTCTTCAGTAAATTAAATCTGTTCTTGAGATAATCTCTAAATTCAGGCAGTATATACTCAAGTTTGTATTTTGGTTCTTATGGACTTGCTTCAATTTTCTTCACCTTGAATCTGAACTTGCAGAAAAACAATTGATGATCTGTTTCACAGTTGGTTTGTGGTCTTATTTTGGTTGATTTTATTGAGTTTCTCTTCCATCTTTTCCACAGATGTAGTTTATATGATTCCTGTGGATTCTACCTGGCAAAGTCTGTCTGTATTGCTGTTGTTGTTAGGTATCATTGAGTCAGTTCCCATTTATAGTGACCCTATGCACAACAGAATGAAACACTGCCTGTTCCTGGGCCAACCTCACAGTCATGGCTATGCCTGAGCCCACTGATGCTGCTACTGTGTCAATCCATCTCAATAGGGGTCTTCCTCTTTTTCTCTGATCATCCGTTTATCAAACATGATATCCTTCTTCAGGGATTGTTCCCTCCTGATAATGCATCCAAAGTATGAGAGATGAAGTCTGGCCATCCAGGCTTCCAAGTTGCTTGCTGGATGTACATCTTCCAACACAGACTGTTTGTTCTTTTGGCAGTCCATAGTACTTTCAATATTTTCCTCCAACACCATAACTCAAATGTATCAGTTCTTTTATTGTTGCTGTTAGGTGCCATCGAGTTGGTACCTACTCATAGACACCCTATGTACAACAGAACGAAACACTGCCTGGTTATTCCCTGTCCAACTTTCTCATTCAAATGAGGTTATTGAAAGTACCATGTGATGGGTCAGTGCACCTTAGTCCTCAAACTGATACCTCTGCTCTACAGCACTTTAAAGAGGTCTTGTGTAGAACATTCGCCTAATGCAATATATTGTTTGATTTCTTGACTGCTGCTTCCATGACAGTGGATGGTGTAGCCAAGAAAAATGAAGTCTTTGACAACTTCAATTTTTTCTCCATTTATTAAGATGTTATTTATTGGTCTAGTGGTGAGGATTTTCAGAAAGGACCGGTCCTAGGATAAGGATAACGTGTGTGGTAAAGTGGTGGGTCCGTGAAAATGAGGGAGTCCTCCAGGGAGATGGAACGGCATGGTAGCAGCAACAATGGCTTCCAGCATAGCAGTAATTGTGAAGGTGGCGCAGGACCAGCGCTGTTTAGTTCTGTTGTGCATAGGGTCACTATGAGTTGGAACCGACTCAATGGCGCTTAACAACAACAACAATGCCTACAGTATCAATCTTTATACATTCCATTTCATTTTTATGTCTTCTAATTTTTCTAGGCTTATATTTCATAATTCCACATCCCAATCATTAATAGATGTTTACAGTTTTTTTGTTTTAGTTTGAGTATTGCCCCATCACCAAATGAAGTTACCAAACGCTTTGCTCCATTCATGTTATTAATATTGTCTCTATTTTGAGAGGGCAACTCTTTCCCATTGGTAGTTTGAGTTCTTTTTAGTCTGAAAGGCTTATCCTCTGGCACTTTATTAGACAATGTTCTACTATTACTCATAAAGCTGATATCTGTCCACCATGAGTGACTTTCCTGGTATTTGAATTACTGGTAGCATTGCTTCTAACATCACAGCAACCTGCAAGTCACTACAGTATGGCAAATGGACAGACGAGTGACGAGTGTTGTGTATACACACAGACTGGTATTTTCTGGAGTGTTATTGTTATAATGTGCCGTGGAGTTGGTTCTAACTCATAGCGACCCTGTACAGGGTTTCCGAGGCTGTAAATCTTTATGGGAGCAGAAAGTCTCATCTTTCTCCCAAGGATCAGCTGGTAGTTTCGAACTGCTGGACTTGAGATTCACAGCCCGATTTGTAACCACTACGATACCAGAACTTAGGACTCTGTATTAGCCCTGATGCAAGGATATTTTGGAGTATGAATATAGACCCATTCTATCTTAACCTCCATTACTGTTCTCACTTCCTTCTCATAATGAGTTTTGAAATGAACAGATCTGAGAAGCAATGTATACAGGAAATATGCACATGCCTGAACTAAGGGACTGATAGCTTTTTAAGTGACAGTAGTTTCCCCTTTTTTGTATTTAACTAAATGGGAAGTTTAAAAAAAATCAACAAAGAAATGCTTAGTGAATGTCATTTAATAACCCATTTAAAAAATCTGTTGATTCTGGAGCAACGTTTATGGTAAAATTCAGTCACAAAATCTTTAAAAATTGAAACATGCTTTGGATCTGTTACGAACAGCAGAGAAAACATAAGTAGAAACACTTGTCTTCCCTTTGGGTTGAAATGACACAGCCTTGCTCATGACACCCTTTGCTGTTTCTAGGAGAGGTGAGTGGGGGAGGGGTTGGGATGCTAGAGTAGCCAGCAACTTAGATAATGCTCTTGGCCTGTTGTCTCTGAACATTTTCCCATCAACACTCTACTCCAGACGCAGTCTTCCTAGCTCAGATTGGCATTCCATGTGTGGCCAACCTTGACTAGCTGCTGAAGCACTGCTCACCATCCAGTGCTTCTTGCAAAGATGCCATGTCCTCCTATCTCTTCCTGCTGTCCTACCATTCCTGCATCCCTAAGATGTTAAGCAGACTTCAGAGAGGTTTTCACCACCTGCACATGGTCCCTGATTAAGGCAGACTGTCCTTTAAATCTGCAGTGGCATATGACAGCTTTTTTCACTCTGGTTCAGTTTTTAGTGCTGTTAGCTGGCTGTTAAGGATTAAATTGTGTCTCCCTAAAAGTTGTGTTGAAGACCTAACACTTTTACCTCTTAATATGACCCTGTTTGGAAATTTTATTTTATGATATTAATGATGTTATTTGGTGTGTGGTGGGTCCTAAACTTAATCCCTTTTGAGTGCAATAGGATAAACATTGCAGAATAGACCCAGACAAACATAGGAAAAGTCAGACACTGTACAAAGATACATCTATAAGCAGACAAGGAATGTCATGGAATGCCCGAGGCCACAAACTGGAAAGAGACAAGGATTTTCCCCTAGAGTCCAGATGGAGAGAGAGCAAGAAAGAAAGACCTGCACATCCTCTCTGAATTTGATATCTAGCTTCCAGAACTGTGAGAACATAAACTTCTATTTTTGAAAGTCACCCACTTGTAATGTTTGTCATGGCAGGACTGGGAAACGAAGACATTGCCCTTGTGTGGTTTGGGGTTACAGATGTTTTGTATTTTCATTGAATAAAACATTGCTTGGTCTTCTGTTTCCTTGGCTGAGTCCGATTTGATACAGAGAGGCAAGATGGGAAGAGACGTCTTTATACCACTATTTAAAACCAGGACATCATGCCACTAATTTAGAAACCTATGACTATGAGGCAAATTCAAGCTTCCCCTCCCTGCAGCATACACTTTAGTAATTTTTCATACTGAGTTGGTATAAAAAAATTACAATGTTGGAGTAATTAAGAAAACAGAACAAACTACAAGTTAGAGGTTGTTGTACATTGCTACTATTTTTTCAAAAGTCAGATCAAAATGTACTTATGGCCAAGTCAAAACAGTCTCATTGTAGTGTCCTTGACATTAAAGCTGCTGTATCAAAACACAAAAGCATCAAAATGTCATGTGCCTGCCAGGGAAATGCTGAGTAGAGACCAGAGAGGAAGTGAAATTTATTCATTAATGGGCATGAGCATGTCATGCCAAAGAAGTGGACTCATCATCCTGAAGCTGTGTCAAAATGTTACTTGTCACACATGTAAAGTTGTCAAAACTCTCATTGGTTGTGCAAGAATTTGAAAACAAAATGTCACCCACAAATCTTGTTGGAATCTGGATTCTCACAGAGATTGAGCTAGTTTTACACATGAATGATGTAGGTAGTTTACTTACAAGATATGTAATTGGCCCCTAGGATCAAAATTGTCTTCCTTATGGCCTTTCTTCTATTCCTGGAATCCCCACAAGGATTATTCCTTAAACTACAGGCATCTGTAGTGTTTTGTTGTTGCATTCAATAGAGCCCAAGGCAGGAAGCCTAGTGCAATGGAGAGTAGTATGGACATCTCTAGTTGTCAGACAACTCCCAGTTTGAATCCTTCCCATGTTGCTCACTAATTGTATAACCCATTGGAAAAAACAACTTTTTGAGCTTCAAAGTTCTCATTTATTCTAATAAAAGCTACCTTGTTTGGATGCCAAACAAGAGGAACAAGTGAAATATCATGATTAAAGCATCTAGCAAATTTAAGTCTCCAGGAAATAATAGTTTTAGAACACTAAGTTTGAGAGAGCACCCAAGCTAGGACCACCCTAGTTTAGTAGTTTATTGGAGAAACTAGGATAAAAGACAAGTTTTGAAGACAGGGAAGGAAAAATATTATCAGACATATTCAACTATTAGGAGCTTCTGGTTCTCTAAAGAAATTCAGGGTTGTTATAATACTGAATACCCAGGCAAAAGAAAGAGAGAGAGAGGTTGAAGGTCAGACTCAGAAATGAATTAGAAGACATTTCAGAATGTATTAGAGGCAAATCACTCTGCTTATAAAGAGGAGGGAAAAAGAGAGAGGGTTTGTACAACACATTTTATGCAAACTCAAGTCTTGTGTGAGGGACAACACCGAGTTAAATGAATTCACTTTCTCGCTCCTTATCCTAGAAGACTGCAAAAAGGTACAAACTGTTGATAGTGAAATGCTGCCTCTAGGATTGGTTTGTAACATCTAGAAAATGTAGCATTTCTTCATTTTTCTCTCTTCTAAGTTTCCCCCTGCCCATTGGATATATATGGAAGCCATTTTGAATTAAGATCAGCTTAGATGAATGGCTCACGAGTGAAGAAAACTAATCAGGAACAAGTATTTACTCATTTCAGATCAAGTACGAGTCAGGCTGTTAACATTAAGAACAGCAGTTTGAAACTACCAGCTGTTCTGCAGAAGAAAGATAAGGCTTTCTGTTTCTGTAAAGATTTATAGCCTCGAAAGCCCTATACAGGGTCACTATGAGTCAGAACTGGTTTGACGGCACTTAACACCACCACCACCTCTTTCAAGACATTAAACAGTAAACTAGCCATCTGGAAGCTGCATCCTAACTTCTATTTCTTTATGATTCCATACCTAGCACTATTTGAAAATAAATACATTTTTACAACACATATGGTACATGATATAGATTTATATTATGATTATGCCCATAAAGGCCAGTTTTTCAAAAATGTGACTTTATTCTAAATTCATAATATTTTTCCAATGTGCACTTTCCCCCAATGATTTAGAATTCCCATGAGCTCTTATGCTTGAAAAATCACTTGAGTTAAATTACTTTTCTTCTGTGATTGTCCGTTTCTTTATCTTTAAGGTGTGGTGTTTGCCTTTAGGATTCCCTGCCTTTAACTCTTGCAGTCTGCAAGACTGAACTCTGTAGGTGGTATGCATGTTCATCACTGCTGGCCATGAAAATGAATAACACATTCATACACATACACAGCTCAGAAGAGAAGACTTGATGTTGCTATAGAAATATCAGGGGCATAGCTATAACAAGGTTCAAAACCACAATTATGTTAGCAAAACACTTCAGCATGGCTAGACTTTACTTTGAATACATCCAGTTGACATCTGAAGGGTTCTTGCGTAAAATGAACTTAAAAAAAAAAAAAAAAAAGAGTCTTATTTCTATCAAAAGAGCATACATAGTTCTCCCAGTTGTGCCTCAGGAAACATGGGGAATGATTCAAAATATCAAATTGTCATCTCATTGCAGCAAAGATAAAATAGACTATGGATGTCATTTTTGGTTCTTGCCAGAAGGATTTTTTCTTTTTTAATAGAGGAAACAAAAGTATGAAGTTATGCACTTTGAAATGAGATTTAAAGAGAATCACCTTTCCTCATAACCAATTTGTTCAGAACATAAGCTTCTCTTAAGGTTTTAAGGTTCCCAAGGTGATTCTTACAGAGCCCAGATATTTTTAAGAATCACCTGGGAATCTAGTTGAACTGTAGATTTGATTCAGTGCATCTGGGAAGGAAATGCAAATATTCAACAGTGGGTTAAACCAGAATAAACTCATTGGAAGCTTGGCGTCTCAGGCCAGATAATTTTTCTCCTTTCAAATACTTATGTAAACATTAGTTAAAACATGAAGTTCAAGGTGATCTTGATGCACCCAGGAAATAACTCCACCACTTGTCTGTCACTTTGTCCTACTATGGTGGCTTGTGTGTTGTTATGCTGCTGGAAGCTATGCTGCTGATATACCAGCAGGGTCACCCATGGTGGACAGGGTTCATTGGAGCTTCTAGACTAAGGCAGACTAAGAAGAAGGCGAGGCAAACCACTACCGAATGGTTAGTTACTGAAAACCTTATGAAGAGCAGCAGAACATTTTCAGATACAGTACCAGAAGATGAGCCCTTCAGGTCTGAAAGCACTCAAAATATGACTGGTAAAAAACTGTCTCCTCAAAG
>NW_006408562.1:14520627-14534800 GCF_000296735.1 Chrysochloris asiatica | reverse complement strand
TGCTGTACATAGGGTCACTATGAGTCGGTGCTGACTAGATGGCAACTAACAACAACGTGGACCACATTTAATAGTATGAGTATTCCAGAACACTTGATTGTGCTCATAAGGAACTTGTACATAGGTCGATAGGTAGTTGTTCAAAGAGAAGAAGGGAACAGCGAATGGTTTAAAATCAGTAAATGTGTGCACCATGGTTGTATTCTTTCAGCACACTTATTCAATTTGTATGCTGAGCAAATAACTCAAGGAGCAGGATTATATGAAGACGAATGTGGCATCAGGATTGGAGGAAGACTCACTAACAATTTAGGTTTTTTTAAGATGCAAAATATTGGCTTTATTTTTTCCATGAATGTTTAATATGAAGTTAAAACATTTTGTTGTTTTTATTTGTTGTTGTTGCTAAGTGCCGTCGAGTCAATTCCGACCCACATTGACCCTGTATGGGGTTCCCAAGGAGCAGCTTGTGAGCTTGACCCACTGACCTTGCAGTTGAAATGACTTTGCAGTCTGGTGCATTAGCCCACAGTGCCACACCAGGACTGTCAAATTGGTTCCTGGTCATAGCAGAGCCAAACACTGCCCAGTACTGCTCCATCCTCACAATTGGTTCTGTTTGAGTCCATTGTTACTGCTGCTGTGTCAATACATCTCCTTGGGGTTTTCCTCGTTTTCACTGACCTTCAACATTATCAAGCATGATGTTCTTCTCCAGGGACTGGTCCCTCCAGATAACATGTCCGAAGAGTGAGAGATGAAGTCTCACCATTATAGCTTCTGAGAAGCATTCTGTCTGTACTTCTTTCACCACACATTTGCTTGTTCTTCTGGCAGTCCCTGATACTTTTAATAATTTCCTCCAACTTCATAATTCAAATGCATCCTTCTCCTATCTTCCCTAGTCACTGTCCAACTTTCACATGCACACGATGTGGTTGAAAATACCATGGTTTGTGACAGGCATACCTTAGTCCTCAAAGTGGCATCTTTTCTCTTGAACACTTTAAAAAGGTCTTTTGCAGCAGATTTGCCTAAAGCAACATGTGCTATGATTTCTTGACTGCTGCTTCTATGAGTGTTGATTGTAGATCCAAGCAAAATGAAGTCTTTGACAACTTCAATCTTTTCTCCATTTATCATGATATTAGTTGTTGGTCTAGTTGTAAGGGCTTTTGTTTTCTTCACACTAAGGTGCAATTCAAACTTAGGCTGTAGTTTTAATTTTTTATCTTCAGCAGTAAGTATTTTAAGACCTCTTCACTTCCAGCAAGCAAGATTAGAGGGTCTGTTTGTTATGCTGTTAATGAAGCTCTCCAATCCTGCTGCCACATACTTCTTCATATAATCTGGTTTCTTGGATTATTTGCTCAGCATACAGATTAATAAAGGGTGAAAGCATGTAACTCTAGCACACACCTTTCCTGACGTTCAACCTTGTTCTTTGTGAACGTTTTGAATGTTGTTTGCGAACATTTCTAGGTATGGCTAACAGGACATGTTGCTAAATAACAGAGAAACACAGTAGAGCATTGCAGTAAGCAAGTTTTTCCCTTTCTTTGTGTAAAATATTTAGAAAGGAATCATTTATAAAATATAAATGGAAACTATAGTTGAGAGTAGCTTATTAAAACTGTTTCTATCTCTAATCATAGAAAGTAGGAATGGTTTTATCAATCAAGATTTACTTAATCTATTGGGCACAGCAGGCTAAGGGAGGATTTCAAACTGGGTACTATATCACTTCACTATCTGTCATTTATGCAATACTGTAATTATTTAGACACAGCCATGGACAAAAAAATGCATTTAAAAATCCTTCGGACATGAAATTAAAAATTTAAACAGTCACAAAATCTTCTCAATAAAAGGGATTCATTTAATTACAAGGAAATCCCTTCAGGACTTATTTATTTATCTAAAATTTGGGTAAAATTCTAACAACTTTGATTATGCACAAGAGGAGTTTCCGTGATTAAATTCAACTAGTTAATTGAGAGAGGAGTTAATAATAACAATAATCAATTGGTAATGATGATGACAATTACTCTGTGTTTTTTTTTTTCCCTTATTTCATCTGCTCAAAGTTGGTAAACTGAGGTTTATAGAATGTAGTAATTTAACAAGGATTGTTCAACTCAATATATATGGATTCCTACTCCATACTGGTGTGGTGTTGCAGGATAGTCACTGGTCTGCTAACTACAAGACACCAGCTGCTCCTTGGAAACCCTATACAAGGTTGACTATGACTCAATGGCACTTAACAACAACAACAACAACATGTTAGACATGTTAGACACTCTTCTGGATGCTTGGTTTATATCAATGAGCAAAACAGGCAAGACACCTGCTCTTATGGAATTTATATTTATTGAAAGCAGAGGACAAATAATAAAAATACAAAAAAGGGAGAAAACACATTAACAACTAAACCTATTGCTTGCAAGTTGATTTCAACTCACAGCAACCCTGTACGGTGGAGTAGAACTGCTCTGTAGCATTTCCAAGACTGTATTGCAGAAGCAGACTGATATATCTTTCTTCCCTTGGAGTGGCAGTTGGGTTTGAAACACAGACCTTTTGGTTAGCAGTTGAGTGCTTAATCACTGTACCACTCTTGTTGCTGTGGTTAAATGCATTCGAGTGGATTTCAACCCATAGTGACCCTGCAAAGGGTTTCCAAGAAGTGGCTGGTGAGCTTGGATTACTGATCTTGTGGTTCAAACTGACTTTGCAGTCCAGAGCATTAACTCACAACACCACTATGGCTCCTGAGAATATACGAGGTATGTTAGAAGATAGTAAGTAATATGGTGGTGGTGGTGTGTGTGTGCCGTGGAGTCAGTTCCCACTCATAGTGACCCTGCATAGGGTTTCCGAGGCTGTAAATCTTTACTGGAGCAGAAAGTCTCCGGCTGGTAGTTTTGAACTACTCCCCTTGAGGTTAGCAGGCCAACTCGTAACCGCTATGCTACCAGAGCTCCTTAGTAAGTGCTATAAAACAAGGCAAAGAAGAGTAGGATATGTAGATCTTGCGTGTCAAGATAGGTTATAATTTTCAATGGAATATTCCATATGAGTTCATGTGAAATAACATGTGTGCATAGTTGAAAGTGGTGAGGGAGTTAGTCATATGAAATTATGAAAAATAAGAATACTAGACTGAGGAAACAACCATAGCATAGGCCCCAGGACTACAATATGTCTTGAACCATTCTATAAACCAGGACTTTGAGGTACATAGATTGGAGCAAGGTGGTGTAATATTAAGGTGGTATCAGAAGGATAACTGTATAGTAAGGAATTTAGTCTCCAACCCATGCCATTCATGTAATACATAGCTGTCATCTAGTGTTAATATATATTTACTCATTGAATGAATGTCTTAGCCTTTGATAGGTGCAAGTGAGATACAAAGGTGAAAAATTACATGCCACATTCCCTGCACTATCCCTCTGGCCTGCCCAGATCTGAAAATTGTGGGCACATAGTCATAGTGACCCACAATATTGTAACACACAATATTGTGTTGCTTTCATAATGTGCAGAATGATTCATACCAAGGCAAGAGAGAGGAGTCAGGAAAGTTGTCAGTACATCTTGACCCCTGAGAAATACTGCTGAATATGTTAATGATGGTATTGTATCCATTACTGTATCCCTAGCATAGATCAGAGACTCCAGTATATTCTGAAACTCACTCAATTCTGGTGAGATAATGAATGAGTGTCTATATGAATGACAATCTATAGCGATAATATCAACATTGGTCTAGTAAAGCACAGCCAAGATGCTAGTCTAAAGTGCCATTCAGTTGGTTCTGACTCATAGTGACTCTGTGTAGGGTTTCCATGGCGTGATTAGTGAGTTTGAACTGTTGATTAGTTGCTATATGGAGTCCTGGTGTGGCACTTTGGGCTAATGCTCTGGACTGCAAGTTCAGTTTGAACTGCAAGGTTTGCGGTTCAAGCTCACCATCCGCTCCTGGGAAATCCTATACAGCGTCGCTTTGGGTCAGAATCTACTTGATGGCACTTAACCACAACACATCATTTAGAAAGAAGAAGGATAGGAAAGAAAGAAAGGGAGAGAGAGAGGAGGGAGGCAGAGAGGAAGGAAAACAGGAAATAGGGAATAAAGGAAAGGAGGAAGAAAGGAAGGAAGGGAGAGAGAAAGGACAGATAGGAAGCCAGCAAGCAAGGAAGGGAGAGTCTTTTTCAGGCTGGCCGAAATCTTATCACAAAATCAGAAAGAATCAAAAGCTTTGGATGCAGTGGCCACACCAGGGTTTAATTTTTAAATGTTTTACTTGCTTCTAGCCTCCTTTCATTCAGGCTAATAATCCAAATCACTTTCAGGCCTGTGTTTCTGTGCTAATTAATTAACTTTAGCCTTCTATGAAAAATCTGCAGGGCTGAAAGCCAAAAGAGAAATGTTAAAATATTTAAAAGCCAGTCTGCCTGGGGCACAAGCCGATGAGCAGCAGGAGGCAGAAAGGTCATTTCCCCCTGGTCCTGAGTGGCTGGCTGAGATACGGAAGCTGTGTGCTGTGCTCCTTCTAAAACCCTCCTTCTGACTTGTTTGCATTTTCAAAGGCTAGATATCAGAAAATCAAGGCCCAGTGGTCAAAGCCAGTTTTGAATCATTCAATTTCTTATCATACATACTCACTGTGCCTTGAAAATGACAAAATCTACCTAAATGAGACCAAGCTTTGTTAGATGAAGTGAAAATCTTGGGTGAAAAAGATTTGATGTCACTTTTTGCACACAGTCATATGACAATTGAATCCAAAATGATCAGCTAAATAAGCTGAATTGTGGTCACTTTGTAACCAGTCCTGTTTAGTGGCATTGAGTAGGTTCTGTCTGACTCATAGCGACCCTGTATGGAGTTTCTTAGAAGCGTCTGGTGGGTTTAAACCAACAATCTTTCAGTTAGCAGTCCACTGATTTTCCTACAGTGCCACACCAGAATTCTTGCAACCAATATTGATGTTGTTAAATGCCATAGAGTTGGTTCCGACTCATAACGACCCAATATAGGATGACTGAGCAGTTGCTGGTGGGTTTGAACCACTGGCCTTGTAGTTTGCAGTTCAGTTGTTGTTGTTGTTGTTAAGTGCCGTCGAGTCGGTTCTGACCCATAGCGACCCTGTACAGGGTTTCCGAGGATGTAAATCTTCACGGGAGTAGAAAGCCTGATCTTTCTCCGGCGGAGCAGCTGGTAGTTTCGAACTGCTGACCTTAAGGTTCGCAGCCCGATTCGTAACCACTACGCTACCAGAGCTCAGTAGGTATTAATAAATGACCGTGGACTGAGCTTGATTAAATAACTTTGAATATCATTTGTCTTCTGGCTAGCTGGTAAACTACAGATCAGAGGAATTTGGGCAGGAGGAGAGAAGCGTAGAAGATGATTTAGCAATGACAGTTTGATGCTCTTTTTTCTCATAGAGTCACATACTTTGAAAATTGTGTTGGGGATTAAGGGAGATATTTCAGTAATATTAAAATGTTGACTGGGGAGAATCCTTGTTCTCTGCATGCTATTAAAAGTCAGTGGGTGGGAATATGCAATGTGTATTTTGCCAGAGAAAAAGACTTAGAAGAGCGAACTTTCTTAGCATGTTCTGCTTATTTTAAGGAAAAAAGAACAAAATATGTTTCAGGAATCCTTAAGCAAGTATATGCTATGTTCTCAAAGAGAGTTTCTCTGAGAATCTTGACCTCCCCTTTCACAGTACTGCTCTAATCATGTTCTTAGAACATTTGTAAGGACCTGGTAAAAGAAAATTTCTTTTTTATAGAGAGAAATATTCTGCTTAATTGGGAAAGGAGAATGTTCTTCTATAGCAAATTTACCCAGTAACTGACAGTAAGCAGAATTGCTAGTGCATATTTCAGAGAAAAAGAAAAGGATTATAAGCATCAGACACTGGACATTAGATAACTAGGTTTGTTTTTTTTTTTAAGTTTTTATTGTGATTTGAGTGAAAGTTTACAGAGCAGATCATCAGTTTTACATTCAACAAATCATACACCTTGTTTCATTACAATGATTATAATCCCCTCCATGTACCATCAGATAACAGTATTTCCCTCCAATCACTTTAACTCTTTTTTTTTTAAACACTCAGGCATATATAACTATTTACACCACCAAAGAGCACAGTCTGCAAGCCTGCCTCCTAGTGGCCAGCTTTCAATCCCTCTCTTTCCATAAGTCTAGAGTCCTCAGCTGCTCCCTCTCCCCATATCCCCACCTCTGCCTCCATCTCTGGTATCTGTCATTGCTTCTCTAGATAGGGTCCTGCATTCTGTTTGTGCTCTTCTTCCTTGGTGGTACTAGGGTCCTTCTTTGACTACTTCTTTGTTTTTGTTACAAAATGTCTACCTTTACAATTGTGACACTTGCAATTAGTCATGATAAAAATGATAACTAGGTCTTTATTGGGCCAACCAAGTAATCCATGCTTTGCCATATATAAGAATAAGATGGTATATCACACAATATTTTGTGTACTTTACACAGAGAAATTCATTTAATTTTCATAACAGCCTTTGATGTAAGAGCCATTAGGATTTCCATTTTATAAAGCAAACTAAGCCTTATTGTGTATAATGAGTTGTCTCAAGTTTGTGTAGCTAGTTAGGGTTGAGTTTAGAATTCAGACTCAGTTTGATTTGCATCAGAATCAACAGTTTTATGACTAATACCTTCCCAATGCCACACAGAAAGTTTAGGAAACTCAGGTTGGAAAGAAAACTTGTACTGACAAATGCAAACTTGAAAGGCAAAGATACCTTATTATCTTTTTGTTGTTGTTGTTAAGTGCCGTCGAGTCGGATCCGACCCATAGCGACCCTGTACAGGGTTTCCGAGGCTGTAAATCTTTACGGGAGCAGAATGCCTCATCTTTTTCCCGCGGAGCGGCTGGTAGTTTCGAACTGCTGGCCTTAAGGTTCGCAGCCTGATTCGTAACCACTACGCTACCAGACTCATATATCTGGATTATTAAAGATTTGGACACATGCTTAAGCTTTGGTAAAAATAGGATGAAAACACCTATGTTATAATATTGGGAAGATAAGACCTTAGTTTGCAAAGAAAGTGCCTGGCACAAAGTTTACCAAGCATGTGTGCCCATTGTATCCCCTAATAGATGTGTTGGATACGAAGATGAGTAAGACATTCTCCTCGGCCTTGGTTTCAAAGTGTGGTCCTCAGACCGCCAGCACCAGCATTCCCTAGGAGCTTGTTAGGAATGAACGCACACTCTCCAGCATCACCCTAACAAAATCAAAATTTGCATCATCACATAATCCTTAGTGATAGCTGTTTTATTCCAACTTATAAACACAACTCAAAATGAGGAGAAATCGCTGTAAATATCCATTAATAATCAGAAAATAGACTTATTAAGTTGTTGTTGTTGTCAGGTGCCATCGAGTCAGAACCGACTCATAGCGACCCCATGCACAGCAGAACAAAACAATGCCCGATCCTGGGCCAACCTCACTACCGCAGCCACACTTGATGCCATCAATGATGCCACCTGGCTGATCCATCTCGTTGGGGGTCTTCCTCTTTTTCTCTGACCCTCCATCTTACCCAGCATGACATCCTTCTCCAACGATTGTTTCCTCCGGACTACATGTCCAAAGTAGGAGAGACGAAGCTTAGCCATCCTGGCCTCCAAGGAGCACTCTGGCTGCACTTCTTCCAAAACAGATCTATTGGTTCTTTTGGCAGTCCATAGCACTTTCAGTATTCTCCTCCAACACCACAACTCAAAGTCTAGAAAAACTGAAAATTGTCAAACGTGAAATGAAACACATAAAGATCAATATCCAAGGCATTAGTGAACTAAATTGGACTAGCATTGGCCATTTTGAGTAGCAAAATCACATGGTTTAATATGTCAAGAAAGACAAATTGCAGAAGAATGAAGTCATATTCACTGTCAGAAAGAACATTTCAAGATCTGTTGTGAAATGCAATGCTGTCTGTGATCCGAAACTAGCTTTACAAGGAGGACCAGCTGATATCATTGCTACTCAGATTTACACACCAACCTCTGAAGCCAGTGATGAGGAAACTGGAGAATTCTATCAGGCTTGTATTCTTTCACCATATAGTCATGGGGAAGGCACAGGCCCAGACTAGGCTTTGTTCTTTGTGCATAGGGTCCCTGTGAGTTGGAATCGACTTGACGACACCTAACAATAGCACCTGAAGAGCAGAGATGTCAGCTTGAGGACTAAGGTGTGCCTGACCCAGGCCATGGTATTTTCAATAGCCTCATATGGATGCGAAAGCTGGACAGTGAATAAGGAAGATCGTAGAAGAATTGATGCCTTTGAGTTGTGGTGTTGGAGGAGAATACTGAAAGTGCCATGGACTGCCAAAAGAACCAATAGATCTGTTTTGGAAGAAGTGCAGCCAGAGTGCTCCTTGGAGGCCAGGATGGCTAAGCTTCGTCTCTCATACTTTGGACATATTGTCCGGAGGAAACAATCGTTGGAGAAGGATGTCATGCTGGGTAGGGTGGAGGGTCAGAGAAAAAGAGGAAGACCCCTAATGAGATGGATTGGCCAGGTGGCATCATTGATGGACTCAAGTGTGGCAGTGGTAGTGAGGTTGGCCCAGGATCGGATATTGTTTCGTTCTGCTGTGCATGGGGTCGCTATGAGTCAGTTCCGACTCGATGGCACCTGACAACAACAACAACAATAGAACCAAATATGCACTATGACTATTCAAGGAGGAGTCTTTGGGATAATTCTATTTTCAAATCTTTTTTCCTTTCTTCAGACTATGAGTTCATCAGAACATGTGTTCTGGTCTTGGGTTTGGAAAAAATGATTTGTGTATATGTCCTTTGTCTCAGCATTTTCCTATTTTTCCTACTACAAAAATGCCTTTAATGTTAACTAATAATTTCATCATCTGCTACATCTGTCTTGGTTCTGCATGTCTACATTCCTGAAGGGTTGCTCTGGGGGCAGGCAGTGGGATGCATTGCCAAATCTCACAATTCTGTACAACGCTGCATGCTTTGGAGCATTCCTCTCCTTTCTCTGAGCATCCACAGAGGCACAGGGAACCCAAAACAGATAGTTACAGAGTTTCAAATGTTAAAATTCAATCAAAGACTAAATATACCTATGAATATCATTTTTAAAAAGTAAGTTATATATGAAGATTAAGACGTAAAAAAATAATCCTCAGAAGCAGCCACACAATGTGGGGAGGGGTCTTGAAAACACATTTTCTTAGGAAAAGAAAACAAATACTATTTGCTGATGTATGGTATGAATCTGACCAAAATGTAAACCACGAGATATTTCTTAGAGGTGAAATTGTCCCAAAGAAAGGATTACATTTTGAGGCCCTAATACAAAAGACCACCACTAATATGTCAGTTTGTTCTTCTGTAGTGCTTGAGCGTTTGCTGTGATGCTGGAAGATACATCATGGGTATTTTATATACCAGCAGGATCATCCAGAATAGAGAGGTTTTAGTGGAACTTCCAGACCAAGACACTAAGAAGTGGAGTGGGAGTCCCCATTCTGATATTTTAACTACTGTCAGTCTAAATAATAGCAGTGAAAAATGGTCTGATGTAGTTTCTCAGGTTGGAAGGCTCGCAGATGATTGCTTGGGAAGAGCTGCCCCATGAAAGTAGAATTGACTTTCATGGTGTGAATGGAGCAAAGCTTTCAGGGCCCTCATTTTCTGATAGGGCACAACTCAAAATGAGAAGAAACAGTTACAAGCATCCATTGGAAAAGATGATTCTGAAGTTCAATATCATCAACCAAAACAAGGCCAAGAGCCAATTATGCAATAGACAAGTTCAAGCTGAAGGTGAAGAAAATTAAAATTGGTCCATGGAAACCAAAATATGTCCTTGAGTGTATCCCACCCTCAAGAACTTAAATTAATGCATTAGTCACTAATGACCAAAAACCAGAGGAGTTGTGGGATGACTTCAAACATCATACATAAAGAAAGCCAATGGTCATTTAAAAGACAAGAAAGAAAGAAAAAACAAATTGAAGGTCAGAAGAGACTTTGAAACCTGCTCTTGAATATAGAAAAGCTAAAGCAATGGGAAGAAATGATGAGCTATAAGAGTTACTTAAAAAAAAAATTAAAGGGCAGCTCAAGAAGACAAAGTAAAGTATTATGATGGAATATGCAAAGACCTGGAGTCATAAAAGCAAAAGGAAGAACACACTCAAAATTTTTCAAGCTGACAAAACAAGAAAAAAACCTGAAGCCTTTCATAGAAATATTGAAGGATTTTATGGACAAAATATTGAATGGACAGGAAATGTCAAAAGACCATGGAACAAATATATAGAGTCACTGAGCTAAAAAGTAGTGATTGATGTTCAACCATTTCAAGAGGTGGCATATGACCAAGAACTGATGGTATTAAAGGAAGAAGCCCAAGTTACATTGAAGGAATTGAAGGAAATAAAGCTCCAAGTATTGATGTAATACAAATTGAAATGTTTCAACAAACATGTACTACTGGAGACTCTCACTTGTCTACATCAAGAAATTTGGAAGACAGCTACATGGCTCACAAACTGGAAGAGATCCATATTTGTGCCCATTTCAAAGAAACATATGACTCAACTAATGTGCAGATCATTGAACAATATCATTAATATCACTTGCAAGTAAAAATTTGCTGAAGACAATAAAAATGGTTTCAAAAGTACATCAAGCAGGATTGACAATAAGATGAGGAACAAGGGATTCATTGCTGACATCAGATGGGTCTTGACTGAAAGCAGAGAATACTAGAAAGATGTTCTGTGCTTTATTGACTATGCAAAGGCATTTGATGTATGGATCATAGAAAACTATGGCTAACATTGTGAAGAATAGGAATTTCAAAATAGTTGTGTTCATGAGGAACCTGTACATTAGATAAAAAGGCCATCATTTGAACAGAACAAAGGGATACTGAATGGTTTAAAATCAAGTATGGTGTGTGCCAGGGTTGCAACCTTTTGATACACTAATTCAATCTGTATATTGATTGAGTAGTCAAAGATGCTGTTTTATATGAAGAAGACTGACGTCAAGATTGGAGGAAGTCAGGAAGAGATCACATTACAAGGTCCCACATAGAGTGGGAGAAAATGTGCACTAAAGTTCAGAATTAAAAAAAAAAAAAAAGGACCAGGTTAGAAACAGACTGGGAGAACCAGAGATTATGGTCCTCAACCATCCTTCAGGTTTGGAAAGGAACTCATCCTCATGGTCCAATTTTCAGCCAAGTAGTAGACTGGTGGGGACAACACTAGTAAGGTATGCTCACCATGGGATGGTCAATCATTCAAGAGCAAAAGGGCAACATTTACCTAAGGATAAAGTTGAGAAAGGATCAAAAGGAGGGTGGAAGGGAAATAAGGGGGAAAATGAAATAACTTGTTGCATGGAGAGGATTGCAATCATTAAGATGTAGCAAAGTGCATAATTTGTTGAATGTAAATCTAATGATCTTGTCTGTAAACGTGCACTCAATTTACAATAAAACATAAAGATTAGAGGAAGAGTTATTAGCAACCTATGATTTGCAGATGTCACAACCTTGCTTGCTGGAAGTGATAAGAGAATTGAAGCATTGCTGAAGTAAGGAGGGATTGAAGTTCTTACTTGTGAAAAAAAAACAAACCCAAAAAACAAAACACTACAGCTTTCAATATGGATTGCACCTCAATGTAAAGAAAACAAAAACCTCACAACTGAAACAACAGACAATATTATCGTATATGGAGAAAAGATTGAAGCTATCAAAGATTTCATTTTACTTGAACCCACAATCGATGCTCATGGAAACAACGTTCACGAAATCAAATCAAGATAGCATTAGGTAAATTTGCTGCAAAAGACCTCTTTAAAGTGTTACAGAGCAAAGGTGTCTATTTGAGGACTAAGGTATGCCTGACTCAAGTCATAGTATTTTCAATTGTCTCCCATGCATGTAAAAGTTGGACAATGAGTAAGGAAGACTGGAAAAGAATTTGAACTGTGGTGTCAGCGAAGAATACTGAAAGTACCAAAAGTGCCAGAAAATGAATGAATCTACCTTGGAATATTTAGGCTGGATTGCTCCTTAGAAGCAATAATCATGAGATTTTGCCTATCATACTTTGGACATGTTATAAGAAAGGACCAGTCCCTGGAGTAGGCCATCATGCTTGGTATAATGGGTGATCAGAGAAAAAAGAGGAAGATCGCCAAGGAAGATCGAATCACACAGTGGAGGCAACAATGGGCTCAAACATAACAATTGTTAGTTACTAGGATGCAGGGGTGGGCATGTTTCCTTCAGCTGTTCACAGGGTTACTATGAGACAAAACCAACCTGATGGCATCTAACAACAACAATACAAAATATTTGTGAAAGTTACCCATACAAATAAATTGCTATTGGTGGCAGGTCTACAGATAAAGAACAAAATTCTGCAGTATGGCTCACTGTGTTTGGGGCAATCCATGTTACATTTCTTCTCTTATATTCTTAAAATAAAATGAGCAGCTTAATGTGAAAAAAGCATTAGTCTGGAACTCAGGAACTCCAAATCATTCATGGCTCTGCCTTCACCTGGCATTAAACTTTTCTGGGTCTCAATTTCCATCCCCTGAAAGTGAGGGTTTGACAAGTTGCTCTCCAAGATTCCACCAATTCTCAGGTTCTTGGCTTATATATTTCACAGTTAGCCTTGCTGGAGTGTGCCCCATGTCTCAGAGCCACGAGCGCTGTTTGTTGATGGAACATGGCTGTTATCCATATCTGCTCATTTTCTACTCAGAGTACTCAGTAAACAGGGCATCACTAGGAGACTTCTTTAGCTGTACTGTTATTCTGTTTATAGGCTTTAACTCCAATGGCAGACCAAAAAAATGGGAAACTCAATCTTTGACAATAAGAGAGAAGTGACTGTCAGTAGAGGATAGGAGATGAAAGAGAAATAAAAAAGAGAAAGAAAGAATAGTCAGAGTGTTCTAAAGAGGTTTTTCCTTGTTCAGGAGTACATATTACCATTGTAAAGGAAGAAAAGAATGGGCTGAAATGGTGGGAACAGTGGGAGGGTAGAGCTGAAGGAATGGTCAGGTAAGTGGGAAGTAAAGAGAGTAGGCATTTTGAGTTCTTGCATTCTAATTCTCATTTTTACTGCAGAAACCCAGAGACAATGGCTGTTAGAAAACAGTGATGTCTCTCAGGGAAGACCGAACTGTTTTCTCACAGCTGATGTTCTACTCAGTGAAATAGCACAATTTTGCTTTTGAAAATAATACCAAATTCCCTACTCCTCCTAAGATAATTTACTGTTTTATTTGGAATCTTGAATAGTTCTTGGTGTTACAAAAGGATCTTTGTGTTGTTTAAGTGTTGTTGAGTCCATTCTCACTCATAGTGACCCTGTATAATGTTTACAGGGAGCGGCTGGTGGGTTTGAACCATTGATCAACTTATCCTACAAAGCCATACTAGAGTTCACATTTATTTTAAAAAGGCTTTATTTCACGTGGTTTGACAGAGGAGTCCTATTTTATCAAGCAGCCCAGAGTTTCAATAGATTTAAGGAAACTTGGCACTATTGCGAAAGTACTTCCTGTTGTGTTTCTAGAAGCAATGAATTCAGCTGGAAATAAAGTTTGTCACCGCCCATCAAAGACGCAAGTGGAGGAAGCCAAGATCTAAGTTCCAGCCCAAGCTTTAAGGCAAAGTTATTGTTTGATCTTGAGAAAGTCAAATTTTATTATTAAGTAGTTTCCTACAAGAAACTGGAAAAGTATTCTTATTTCCTCAAGGATATTTCAAGTTTCCATCAATATCCTTAGAAGCACATACTTTTAAACTACTTACGACTTTCTCCTTCCTGATGTTCCCTACCAAAGAAGAAGGAATATTTTCCCTTAATTTTAGAAAGGGCTTATTATGGATTGAATTTTGTTCCCCAGAATATATGTTGTAAATTCTAACTCCTATAGCTGTGGTCAAAGAGCCTTCGATATGGATTACATCTCAATGTCAAGAAAACCAAAATCCTCACCACTGGACCAATAAACAACATTCTTATCAATGGAGAAAAGATTGAAGTTGTCAAGGACTTCATTCTTCTTGGATCAACTATC
>NW_006408562.1:14518593-14520187 GCF_000296735.1 Chrysochloris asiatica | reverse complement strand
TGATGGACTCAAGTGTGGCAGCGGTAGTGAGGTTGGCCCAGGATCGGACATTGTTTCGTTCTGCTGTGCATGGGGTTGCTATGAGTCGATTCCGACTTGATGGCACCTGACAACAACAACAACAACATAGCTGTGGTTACGATAAATGGGGAAAAAAAGTCATGATAAGTGAAGAAAAGATTGAGGTTTTTAAGGATTTTTATTTTACTGTGGTTTCCCAGATTTGACTGCACATGGAAGCTGCAGTGAAATCAAACCCTGCATAGCACAAGACTTCTTAAAGTGTTAAAGAAAAAGCTATTACTTTGAGCACTAAGGTTTGTTTACCAGACTCAAGCCATGTTATTTTCAATTCCATCCCTACGCTTAGGAAAGCTGAACAGTGAATAAGGAAGACCCGGTAAAAACTGACGTCTTTAATTATGATGTTAGTGAAGAATAGTGACTATATCACAGGCTGCCAGAAGAATGAATAAGTCAGTTTGGAAGAAGTACAGCCTGAAAGCTCCTTAGCAGAAGACAAAAATCCCTACAGAAGGACATCACGCTTAGTAAAGTAGAAGGGTCAGTGAATATTAGGAAGACCCTCAAAGAGATGGATTAAGATCATTGCTACAACTCTGAAGGCAAACAGAGGAACGCTTGTGAGGGTGGGGCAGGATCAGGCAGGGTTCATGTTTGTTCATAAGTTTGTTGCTATGAGTTGAAGCTCACAGCAATGGTACCTAACAATAACAACATTCGCCCTAACCCACTGCTGTTGAATTGATTCCATCTCATAGCGACCTGTCGGTCAGAGTAGACTGCTCCAGAGGGTATCTGAGGATGTAACTCTTTACAGAAGCAGACTGCCTTGTCTTTTTCCCATGGAGGAATTGGTGGCTTCAAACCTCTAAATGTTCGGTTAGCAGCTCACTGTTTACTTTCTGTGACACCAGGGTTTCCTAACAACAACATAAGCAAGTTGTTGTTAAGTGCTGTCAAGTCACTTCCGACTCACAGAGACACTGTATAGGGTTTCTGAGGAGCAGCTGGTGGGTTTGAATTGTCAACCTTGTGGTTCTCAGACCACTGCTGATCCTACAACCCCACACCATGAATCCCATAAAGATCTTAGCGTTTAAGAATCGCAGGACGTGGGGGTGGGTGATAACCGAGGCGTACATTGAAACTTTACTTTGGTTTCACAAAAGATAATAACCAGAACTGATACAAAATCTAAATTACAATCTTAGAGAGAGAAAATTGATTTACTTAATTTGATGTTTCACTCTAACAGGCTTTAAATACAATAGTCAAGGAACATATTCATTTTTATACATACAGTGTACTTGGAAAATATTTAAACTCACTTTATTTTCTTTAAATTCTTGTTTACATGATGACTTGGTAAATTCTGTTTTTCCTTCTTTCTGGAGTTAAAGCAGGGTAAAAATGATCAGACAGTAGTTTGGGTAAATTTTCACAAATTTTGTATTTGGAGTTCAAATTCTCGAGATTTCTTTCTAAAACCTATAATTAGAGCTGAGAGAATTCATATTTCATAAATGAAAATTCTCATTTCATTAATGTTGTTGTTGTTGTCAGGTGCCAT
>NW_006408562.1:14513733-14516937 GCF_000296735.1 Chrysochloris asiatica | reverse complement strand
TATTTCATAAATAGAGGCACTTAAAACCGTAAGTCATCAGCCATACGTTTTATAAACAACTAGTGGTAAAGTCACAGTTTGAGCCCACTTTTCATTAGACAGTCCCTGAGTAGCACAAATTTCTGAGTACTCAGCTATAAGCCAAAAGTGCTTTGGAAGAAAGATTTGGCAATTTACTTTAGCTAGATAGCACTCCTGGTGTGGTGCTGTGGGTTAATGCGTAAGAGTGCAAAGTTGTTTGAACTGCAAGGTTAGTGGTTCAAGCTCGCCAGCTGCTCTTTGGAAACTCTTTACAGGGTCGCTATGGGTTGGAATCAACTTGACGACACTTCACAACAACAAAAACAACAGTTACAAAAAACCACATAGGGAGCAGTTCTACTCTGCAACACCTCGGGTTGCTGTGAATGATGACAACTGGTTTGGTTTGTTGTTTTATTAGAATACTTTGTTTTTTCATGGAAAGATATTCATTATTGCTATTGTTACATGCGTCGAGTTAGTTCTGATCCATTGTGATCCTGTATAGAGTTTCCAGGAATCGACTGGTGAACTTGAACCACTGACCTTGCAGCTCAAAGGAGCTTTGCAGTCCAGCGCATGAACCCACAGTGCCACACCAGGACTCCTCATTATTGCTAGTAATCAAAACTAGTATTTGCAGGGATAATTCAAAGATGGGTAGGGATTACAATGGCCATAGTAGATTACTAACACCTGTCAGGAGCAAATTATAGGTTGCATTGCACTGATCAAGAATAAATTGAAGAAAAATTGTCTTAAAAAAAAAGGATTTTAGGGAGAAGGCATCATTGGCTCTTGTTTTCATGACTTTTGCTTTCTTGTTTCACCAATAATAGTGTGGGTACTTTAGCCAGGGGATTTCTGGTTACAGTTCCTTTCATGGATTCCTGGTGTGGCGCTATAGGATAAGCATTCAACTGCTGACCACAAGGTCTGTGGCTCAAACCCACCAACCGCTCCTTGGAAACTCTAGACAGGGTTATTATGAGTCGGAACCAACTAGACGGTACTTAATGACACTGGAGTCAACAAAATTTTTGAGCTAGCTCCTCTCTCTCCCTGATTCTTTTTGATCATCTTTACAGGTTCCATTTTAGGACAACTTATTTGGTGTGAAAGAATCATCTTTAGTTCATATTGGGTGCTAGACAACTTTGAATTATGATGATAACATTGTGTATTTTTTTTGTTGTTGTGAAGTACTGTCGAGTAGGTTCCAACCCATAGTGACCCTGTATAGAGTTTCCGAGGAGTAGCTGGTGAACTTGAACCACCGACTCTTGCAATTCAAATGGCTTTGCAGTATGGCCCATTAAACCACAGCATCACATGTATTACTCATTTAAAAAATGCAGCCAATTTTAATTCAAATATAGAGTCAATATTTGTCCCAAAGCCTCTCTTCAGTCCTTTACTGACTTTCTTTTTTCTCATTTTTTTCTCTAGAATGATAGAGTTTTCCCATCATAAAAATACTGGTGGGTGAAGTACAAGGGGCTTCAAAAGTTTGTGGAAAAATGAAACGAAAAGATCATGGAATTTTTCAATGAACTTTTTGAAGCCCTCTTGTATATGTATGTGTACAGACAGCCTGCATTTACAAATCCCTACAAAAGTCTCTGATTTCAGGGTTGTGCTTTTTGGAAAAAACCAGGCCAACAGAATTAGCATATTTACTTGGCTCAGTCATGCGCAGTCTGGGACTAATCATTATTTCTTTTTTACATAATATTGATATGCTTTGAGACTAGAAAAAAATGTTATTATGATTCCAGTTGTTATAGTGTTTTCTGCACTCTTTCAAAACAATTCTGGATTTGGAAACACTATAAATATATAGAATTACTCAACATGGCATAATAAAGATGCATCTAGTAGGATTCATGTGATTTCTTAAATGATGTGATAAGAGGGTAAAGCAGATTGAAGAGGGAGGTCTATTGTTATATAATGCATAGATATTTTGTTTTTAAGGAAAATATGTATAAGGAAAACAATTGCTTTATCTTCACAGACCAATCAGTATTTGCCATACTGTTGTTGTTAAGTGCCAATAAGTTGTTTGTGACTCAGTGACCCTGTATAGGGTTTCTGAGGAGTAGCTGGTGAGTTTGAACCACCGACCTTGTGGTTCAAATCTTCATTTCAGGCCAGTGCTTATCTTACAGCACCACACCTTCAAAACATGGGTTGGGGGATTTAGACTCTAGCATAGCATAGTAGCCTGTACCAAGCAGCTTTTACTTATTTCTGGATTTTAGATAATATTTTATTTTATTATTATTTTTGGTGAAAGATTGTATAACAGATTAGGTGCCCTTTCAGCAACTTCTACATTAATTGTTCAGTGATATTGCTTAAATTCTCCATAGTGCCTGAGTGAGCATTCTCATTATTCCTGGATATTCCATTTCTACTAATCTAGTTTTCCTGCACATTTACCTTCTCATCTTTTTATTTATTTTTAAAGTAATTATTGGCATTTTTATCTCATATGGATGAGTTTGTTTGTTTTTTTTTAAAGGATCACAGTATTCATGAGTTATAGTCTTTATTTTGTGAACCAATTTGTTTTATACCTAAAGGGGACCTCTGGAAAAATTTCCATTCAAGATTTAAAGAGTTATTTCATCACAATAGTCTCTGGGATGCCTTTACTCTCAACTAGTCCAATTGTTCTGGATTTCTAAAAATGAGTATGAGATTTGTCCTAAATTTTTTATCCAATCCTATCATGATCCATCTATTGTGACCTTAATTAGAATGGTAGGTATTGATAGCCAGGAACCATCTAGTTCTTCTGATCTCATGGTACATGAATCCATGTTGTGTAAGCACTGAGTTCTATAAACTAGTTCCTGCTTTTTGTCTTGGGTTTTTTTCTATCGCTTCAGGTCTGGACAAGTAAAGACCAGTTGTTACAGCTGATTTTTCTTGATCATTACCAAAGCAACAAAAGAAAATCCACCACCCTCAAGTTTATTCCAACTCATAGTGACCCTATTGTTGTTGTTGTTGTCAGGTGCCATCGAGTCAGAACTGACTCATAGCGACCCCATGCACAGCAGAATGAAACAATCCTGGGCCAACCTCACTACCGCTGCCACACTTGAGTTCATCAATGATGCCACCTGGCTGATCCATCTCGTTGGGGGTCTTCCTCTTTTTCTCTGACCCTCC
>NW_006408562.1:14511727-14512643 GCF_000296735.1 Chrysochloris asiatica | reverse complement strand
AGTTTCGAACCGCTGACCTTAAGGTTCGCAGCCCGATTCGTAACCACTACGCTACCAGAGCTCCTTATATATTTTATATATAGGGCAGAGTAAAACTGCCCAGTGGAATTTCCATGAATATATGGAAGTAGACGGCCCCATCTTTCTTTTGTGGAACATCAACTTTTCAGTTAACATGGAAGTGCATTAACCACTGTGCCACCAGGGGCATCTTGGTTGACCACTAGAGATGTGGAAATGAAATGATTACCATTCCCTGGTAGGTGGCAAAATTCATTTTTAATTCATCCTCGCACTGTGACTGAGTGTACAGAATCTGGATTCAAACTGCCTGACTGAAATTCTAGCTTCTCACTTACTGTGTTATTATTAAGTGCCATTGAATTGCTTCAACTCATAGTGGTCCCTTGTGACAAAATGGAACTACCCATTGGGTTTTCTTGGTTGTAATCTTTACAGGAGCACCTTGAAAGATTTTTTTTTCTGAAGAAGTCCCTAGGTGGGTTTGAACTTCCAGCCTTTTAGTTAGCAGCTAAGTGTTTAACTTAAGTAATCAGGTCTTCTTAACTTCTTAATTTCTCTGTTCCTCATCATCTTCATCTATAAAATGGGGAAATAGTAATTTTATTGTCATATACAGAACTAGTACATATAAAGCATTTATTAAAATGCTTTGTACTCAATAAATGCTCATTAGATGGCACAGTGGCACCAGCAATGGGTTTGGGAATAGCAATGATTGTAAAGTTGGTGCAAGACTGGACAGTGTTTTGTTCTGTTGTGCGTAAGGTCACTATCAGTCACTACCTACTCAATGGCACCTAACAAAAGCAACAGATGTTCTTCAGGATTATTCAGTGACTGTCCTGTTCCATCCTCACAATTGTTGTTACACTTTAACCCATTGCTGCTGCCA
>NW_006408562.1:14496428-14510566 GCF_000296735.1 Chrysochloris asiatica | reverse complement strand
ACTTTTTTGGAGATTAGTATTACCACTCCTGCTTGTTTATTGTTGCAGTTAACTAGGTAAATTTTTTTCTATCCTTTAAATTTTGGTCTGTTTTTGTCTTTGTGTGTAAGGTGTGTCTCTTGCAGGCAGCATATTGAAGGGTCTTGTTTTCTTATCCATTCTGCCACTCTCTGTCTCTTCACTAGTGCACTCAATCCATTGACATTCAATGTAATTATTGATAGGTATGAATTAATTACTGCTACTATGTTACTTTTTTGGTAGTGCTGTTCATTCTTTTATTCTGCATGCCTTCTTGTGTTGGGTTTGTGTTTTTTGATATTTCTTGTAAGTTTCTTCTTAGTTTTCATGTTTGCTTGTTCTGCTTGGAAGTTCATTTTCATGTTAAGTTGTGAAGTATTAACTTTCTCTGGGGTTACCTTATAGTCTACTAACTTTTCTCTCCATTTTAAGAGAATCCATTGTATCCTGTCATTTACCTGACATCCTCACTGCCTGGATCTCTGTTGCTATGTTTGTCCCTTCTTTGACATTGATATAATTTTGATCTTCGGTTGACCTCCCAGCTCCTTTAAGTTAGTTGTTATAGTCTTTTTCTGTTCTGGATTCTGCTATTTGTTGCCTGAGTTACAGGTAGTGTTGCCACACCTGTTGTTGTCTGTTCTTGTTGGTTTTCGGTCCACAGAACTCCCTTTAGGATGTTTTGAAGTGCTGGGTTGGTTTTGATAAAATCTTTCAGATTTTGTTTATCATGGAATGTCTTGATCACACCATCGTATTTGATTGATAGTTTTTCTGGATAGACAATTCTTGATTGGCAGGTTTTTTTTTTTTTTTTTCTTGTAGGGTTTTATATATGCCAGGATCAGACATTGTTTCGTTCTGCTGTGCATGGGGTCACTATGAGTCGGTTCTGACTCGATGGCACCTGACAACAACAACAACCCCATTGATTTCTTGCCTGCATGGTTTGTTCTGAATACTCAGAGCTTAATCTGATTTGGTTGCCTTTCTAAGTGACATTTCTCTTCTCCCTGGCCACTTTTAGTATTCTCTCCTTGCCTTTGATTTTGGAGAGCTTGATTATTATATGTCTTGGTGACTTTCTTGGAGTCTATCCTTCCTGGGGTACATTTGGCTTCTTGAATGTTTATCTTCTCACCTTTCAAGATATTAGGAAAATTTTCTTCTGGAAGCTCTTCAACTATCTCCTTTGTGGACTTCTCTGATTCTTCCTGTTCTGGAATGCCAATAATTCTTAAGTTGTTCCTCTTCATATTATCCAGCATGAATCTTAGACAGTCTTCAGATTTTTTTAACCTTTTTTCTGCTTGCTCTTCTATCTTAGCAGTATTGAGTGATTTGTCTTCCAGCTCACTAGTTCTGGCTTCCATCTCTTTGGTTTTGCTCCTTTCCCCTTTCAGTGTATTGTCCATTTCTTGTATCTTATTATTAATCATCTGGACCTCTTTTTGCAGGTTTTGAATTTTTTCCAATGCTGTATCAATCTTATTTGATTGCTTTTGTAGTACTTTCCTGACTTCTTCCTTGTGTTCCTCCACCCCTTTTCAAAGCATTTGAATTTGTTTCCATATCATTCTTCTGAATTTTTTCTCAGGCATATCCACAACCTGCTCCTCCTCTTCTAGAAAGCCTTTGTCTGTCTCCAACTCATTTGTCGCAGCTACTGTCGTCTGTTTTTGGACATGTTTTGAGGTCTTTTGTTCTTTCTTGTTCATCATTTCCAATAGTTATGTGGGTTTTTTTTTTTTTTTACTTCTTAAGTGAAAGTTTGTTTTTGTTTATTGTTAAGCTTATTGGGTGTTTCCTGGTGAATATGATCAGGAGATAGGCTTCCCTTTTCTCATGTAATGCTTAGCAGGTGTTGTTGGCTCTTGTCTCAGTGGTGATATATTATGGGGTATGCTTATAGCTTGGCTATACAGCCACAATTGCTGTCTATTCTTTGGTAATGTAGGGAGAAAAAGCTCCCACCTCCAGGAAAGATGTGTAATCAAAAACAGAAGTAATATAAATGCAGAGACAAAAACCACGACTTCGGAACAGAAATAAAGCTGTGGTTGACTGTCCTATGCTACACAGGCAGTGTGTGTGCAAGGTAGAAGCCTCCAGCAGTGGGTGAGGGTGTCCGCTCACTCAGGTCCCTCCTCTAGCTACTACAATAGAGGTGTACAGGTAGATATTGAGAAGTTAATGGGATAAAGATTATCCACTATTTTTGTCCTGAAGGTCAGTTAGGTATCTGCATGTGCACAGTGCAGTTCTCAAGATTGTTGAGTCCTTTTATGTTGGGGTTTTACAGATTGTTTATAAAGGTCCTGCACAAGGAGCTCAGGCAGTGCAGTGGCCATGAATGGGGCCATGAGCCACAAGGTCAGTAGCTTGAAACCACCAGCCACACCGCAGGAGAAAGGTGAGGCACTCCACTCCTGCAAAGACTCACAGCCTCTGAAACCCCACATAGGGTCACCTGGAGTTAGAACGGACTCCACAGTACACAGCCATCAAGCGTCCCGTATAAGTCAATTTTAGGGCTGTGTCTACGTGGCTGACATCATAAGTAGCCACCAAGCTCCTTCTGTCTGTACTGTGGGGAAACTGGGGTCAGCACTGTTTTTTGGGGGTGCACACCAACCTGCCTGATGGTGTCCGGGCTGAGCAAAGAAGGCGTGACAGGGAAGAGGAGGGAGAAATGTATAGAGTTTCCCGTGCTTCTTTTTGCAAGTGTCCCTGTACCACTTTTGACACTGGTTTCCTGAGCTGATCTGGCTGTAACTCTGTCCTCTAAACTGCCAGGACCACAGAGGGAGTCCTGTCTCCAGATTCCTAGCTCGCAGTATTTTTCTTAATATTGTGATTTTTTCACTTGGGAGTGTGGGAAACTGATGTCCTGGACCTTATGGTAGATCTGGAGTTCTGGAGTTGTTCTGTGAATGCTTCCTCTGTGATTTCTCATTCCCTCTACCACGAAGACATCCCTACCTGGCTTTCTCTATTGCCGCCCAAACCGGAAGTTCCCCCAGTACATCTTGATTGCATGTTTGATCTATTTCAAACAGAAGAAGTTGGCAGAATTCTTCAATTTCATCGTCACTGGGATAGTGATATTAATTGATCTTCCCTGTAGGTGCATGGATATTATCCTATCACAGACAGCATAATATCTCATGACAGATCTTGATACATTCTTTCTATCATGAATGAAATTCCATTTCTCTTCAATTTGTCATTCCTAGCATAGTAAATCATGTGATTGTCAGATTCAAAATGGCCAATACCAGCCCATTTCAGCTCACTAATGCCTAAGATGTATTGCATTAGGCAAATCTGCCTTCAAGTTGGTACTCACTCATAGCGACCCTATGCACAAAAGAATTAAACACTGCCAGATCCTGGGCCAACCTCACAATTATTGCCACATTTGAGCCCATTGATGCTGCCACTTTGCCAATCCATCTCATTGGGGGTCTTCCTCTTTTTATGTGACCCTCGACCTTACCAAACATGATAGCCTTCTCCAGCAACTGGTCCCTTCTGACAATATATCCTAAGTATGAAAGACAAAGTTTGTCCATCTTGACCTCCAAGGAGCACTCTGGCTGCACTTCTCCCAACACAAATCTGTTGGTTCTTTTGGCAGCCTATGGCACTCGATGGCAACTAACAACATACTAATTAACGAAATGGTAATGCCTGGTTCTATGTCACAAAGATGTAATAGGTGCTCAGAACAATATTACATTTTTGCTTCTTTTATGTTCTTTTCCAGGGGTGGGAGGAAGTGTATGCAATACACTTCATTGTATGCAAAACACTTCATTGGTTCATGTTGCTGAAAAAAAATCAGAAGGGAATACTTTCCTTTGAGCCTAGTCCAGTTTAGGAAACTCAAGGTTCTTGTGCTCTCCATCTCTCAGATAAGATCATACTACACCAGGGATCTATTATGATTGCTCCAGCAGAAAAGGCAGTGTTGTCATTGTGATCTCTTCAATTTCTGCATTCCCAAGCCTTGCAGAAGATGTTGGTTAATAACTACTTCTTGATTTTCATCTACCTGTGGTAAATTATTGCCAAGAAATGTTTCTAGTAGTAAAGCTTATCCCCACCAAAACCAGAAGTTCCCCCAATGCAACTTGATTGCATGTTTGATCAATTTCAAACAGAAGAAGCTGGCAGAATTCTTCAATTTCATCCTCAGTGGCTTTAGTGGCTGGTGCACAGAATGGGTGCTACAGAGACAAATGAAAAATGTGTGTGTGTGTGTGTGGGTGTGTGTGTGTTACAGCATATGCACACGGTGGTTGTTGGGGGAGGGATTCAGGTCTCAAAGGTGTGGGGAAGGATGCTGGGCAAGTAAGAATAACTGATGATCACGTCAAGGCATTCCATATATATATATATATAATCTTTTGTAATTAGAGTCAGTTTGAGAAAAATCCCTGTGTATAGAATATGTTACTATTATTACTTTGTATGATTTAACTATTCATTAGTCAATAAACATTTGAATAGGTAAATGATTTGACTGTGATGTCCCCAAAGTCCTAAAGTACACTGGAGTTTCTATGAAGCTAAATTCCAGAAGGGGAAGGTTCTTTTGGTAGGGAGAGAGAGCACAGTCTTCCCCCTGTCCCTGGGAAAGTGCTCTTATTCCTGAAGTCCCATCTCTCACTTGAGGTATGAGCCACATCCTGAGTAGAATGGAGCCTGAAGAACTAATGAGTCAGGTTACAGCAAGCTTCTTTAACTTCCTTCTCTAATGCTAGCACTTTTCATAATTGACCTAACATGATGATGTCACTTTGGCCTTGTTCCACAGCAGAGAAAGCTAATGCTAAAGAAGTCTGAAATTAACCATGAAAATTGATAAAATTCTGAGCTCAATATCTGGCACACTTTAAGGACTCAATAAAATGTTAATTCTTTCCTCTACAAAGCTACAGAATTTCTTTAGTTTGCTCTCAATGAGAGGATCGCCTTTGTGACAGCGTAACCAGAACTCACTATAACTTGTGCCTTTTCTATCACCATCTGGGAGTCCTGGAATGGTGCTGTAGGATAAGCACTTACCTGAAAGGTCGGTTTGAACTGCAATGTTGGTGATTCAAAGCCACCAGCTACTCCTTAGCAACGCTACACAAGGTCACTATGAGTCAGAACCAACTCAGCAGCACTTAACAACAGCCACCATCTCTGAGTATGAGATCTCTTTCTGAAGGTCATTGTCTCAGGAATATAACTGTCACCACCTGGGGCTGCAGTGTGCAATCTCCACCAATTGTAAATCTTCAAAGGTAAAACATTATATTTTCACATTTTAATCTTCTTTTCTGTTAGTTGTGCGTTGTTGAGTCAGTTCCAACTCATAGTGATGCTCATAGGGTTTACAAGAGTGGTTGGTATGTTTGAACTGCTGACCTTGGCAGTTAGTAGTTAGCAGTCCAGTGCTTATCTCTTTTTTGAAGTAAATGAGGCATGTGTACATAAGATTATATCTAAACCTTCAAGCTGGGGAGCTGCCAACATAAATTGAATTTATTTCCAGAATCTAATTTACTTGTATATCTCCTAGTTTCACTCCAGACTTAACTTTTATTGAGTTCCCTTGAATATATACTTGTTTGCAAGCACTTTGCTTGTAAATTTGTTCCAAATTTCCTTTCTACCTGTTAGCCCAGGTTTCTGAATCATCCTTCATTTCATTTTTCTGTAGATACCAGAAATAGAAAGTTTTGACTCATTTCCTCTACCAGTCAACTGGTCAACAGTATTCCGCTACCCACTGTTGTTTTACCACACACATACAATACATTAGATATAGAAAGTTGGAGGGACTCCACATACTTTACTGCCCTTAAGTCATCTAAGTTTGTAGCTGGTATGGAGGTAAGCCCCTCAATCTCAGATCTCCCTTCAGGGATGGAATCACTGACCAGTGGGGAGACCTGCAGTCAGCAGACAGTCTCTAGCAATCAGTTCCTTTGGGTTTTGCCTCAACTTCAGAGAGACTTTGTCCAAGAACATTCTCCTTCCAGAGAAACCTTCATGTGGTCTAATGCTAGACACTTTGATGATCAATATTCTCTCCATAGCTTCCTGTCAGATTGACCACAACGTTGTCAGCCTTGTATCACCCTTCAGCTTCATACTCTGCCCAATCCTATTATTCTTATTTTCTTTCTCAGATTTTAATCCCTCACTAATATATTTAGCCCCAAATTTCATCTCAGTGTCTGTTTCCAATAACCCAACAAACCTTAATTCTCTAAACCACTGGCCAATACATCATGTCCAAATAATACCTAGAAGTTCTAATAATAGGTACATTTAATGAAATTCTATGAGTAAGAGGCAGTTTTGTAGGTAATATAGAGTTTTTTAGTTGGGAACCATATCTATATTCGATGAGATGGTATCTGCATAGTAAGCGAATCCCAATTTTTCAGAGTAGGAATCCTAGAAAGGATTAAGCATATGTGATAGTAATGTTGACACTCACTATTGGCATACAGTGTGATGTGAAACAAATTAGTAGTCAAATCATGGCTGTATGTTTTTAGTGATGATTAGAAACACAGATCCATCATGATCATCATCAACATATGATGTTTCAGTCAACTCTCTTAAGTGCTATAACTTCAAAGGAAAACACAAATGTTTTTTTAGTTACAACACACATATTTTTGTAATGATCTTTTTTCCAGTTATCATCCCAGAGCAATATATTATTTCTGCAAGGATTCTAATGTATCTTTGCTTTTCCATAATGAATATGGAAGTGATTATGGTAAAGCTAAATAGCTTGGCCCATCACAAAGTATTGCAAGCCAAGATTTATCACAATAAACTTTTCAAAAACAATCTCTAACCAAAAAAATGGCTTTCAAGACAAGGCCTGTCCATTTCAATAAAAAAATAATTTATCATGAAAACAAAGGATCTTTAAGATTAGAGTCTCAGGACATTAAAAACTTTGGCAAGCTTATCAGCTTTTGAATTTGTTTCACTATCTCAAATCAACTCTGTATTTCTCTATTCTGATTCTGATGGTACTACCAAATCCTCAGTTAAATAAAATGGACCATATTCTTGTTGTTGTTGTTAGGTGCCTTCAAGTCAGTATCTACTCATAGTGACCATATGGACAACAGAACGAAACACTGCCCTGTCCTGCACCAGTCTAACAAGGAAACAAAATAAGAAAGAAAGGAACAAACCTCTCCTCTATGGGCAGAGGTCAGACCCATAGAGGAGAAAACTGTCAGGGGCAGAGTACTGGGTATGGGTTGGCACGCTCTGCCAGCCAGGGATCTCATGACATGGAAGGGAGAGGGAGGAGATGGTGGCTTGCCCAGCCTACATGGATTCCTGTTGGCCTAACTGTTGTCCATGGTCAAAGTACCTGATGCATCTCTTGGCGGTCTTCAACCTTTCCTTCTTCTTGTTATCTCTCCCTTCCTTTGTTTTATATCCTTCTTCTATCTTTCTCTTTCCTTTTTTCTTCTGTTTCATTCCCCTCCCCACTCCATCTTCTGTATTGTTTTGTTTTTAATCCCTCTTGATTTTTCTCTATTATTCTCCTGGCGTGGCACTGTAGGATCAGCACTGGACTGAGAACCACAAGGTGGGTGGTTCAAGCCCACCAGCTGCTCCTTAGAAACCCTATACAGCATCACTATGAGTTGGAACCAACTTCATGACATTTAAACAAAACAAGAATAATTTTCTCTTGTAGGAGATCTGGTAACATAGTGGGTTACACAATTGGTTCCTAATCACAAGGTCAGAAATTCCATCCCACCAGCTGCTCCATGGGAGAAAAATGAGGCTTTCTGCTCCCATACAGATATATAACCTTGGAAACACTATACAGGATCACAGTGAGTCAGAACTGTCCTGATGACACACAGCATCAAAATTCATAGCTCTTAAGTCCCTCAGATATGTGCTTCGTAGGGAGATTGCTGGATCAAATGGTATCTCTGTTTCCAACTTTTTAAGAAAGAGTCATTCTGTTTTTCACAGTGATTGTATCATTTTCTAATCCCACCTGCAAAGTATGAAAGTTCCACTCACTCTACACCCTAAGCATTTGCTGCATTGTTATTTTTAATTTTGCTATTATTGCTGAGGTGAGATAAAATCACATTTTTGTTTTGATTTGCAACTCTCTCATGGCTAAGTCACTAAAAAGACAAGAAAGAAGGAAAAGATCAAAATGGATGTCAGAAGAGACACTGAAACTTGCTCTCCAGTGTAGAGATGCCAAAGCAAATGGAAGAAATGAGGAGGTACAAGAGCTGAACAGAAAATTTCAAAGGTCACCTCAAGAAGACAAAGTCAAAAATTACAATGAAATGTGCAAAGATCTGGAGTCAGAAAATCAAAAAGAAGAATACGCTCAACATTTCTCAAGCTGAGGGAACTGAAGAAAAAATCCAAGCCTCGACTTTCGTTATTGAAGGATACTCTGGGTAAATTATTGAATCATGCAGAAAGCATCAAAAGAAGATGGAAGGAATATACAGAGTCACTGTATCAAAAGGAAATCGTTATTCTTCAACTGTTTCAAGAGGTGGTATATGATCAAGAGCCAGTGATACTGAAGGAAGAAGTCTAAGGTGCATTGAAGGAACTGGCAAAGGACAAGGCAATAGGAATTGATGGAATAAAAATTGAAATCTTTCAAGAAAGTGGGGCGGCACTAGAGGAACTCACTCATCTCTGTCAAAAAATTTGGAAGACAACTATCTGGCCGATTGATTAGAAGAGATTCATATTTGTGCCCATTCCAAAGAGAAGTGACTCAACGGAATGCGGAAATCATCGGACAATCTCTTTGATATCCCATGTGAGTGAAGTTTTACGAAAGGTAATACAGAAATGGCTGCAAGCATACATTGACAGAGAACTTGCAGAGGTTCAAGCCAGATTCAGAAGAGGCCATGGAATGAGGGATATCATTGCTGATGTCTGATGGATCTTGGCTGACAGCACAGAATACCAGAAAGATGTTCACCTGTGCTTTATTGACTTTGCAAAGGCTTTTGATTGTGTGGATCATGACAAGCTATGGACAACTCAAGTATGAGTATTCCTGAACACTTAAGTGTTCTCATAAGGAATCTGTAAATGGCCAAAGAGGCAGTGTTTGAACAGAACATGGGAACACTGAATAGTTTAAAATTAAGAAAGGTGTGTGACTGGGTTGTATTCTTTCACTATAGTTTTTCAACCTGTCTGCTGAGCAAATAATACTAGAAGCTGGTTTATATAAAGAAAAACGTGGCATCAGGATTGGAGGAAGACTCATTAACAACCTATGATATATAGATAATACAACTTTGTTTACTGAAACTGAGGAGGACTTAAAAATATTTAGTGATGAAGATCAAAGACCACAGCCTTCAGTATGGATTTCATCTCAGCATAAAGAAAACAAAAATCCCTCTCCACTGGACCAATAAATAACATTCTTATCAATGGAGAAAAGACTGAAATTGTCAAGGACTGCATTATTCTTGGATCGATTATCAACACTCATGGAAGCACCAATCAAGAAATCAAATGACATATTACATTAGGCAAATCTGCTGCACAAGACCTTTTTAAAGTGTTGAAGAGCAAAGATGTCAGCTTGAGGACTAAGGTGTGCTTGACTCAAGCCATGGCATTTTCAATAACCTCACATGCATGCAAAAGCTGGGCAGTGAATAAGGAAGACCATAGAAGAATTGGTTCTTTTGAGTTATGGTGTTGGAGACTATTGAAAGTGCCATGAGCTGCCAAAAGAACCAATAGATCATTTTTGGAAGAAGTGCAGCCAGAGTGCCCCTTGGAGGCCGAGATGGTCAAACTTTGTCTCTCATACATTGGACATATTGTCAGGAGGGACCAGTCACTGGAGAAGGATATCATGTTTGGTAGGGTGGAGGGTCAGAGAAAAACAGGAAGAACCTCAGATGGATTGACAAAGTGGCAGCATCAATGGGTTCAAGTGTGGCAACAGTTGTGAGCTTGGCCCAGGACCAGTCAGTATTTCATTCTGTTGTGTATAGGGTCACTATGAGTCGGTACCGCTTCGATGGCACCAAACAACAACAACAACGGCTAGTTATCATGAATTTTTTTTCATTTGTTTTTTGGCTGCCTGAATATCTTCTTTGGTGAAGTGATTATTCATGTCCGCTGACCATTTAAAAATTAGATTGTTTGCCTTTTTGTTGTTGAGGCATTGATGTTTTCTATAAATTTTAGAGAATAGTCCCTTCAGGTTTATCAAACATTACCCCCATTCTCTGGTTCTTTTTAACTCTTTGGGTGAAGTCTTTTGATACCCATTAATGTTTATTATTGAGGAGATCCCAGTTGTCTAGTTTCTCTTCTGCTGTTTGTGAATTTTCGGTTATGTTTGGTAGACTATTTATGCTATAAATCAAGGTCCTTGTGTTTTTTCTTCCTTGATCTTTATAGTTTTAGATTTTACATTTATATTTGATCCATTTTGTGTTCATTTTTATATATGGTGAGATGTATGAACCCCATTTCATTTTTATGTAAATGAATATCCAGTTTTGCCAGAATCATTTGTTAAAGAGCATTTCCCATTTAATGTATTTGGCCCTGAGCTGTGTCAAAGGTCAGCGGTCCATAGGTGGATGGATTTGCTTCTGGGTTATCAGCTCTGTTCCATTGGTCTATGTGTCTGTTGTACTAGTACTAGGCTGTTTTGACTAGCAAATATACCATGTCTTTGATTAGAGCTCAGTTCTCTCTGGGAATTATTCTTTGTGTCTCTTGGCCTAGGTCTACAGTCTCTTGGCTCTGGTTTTTTGAGTTCTCTTCACATTTTGATAAGAAAAGTCTGTGCTTTCAGCTGAGTAGTTTTCTCAGCCTTATTCCTGCCCATAAAAGGTTTGGGACCCTGAAGGCTCTTTTCATTTTGAACTTTGTCCTTGTCAGTTCAAGTTGATGGTTAAAAAAAAAAAGCAAAAGATAAGAAGCTGAAATTTTTACTTTTCCAAAGAAGGTATTAAAGTAGCTATCATGGGAAAAATACTTTTTAGCTCTGCGTTTTTTCAAGTTTCACATTATTTATAATTTGTATTTATGCAGAATAGAAGAGAGAATATTAATTTTCATTCTTCTATAAACTACGAACTATTTTAGATAAATAAAAAATATGAAGAATATTATCTGCTTATCTAACATTCACACCAGGAGTCCTGATGTAGTGCTGTGGGATAAAGCACTGGACCCAAAGGTCAGTTTGAACCACAAGGTCAGTGCTTCAAACTCACCAGCCACTCCTTGGAAACCCTATACATGTTCGCTCTGAGTCAGAACTGACTCGACAGCACTTAACAACAAGCTATCTTATACTCAAGGAGCCCTGGTGGTACAGTAGTTAAGCACTTGGCTGCTAACTTAAAGGTTGTTGCTGTTGTTGTTGTGTACTGTTGGGTCAATTCCCACCCACAGTGATCTTGTATAGGGTTCCCCAGGAGCAGCTGGTGAGTTTGAACCACCGACCTTGCAGTTCAAACAGATTTTGCAGTCCAGAACAGTAACTCACAGCGCCACACCATCCACAAACCATTCTGTTGAGAACTATGTGGCAGTAAGCTTCAGTCAAGATTATAGCCTTGGAAATGCAATGGGCAATTCCATGACCTGTAGAGATGCTAAGAGCCAGAATTGACTTGGTGGCAATAGGTTTTAGGTAGCGCTCACATTAATAAATAAAATATGAGAAATATAGATGTAGCCATCCTCAATTTACTCTATGGTGTCGCTTCCCTGCCTAATCTCCTGCCTTCCTTCTTACACCTTGTTGTTGTTGTTGTTGTTAAGTGCCGTCAAGTGAGTTCTGACTCACAGTCACCCAGTGTAGGGTTTCCAACAGCGGCTGGTGAGTTTGAAGCACCATCCTTGAAGTTAAAAGTTCAGTGCTTATCCTACAGTGCCACTCCAGAGCTCCACATATGTGATGGTAGTCATAGTGGTGGTGTGTGCCGTGGAGTCGGTTGTGACTCATAGCAACTCTGCATGGGGTTTCAGAGGTTATAAATCTTTACAGGAACAGAAAGCCTCATCTTTCTCCCGTGGAACGGCTGATAGTTTCGACCTGCTGATTTTGAGGTTAACAGTCCACATTATTTTTCAGTGCTAAGATCACCAAAAAGACTGACTTGGCTAATTAGGTGAGAATTCCTTTCTGAAACGCCATGAGAAGTTGGAGTGTTCTTTACCATCCAGTTTTCCCATGCATGCTGACTTATTTTACTGAATACTGGAAACATTTCGGAAGTGATTCCTAATGTTAAAGTGCCCACCAGCTTGTGGTTAGACGCCATTGAGTCAGTACTAACTCATAATGATCCAGTGCACAAATGAACGAAACACTGCCCAATACTGCACAAACCTCAACATTGTAGCTACACTTGAGCCCATTGCTGCTGCCACTGTGCCAATCCACCTCGTTGGGGGACTTTCTCTTTTTCTCCGATCCTCCTCTTTGATGTCCTCTTCCAAGGACTGGTCCTTCTTGATAATATGTCCACAGTATGAGAGATGAAGTCTGGCCATTCTGACATCTAAGGAACATTCTGGCTGTACTTCTTCCAACACAGATCTATTTGTTCTTTTGGCAGTCCATGGTACTTTTAATGTTCTCCTCCAACACTATAACTTAAATGCATCAGTTCTTCTAAAGTATTCCTTATTCACTGTCCAACATGTATATTAAGTTATTAAAAATACAATGACTTGGGTCAGGTGCACCTTAGTCCTCAAACTAACATCTTTTCTCTTGAAAACTCATAAGAGGTCTTGTGCAGCAGATTTGGAATACCATCATTTGATTTCTTGACTGCTGTTTCCATGAGTGTTAATAGATGATCCAAATAAAATGAAATCTTTGACAAGTCCAATCTTTTCTCCATTTATATGGATGGTATTTACTGGTCCAGTGGTGAGGATTTTTGTTTATTTATGCTGACGTGGAACCCATACCAAAGGCTGTGGTCTTTGATCTTCATCAGCAAGTATTTTTAGTCCTCTTTGCTTTCAGCAATCAAGGCCGTACTATCTGCAAATCACAGGTTGTTCAAATGAGTCATCCTCCAATCCTGATGCCACGTTCTTCTTCATGTAATCCAGTTTCCTTGCGTATTTGCTCAGAATACAGATTGAATAAGTATGTTGAAAGAATACAACCCTGGTGTACACCTTTCCTAATTTTAAACCACTCAGTATTCCCTTGTTCTGTTAGAACAACTGTCTCTTGGTCTCTGTACAAATTCCTCATAAGGACAATTAAGTGTTGTGGAATATTCATCCTCTGGAATGTTGTTCATAGTTTTTCATGATCCACACAATCCAAAGTCTTTGCATAGTCAGTAAAGCACAGGTAAACATCTTTCTGGTATTTTCTGCTTTAAGCAAAAATCCATCTGACATCAACAATGATATCCCTCATTCCATGGCCTCTTCTGAATCTGGATCAAACCTCTGGCAGTTCGTTGTCAATGTACTGCTTCAGCTGTTTTTAAATTATCTTTAGCAAAATTTGACTTGCATGTGATATTAGTGATATTATCTGATGATTTCTGAATTCCGCTGGATCACATGTCTTTGGAATGGGCTCATTTGTGGATCTATTCCAGTCAGTTGACCAAGTAGCTGTCTTCCAAAATTTTTGGCATAAATGAGTTGGAATTTACTTGATAACAACAACTTGATGACGACAAAAACAACAGCAGTTCAAGATTTCCCAAGCTTTCCGTGATTATTGTCTCATGAAATAATCTGTGGAAGAAGCACTCCAACTCTCAAGGATAGTTGGGGAGCATATAGATTATTTGTTCTGTATCCATGCTATTGTGATTTGTGATCTTTTCATCAATTTAAAGCAGTAGATTGGTTACATTGACATATATGCACATCTGACACAAAGAATCAATTTCTGAATGCTGTTTGGTAAGGTGGAGGGTCAGAGCAAAAGAGGAAGACTCCCAACGAGAAGGATTGGCCAAGTGGCAGCATCAATGGACTCAAGCGTGGCAACAGTAGTGAGGTTGGCCCAGGATTGGGCAGTGTTTCATTCTGCTGTG
>NW_006408562.1:14488688-14492596 GCF_000296735.1 Chrysochloris asiatica | reverse complement strand
TCTGAGGAGCAGCTGGTGAGTTTGAACTGCCAACCTTGAAGTTCAAATGGCTTTGCAGTCTGGCACATTAACCCACAGCACCATACCAGGTCTCCGGCATATGGTTAGCACTCACAAAGTGTTAACCACTAATTTTATAGAAAAGCACTTAAAGGTTATTGAGTTTAAGTATCAGTCATGAATTTATTTTGCTTGAAATGATTAGTATTCCAAAATTTGTGACCTTTTCTATGATAACAAATGGCTTCTAACAGTATGTTACCTTATAGATATTTCTGAAAATTTTACATTACTGTACCTTCAAGATAAAGATGATATTTGAACAAGAAAGGAAAAATTCATGTGACAAAACATCATTTTAAAAAAGGATATTTGAAATATTTTTATCATTATGTTGAAAGCAATATCATGCCACTCAAAAAAAAAAAAAAAAATCACATCTGAATTCTCACCAGCTTGAAACAGAATTTTCTTTTTAACAATTTTCCAAGGAGTTTCAGGTATGTCTTAATTAAATGCTTAAGGTATAAAAATGTAATTGCTTCTGACTGGTGTTGAAGAGTGTTTACTGCTATCATGGAAGAAGAAAATTTACTTTAGTGTTAAAAACTTTACCACATGGACTGTGTCGTTATTCAGTAGACACAGCCAGTAATGCTATGCTTTCCCATTTGTATTTCAATTTCTTCATAAAAACAACTTCCAGCTACAACACTCATGAAACAATCATCAGATTCGCTGACAGAATTTCAAACTGTTGAATCACAAAATGTCAATCCAAGATTGAAACTAAACTCACGTTCAATTCCATTGGTTTCAAATAAATATTTAATAATTTTATTTTAAAATGAAATTGTTTATAAAATAATACCATTTTATAAATATTCATTTAAACTTTATCCAGTCTTTATTGAATATATTCTTGTGCATGATATATAATTGATATACTATTGTTGTTGTTAAGAACTGTCCAATCACTTCCAACTCAAAGTGACCCTGTATAGGGTTTCTGAGAAGCAGCTGGTAAGTTTGAACTGCTGATCTTTTGATTCAAACCAACCTCGTGGCTCAGTGTTTATGCTACAGCACCACAATAGGAAGAGTACATTTTGAAATATTTATATATATGACTTATAACTTATATATATATGTATATGTGTGTGTATGTATACATATATAGTCCCTGAGTAGTGGAAATAGTTAATGTGTTTGGCTGCTAACCATAAAGTTGGCAATTTGAGTCCACCCCGAGGTGTCTCAGAAGCATTGGCGTAACTGGGGTTGGTGTCACCCAGTGTGATAACTACTGGGTCTCCTTCTGTACCACACCATATAGATTCCTTTGTAATGTTTATTAATAAATTTTAATCATATAGTATTATGTGATAAGCATAGTTGTAAACTACTTAAATGTAATATTTCTTAGATTACATGAATACCAACAACAGAAGTGTTCATAAAACCTTTCTATACCTTATTGGCTACAACATTATTAGTAACTGAGTGGAAACCTCTTTTGATTTTTCTCTTTCTTGTCCTTTAATTAATATTTCATTCTAAAAAGAGTTCTTGATATAGGTTCACAATAACTACTTAATACAATATCATACATAGAACACAAGAACATTTAACGAAATTAACAATTATAAAAACATTGGTAGCAACCAAACAACAGCACATACTGTAGCACAAGCACACAAAACCATGTGATTTGAGGCATTCTTGTAATTGAGTAATAATAACAGCTCTGACCAGAACATGTTAGAAGGTTCCAGAAGTCAATTAGCACAGATACATATATACTGACACATGGTGGTGTTTTTAGTTAGGTGTTGGACTGCTACTCACAAGGTTGGTGGTTTCAATCCACTAGCTGCTCAGTTGGAGAAATATGAGGCTATCTGCTGCTGTACACATTTAGTCTCAGAACCCCAGTATAGGTTCTTTATGAGCTGGAATTGATTTGATGGCAGTGGGTGTTGAGGTTTAAACTGAACTTAACCTTCTCTGTCAATTTGTCAACATACTATGGTGGCTTATGTGTTCCTAGGATGCTGAAAGCTATGCCACTGGGATTTTAAATAGCAGCAGGTTCACCCACAGTGGAAAGGTTTTAGCAGAGCATTCAGACTAAGACAGCCTAGGAGAAAGAAGGGGCAGGTCACTCGAGCCGGTTGTTGTTGTTAAGAGTTCTTGAGCCAATTCAGAGTCATAGTGACCCTGTATAGGGTTTCTAAGGCGTGCTAGTGGGTTTGAACTGCTGATCTTGAGTAGCAGGTCAGTGATTGTCCTACAACACCATGACTTAAAAAAAGCAGATACCAGATGAATCTTGACTGAAAGCAGAAAATACAAGAAAAAAAGTTTACTTGAGCTTTATTAACTTTGCAAAGGTATTTGATTGTGTGGCTCATAACAAACAATAGATAAAATTGGGAGGAATGAGTATTCCAGAACACTTCATTGTGCTCATGAGGAACCTGTACACAGATCAAGAGGCAGTCATCTGAACAGAACAAGGGGATGCTGAATAGTTTAAAACCAGGAAAGGTGTGAGGCAGGAATGTATTCTTTCACTGTTCTTATTCAATCTGTATGTTGAGTAAAATGATCTGAGAAGCTGGATTATCTGAAGAAAAATGTGGCATCAGAATTATAGGAAAATTCATTAATAAATCTGTGAAGATGACACAACCTTGCTTATTGAAAGTAAAGAGTACTTAAAATACCTAGTGTTAAAGATCAAAGACCACATCATTGAGTATGGATTGCACTTCAATGTAACGAAAATGAAAATCCTCACAACTGGACCAGTAAATACCATCTTGATAAACAAAAAAGAATGAAGTGGTCAAAGATTTCATTTTGCTTCAATCCACAATTATAACAATCCATGATTGTTATAATCATGGAAGCAGCAGTCAAGAAATAAAATGAAATATTACAGTATTCAAATCTACTGCACAATACCTCTAACAAGTGTTCAAGAGCAAAGAGGTCACTTTGAGGACTAAGTCTGACCCAAGCCATGGTATTTTCAATCACCTCATATGTGTGTGAAAGCTGGACAAGAAATAAGGAAGACTGTAGATGCATTACATTTAAATCATGGTGCTGGGAAGAATATTAAAAGTACCATGGGCTGCTAGAAGAACAAACAAAATTGTGTTGGAAGAAGTACAGTCAGAAGACTCCTTAGAAACGGAGAAGGTGAGATTTCACCTCTTGGTCGTTGTACAAGTTGTCAGGAGGAACCAGTACCTGAAGAAGAACATCATACTTGGAAAGGTAAAGGATCAGAAAAAAGAGACGACCCCCTCATGAGATGCATTGATAAAGTAGAAGCAACAGTGGGATTGAACATAACAATTGTGAGGATGGCATAGGACCTGGGAGTGTTTTGTTATGTTGTATATAGTGTCACTATGTGTTGGAACGGATACAATGGCCACTAACAACTTTAACAGTAAGAATACTGATTTTATTGTTATAACTAATAAGCAGGGATTTTTTATATAAAATAATACATTTCTGTTGAAACACTGCACAGAGATTTTATAGATGGTCATTTTGGCCTGTCACCGTCTGACCGTGCTGTCCAATGTAGTCTGCACTCTACCCTCAGATACCCTTAATGACACCACTCTTTGGTAGAAAGGACAGATGATATACTTTGGAAAAATAAACCATTAAAGACCTATGGAATATAATAGTGAATAATTGTTATCAGGACTGATTGTGAGGGTTGGAAATGTAAAGGTAGATGTTTTGTAGCAAGGAGGGGAGTGATTAACTATTCAGTCTAGGAGCGGAGGTCCCTGGAACCCATCAAGAGAGGAGTGGAGAGCAGGACCCTACCCAGAGAAGCAGTGACACCAGAGGTGGAGGCAGAGACGATGACGTGGAGA
>NW_006408562.1:14485315-14487648 GCF_000296735.1 Chrysochloris asiatica | reverse complement strand
ATTGTAATGTAACAAAGTATATGATTTGTTGAATGTAAAACTGATGCTCTGCCCTGTAAACTTTCACTCAATTGACAATAAAAACTTAAAACAAAAAAAAAACAAAAAAACAACAATGGAGCACAATTCAACTCTTGACACCCATTGTAGTCACTATGAATTGGAATTGGTCAAAGACAACTAGTGGTATTGGTAGATATAAAATGTGTCTGTCTGTGTATAGAAAGAGACAAAGATCAAGAGACAATGAATTCATTGGATAGCCAAATTAAGCATTAGAGTAAAACTTTCTTAATCCACCCCCAAATTTTACAAGAGCAAAAGTTCAACAAACTGAATTGTTTCAGACCTATATATGCAAAATTTGGAAATACATATATAAAGAAAAGTTACCAGTACAGAAATAATTTTTAGACCCAAGAAGAAAAATATTGAAGAGGTGAACCTGGATCTTGGTATTACTCTTATTTTAAAGAAGAAGTTGGGAGACAGAACACCTAAGCAGAGTTTTGTGATGTCTAAAAAGGGATATAGGGGTAGGGATTGAAAATTGATGTCAACTAAAGAGATGAGGCCTTAATAAACCTTCCAGACTATTCTCTGGGAACACAAAAAGGTTATACCTCAGAGGACAGATGAACAGAAAACAGTGTTCATGGGTACTGAAGCTCAGATTTGAATCATTTCGATCCAAAATTAGTTTAAGATTATCTACTCCTAGGCTATCTGAAGTAAGAAAAAAATTCAAATGTTTGGAAAAAAATAATTAAAAAAATCTTTCTCGGTAGGTAGGTAACAATGATATATGTTAATTTTACAGTTTATCTTTCATAATCTCTCCAGAGTCCACATGTGTAAATAGAATAAATTAGAGATCCAATTTAATTTTTCTTTACATATTAAGGCAGTGTTTTCTATATCATTCCTAATAGTACATAGTTCCCAAACATTTTGTTTTCAGTTTTCTCGTATGATTCTTAGCTTTCTTGCTGAATTTAATGGTCTAATTATTTATTTGCACACAAATACTACATTGTTCATTTGTTTTAATTTTTGGCTTTGTAACATCTCCTATCTACCTCTTGTCTGTCAGTTTGTCCTACTGTGGTGACTTCTGAGTTGCTGTGATTCTCTAAGCCATGCCAACGGTATTTTAAATACCAGTAGGGTCACCCATGGTGGCCAGCTTTCATTAAGAAGACAAGAAAGAGGGAAAAGATCAAAATGGATGTCAGAAGAGACTCTGAAACTTGATCTCCAGTGTAGAGATTCTAAAGCAAAGAGAAGAAATGAGGAGGTATAAGAGCTGAACAGAAAAATTTCAAAGGTCAGCTTGAGAAGACAAAGCCAAATATTACAAAGAAATGTACAAAGATCTGGAGTTAGAAAAACAAAAGGGAAGAACACACTCAGCATTCTCAAGTTGAGGGAACTGAAGGAAAAATTCAAGCCTCAACTTTCCTTACTGAAGGATTCTCTGGGCAAATTATTGAATGATGCAGAAAGCATCAAAAGAAGATGGAAGGAATACACAGTCACTGTACCAAAAGGAAATGGTTACTCTTCAACCGTTTCAAGAGGTACCATATGATCAAGAAGGAAGTCTAAGGTGCATTGAAGTAATTGGCAAAGGAAGTCTAAGATGCATTGAAGTAATTGACAAGGCACTGGGATTTGATGGAATAAAAATTAAAATCTTTCAAGAAAATGAGGCAGCACTGGAGGCACTCATTCATCTATGCCAAGAAATTTGGAAGACAACTATCTGGCTGTCTGATTGGAAGAGATCCATGTTTGTGCCCATTCCAAAGAGAGTTGACTCAATGGAATGTGAAAATCATTTGACAATATCTTTGATATTCCATGCGAGTGAAGTTTTACTAAAGTAATACAGAAACAACTGCAAGCATACATTGACAGAGTACTTCCAGAGGTTCAAGCCGGATTCAGAAGAGGATGTGAAATGAGGGACATCATTGCTGATGTCCAATGGATCTTGGCTGAAAGTAAGGAATACCAAAATGATGGTTACCGATACTGTATTTACTACACAAAGGCTTTTGATTGTGTGGATCATGACAAGCTATGGATAACATTATGAAGTATGAGTATTCCAGAACACCTAATTGTGCTCATGAGGAACCTGTACATAGACCAAGAGGCAGTTGTTTGAACAGAACATGAGAACACTGATTGGTTTAAAATTAAGAAAGGTATGAAACAAAGTTGTATTCTTTCACTAGACTTACTCAACATGTATGCTGAACAAATAATCCAAGAATCTGGATTCTATGAAGAAATACATGGCATCAGGGTTGGAGGAAGACTCATTA
>NW_006408562.1:14482386-14484005 GCF_000296735.1 Chrysochloris asiatica | reverse complement strand
TGACAATGCACCTAGTCATTCTTTGACAGTAACAAAGCCTGTCATATGAGAATTATGTCAGGAAACACTACCCTATACACTCTACAGCCCTTATCTTGTCCCTCCAGACTTCCTTTTGCTCCCAAGATTCGAAGAACTTTTAAAAGGAACACTATTTGAGTCCCTTGATTTCTTGAGAATGCCAAAAGTGCTATTTTGATTTGGTATAAATTGAAGAACACAGAATTCTTTGAGGAAGGGTGGAGGGATGGAAACTTACCTTCAGAAGTGTTTAGGACTAGATGGACATTGCTGAAAGTATGCTGGGGGGAAAAAAAAGCAATAGCTTTACATTTTGAACTTTTTGTTTAATAAAAGTTTCCATAACTTTGTAGCAAAATATTTTTTGAACGTTCCCTTATGTATTAGCTTTGAGAGAAGAAAACACATGCATTGACCTGTATTTAGATAACTTTTTTTTTTACCTGAGGAAACTTTTCGAAGTCTAACACAAAGAAATGGAATACATATACAAAGCAGTGATTTAACTGGGTGGTGGAAACCAAAACTGAAATTTAGGGCTGCTAAGCAAAGCATGCCAGGAGGCAATGGAACATCATCTAGAAAGGGCTGAAAGACTAAAGGTGAATCCATGATTTTTACATTCAGCAAAACTATCTATCAGGAATAAAAGCAAATAAACTTTTGTTTTCTACCAAGATGGAATGTTGTGGATGAGATTTATTCCCCATCTTAAGTAATGAAAGCACCAGATGAAGACTATGAAACAATGGATTATAGTCATTGAGTAATAGCCAGCATAGGACAGAATCCCTTAGATACAAGAAATGAAAGAGGTAAGTAGGATGGTTGCTCAGTTTACTGGCTGAAGAGCTTTCCAGCAGCAATTGTAGGGAAGGTACGTGTAGGTGGAAAGCAATAGTCATGCTAAGATGAGGCAATGTTGTTGGGAGACCAGGTGAAAAAGCAGCTGGAGTAATAGGGCATACCTGAGGGGAGAGAACTTCACAAAGACAGAGCTCCAAAGAGCTGCATATGATCCACCTGAATCTTCAGGGCAGTGTTAACTAGTACAGGTGTGTGAGCAAAACACCAGAGACCAGAAACATAAGTACCTGAAAGAAGGAGATTTAAAAAAAAATCTCTTTAAAGGCCAGAAATACCTTAGTTTCCCACAAGAAGGTCACTGCTTCAGGAACGGTGAAATCAATCAATCATTGGCACTAGACTAGTGGTTTTTCTCAATCTATCTTACAATTTTTCAATCAAGTCTAAAAAGAATCAAATGCTTTCCAAGTAACTAAACTATGTCATGTAATTACACTGTATAATAATATCTGTTGATGTTGTTAAGTCTCTTCCTTCAAGTCTATTATGACTCACAGTAACCCTATATAGGGTTTCTGAGGAGTGGCTGGTGGGTTTGAACTGCCTACCTTTTGCCTACATTGAGAAGTATGAGTATTCCAGAACACTTAATTGTACTTCTGAGAAATCTGTACTTAGATCAAGAAGCAGTTGTTCGAACAGAACATGGGAACACTGAATGTTTTAAAATTGGGAAAGGTGTGAGACAGGCTTGTATTCTTTCACCATACTTATTCAACCTGTATGCTGAG
>NW_006408562.1:14479487-14481631 GCF_000296735.1 Chrysochloris asiatica | reverse complement strand
GGACATTGTTTTGTTCTGCTGTGCATGGGGTCACTATGAGTCGGTTCCGACTCGATGGCACCTGACAACAACAACAACCTTTGGTTAGCAGTCAGGACTCCATAATAACAACTAGTATCAACAAAATAAAATCTAAAGTTCTGTTATCCAACTAAAAAACAAAAACAAGACAGAAATTCAAAGTAGCTTGAAATTATATCATAATAGGAGATAAGTTAACCAAACCTAGAAATTGTCTGATTGATAGAGTTAGAGCAGAAGGACATTCTACAGTTATTATAACTTTATCACTGGTATTGTAGGACCAGCACTGGACTTCGAACCACAGGTTTGAATGCATACACAGACACATGTGAATCCTAATGTGGTACCACAAGGTCAGTAGTTCAAACCCACCAGCTGCTCCTTGGAAACCCAATTCAGGGTTGCTATGAGTCAGAACTGACTTGACAGTACTTACCAATAATGACAATATCACACAGAGTTCAGAAGATAGAGGAAAACAGGAGAATGTGAAGAATAGATGCTAACATAAAAATAATAACTCTAAAATCCAATTTTTAGGGTGAAAAAATAAAATACCTGAGATGAAATATACATTGGATGGAAGAAGAGCCGACTAGAGAGTACAGAAGACAAGGTTAATGAATTTGACAAAATAATAATGGACAGTTTCCAAAATAACAAATAAATAGTAAAAAAGACCAGAGAAATCAGAGTATCAAGGAGGTTACAGACAAACTCAAGTGGCAAAATACTGTGTAATTTGAGTCTCATGAGGAGAAGACAGAAGGAAAAGACAAAAATAAATATTTGTAGATATAATGGCCCCCAAATTTCAAAATATATTGGAAACTGGAAACTGTCAGGTCTGTGAAAAACCAGCAAACCTAAAGTAAAGAATCATGATGAAAGGCACATTTTAATCAAATTTCTTGAAACCAGCAATAACAAGGAAACCTTAAAAGAAGCCAGAAGGAAAAAAAAAAATATTCCATAGAGCAGGACAAAATGAGAAAGAGCTGACTTACTGTTTGAAGCAGCATAAGTCAGAAGACAATGGGGCAGCGCCTTCAATGTGTTGAAAAAACAAATTTGATCAATCCAAAATTCCATCTTAAGCAAAAACATTCTTCAAATATAGACAATATAAAGGTATTTTAAAATATAGAAACGCTCAAAGAATTCATCATCAACAGTTGCAGGCTTCAGCATCCTTTTGTTCGTAACGGATAAATCAAGCAGACAGAAAATCAGTAAGAACTTCAACAAAACTATCCATCAACTTGATCTAATTGGCATTTAGAGACGACTTCATTCCACTACAGCAAAATATACAATCTTCTCAAGTACATATGAAACATTCACCAAGATAGACCACGTTCTGGCTTAAAACAAACCCTGGTAAATTTAAATGACTAGAAATAATAGGAAACATATTCTCTCAATGTAATATGATAATTTACATGGGATCCTGGAGCAGGGGGGAAAAAAAAGAGTGACATAAGGTAAAGATTAAGCAAATCTGACTAAAGCTTGTCTTTTAGCTAATATCAATATTGATTAATTAATTGTGACAAATGCACCAAATGAATGCAAGATGTAAATCGTTGGGGAACTTCAGTATGAGATATATGGAAATGTTCTGTACTATTTTTGTAATCTTTCTTTAAATCTGAAATTATTCTCAAATAAGAAGTCTAGTTTTCCAAGAACTAGAAAATAATAATTTGAAAAAAGTTTTAAAATTAAGTAGTACACTTTCAAACAACCCATGGATTTAAAAAATCACCATAAAAATTAGAGCATACTTTGAAACAACATAAATACCATTGTAGTATGTTTAGATTATTAATTTGTTCATAGTCTTCTAATTTTTCACAAGAGGTGCACAGAAGACTAAACCTTTCCTTCAGCACAAAGCTTTATTTACATCCTATGAGATCAGTAGGAAGCACATAATGCTTTGTGCTGAAGGAAAGGTTTGAATCTTGGCTGAAAGCAGAGATATCAGAAAGTTGTTTACCTGTGCTTTACTGACTACGCAAAGGCTTTCGATTGTGTGAATCATGACAAGCTAGGGATAACATTACAAAGTATGAGCATTCCAGAACACTTAATTGTGCTCATGAAGAATATATACA
>NW_006408562.1:14470935-14478817 GCF_000296735.1 Chrysochloris asiatica | reverse complement strand
CTGCCAAAAGAACCAACAGATCTGTTTTGGAAGAAGTACAGCCAGAGTGCTCCTTGGAGGCCAGGATGGCTGAACTTTATCTTTCATACTTCAGGCATATTGTCAGAAAGGACCAGTCACTGGAGAAGGATATCGTGTTTGGTAAGGTGGAGGATCAGAGAAAAAGAGGAAGACCCCTAGTGAAATGGATTGGCAAGGTGGCAGCATCAATGGGCTCAAGCGTGGCAGCAATTGTGAAGTTGGCCTAGGTTTCAAAGATAATCAATATATGGTAGAAATCCATGTGTGAGTAATTGGGGAAACCTTGCTTCTTCGATTATTGTTTGCATTTCAATATTGTTCATTTTGTTAAACATTTGATTTTTATTACTTAAAGTATTTTTATTTTATTTTTCTTGCTAATGTTCTTATTTAGTTTTGAACCATAAAATAATTTATCTTTGTTCTTTTGTCTTTTAATGTTTATAATCTCCTTTAAAATTTCATTGCCTCCTTGTTTTTTATATTTCTTCTTTATACATTTATATAGATAGATAGATAGACATTTAATTTCATACCTCCCAAGGAACCCAGAGTCAAACTAATAATATAACCAAAAATAAAATGCTCAAACCCTCTGCCATCAAGGTGATTCTGACTCACAGTGACCCCGTGTAAGGTTTCTAAGACTGTAAATCTTTCCGGAAGCAGACATCCTCAACATTCTCCCATGGAGCTGATGGTGGGTTTGAACTGCCAACCTTGCAGTTAGCAGCCCAATGCCTAACCCACAGTGTCACCAGAGCTCTCTAATAAAAGAAACATACCCGCATTATGAAATGTGTTCTCATTCTCTTGTATAAGCTCGACTTGTGCTCTGATTTTGTAGATGCTTCTGAGGAGTCCACTTTTGTTTGCCTTTAATGCTCATAGTCCCTCCCATTGCATTCATTGGTTACCTATGACTCCATATTTAAAAAATAATTCACTTTGATGACCAAGTTGTTAAGTGTCATAGAATCAGTTCCCACTCCTGTGACCCTGTGTAGGGTTTTCTAAGAGTGGCTGGTGGCTTTAAACTACTAACTTTGCAATTAGCTGTCCAGTACTTCCCATGCAGCTGTCAGCATTTACTGTTTCTAGCCTCCACATACCCTTTTAGAATGGAAAAGTCCTGTAGTTTCTGTCTCTTTAGTGGACATTGTATGGCATTTATCTCCATTTCCATGGATGACATACTTGAGTCAGGCTCTTAGACATTCTTGCCTGGAGGATTACAGTAAATTTCCAACTACTCTTCCTTTTGTTGTCGAGTCAGTTCCGACTTACAGGGACCCTGTATAGCAGTGGTGGGGAACCGTTTTTCTGCCCAAATTTATAACATCATTTGTGGGCCTTACAAAATGATCAACTTAAAAATTAGCTTGCTCTATTTGGCCAAACATTTAATTAACTCACCCCTAACGGTGTGGCACTGTGGGTTAATGAGCCAGACTGCAAACTTGTTTGAACTGCAAGGTGGGCAGTTCAAGCTCACCAGCTGCTCCTCGGAAACCCTATACAGGGTCACTATGGGTTGGAATTGACTCGACAGCACTTAACAACAACAACAAATGTGATGGCTAAGGAGCTCTGGTAGCATAGTCGTTCTGAGTTGGGCTGCTAACTTCAATGTCAGCAGTTTGAAACTACCAGCTGTTCTGTGAGAGAAAGATGAGACTTCCTGCTCTCATGAAGATTTACAGTCTAGGAAATCCTATGGTGGTGATTATGTGCCGTGGAGTCAGTTCCGACTCATAGCGACCCTGTACAGAGTTTCTGAGGCTGTAAATCTTTATGGGAGCAGAAAGCCTTATCTTTCTCCCAAGGAACAACTGGTAGTTTCGAACTGCTGATCTTGTGGTCGCTATGAGTAGGAACGGACTCCACGGCACACCACCACCACCACCACCACCACCACCACCACCACCAATGTAATGGCTGGGATTACAGTTGCCTTGGCTGCCTTGGCTGCCTTGGCTGCTGTATAGGGCTTCCTAGAGTGACTGGTAGGTTTGAACTGCCGACCTTGTGGTTATCAGTCCAGTTCTTATTTTATAATGCCAAACCTAAGCTCCATCTTCCTCTAATACACTCTTAATATTGTTCAAAGAGACACTGTTCTAAAATACAACACATCATGTTATTTCTGCACAGTCCTCATGATCATGACTAACACCAGTATCATCTATGAGCTGGCTCTCCAATTTCATCTCTCCAGATTCCCTGCGCTGTTCCATCTCTGTTTCCACTGCAAAGAACTAGTAAGTGCCATTCTGTTAATACCTCTAAGTCTTGTATGTGCAATGCCCTGTATCTGGAATGACCTTGCTTCCTTGTTTGTTTATAAAACTGTCAAACATAGAAAAAGAGGCTCATTCTCTTCCCTTTCTGACCATCTTTATAGCTTTGGGAGCTTCCTGTGTTATGTAACATAATTCAGGGGATTATGGTAACTGTTTCTGTCTTCTTCCATCTTAACCTCTTCACTGTCAGCACCTGCGCACAGTGCCTGGCAAATTGTAATGTTGAATAAATGTTTATTAAATGAATTAATAAAGGAGAGTAGCTACATGTAGAAGAAACCCAAATGATTGGCATTAAATTTAAGACCAATGTATTTTGACAAACTCTACAATATCAATTAAATTGATTTAAGTATAGTTTCAGGGACTCAGGGCTCAGAAATTCTTTTAATAAGGAAAGCTTAGCTTCTCTACAGCCCACACTCTCTGTAGAAAATCATTTCGATACTGAGTCACCATTTGTCTGCCTCTGTTCTCAGGTTCTGTGTCATCTTGAGAGACAGGATCTGTGTAGGCCCCAGGTAAGATTTATTGGTGTGCTCATGGAGCAGACATTCCCAAACCTAGTTACAAAGTAGAATTATCTTTAAAAAATACGCACACTGATGCCTACCATAGAGTAATTAAATCAGACTCTCTAAGAACGAGGTACTAATAGTTTCAAAGTTCCCCAAGCGATTCTGATGTGTAACCGCTATTGAGAACCATTAATAATGCTATTAAGGAATGTTGTTGTTGTTAAGTGCCGTCAAGTGGGTTCTGACCCACAGAGACCCTGAACAGGGTTTCTGAGGCTGTAAATCTTTACAGGAGCAGAAAGCCTCATCTTTCTTCCGTGGATCAGCTGGCAGTTTCAAACTGCTGACCTTCTGGTTCGCAGCTCGATTCGTAACCACTATGCTACCAGAACTCCTTAAGGAATAGCAGCCTTGAATTTGGTGACCTCCAACCAGGGTAATACAAGCTATTCAGGGTTTGAACTTATTCCATTCTTAAAATTTGCCTCTGATTAAAAGTTTTTGTAATGGTAGCTCAGAGTAGCGTAAACTGCTCCCAAGACCTCCATTTTCTAATTGCAACTAAAATTTGAAAAGCATTTGTGGACATTGAAAAAGGAGGGTCTCCTGGAATGTGCATGGCCAGTAAGAATGCCATTGAAATGATCACTGTTTATCTGCCCACGTTATTGTTGCTCTCTTTTCATCAATATGGAGTTTGAAAAGCATGCCAATCCTGGGAACTTGAGTACAGGGGCACCTGTGGACAAGAAAGAGTTTAAGGCAGATGCCTAGATGCATCTGTGGCCCCATTGCTAGTGATTCTGAGTTATTCGGTGTGCACTGAAGCCTCACAGGACTGTTTTTGAAAAGCTCCTAGGTAGTCCTGGTGTGGGGCTGTGGGTTAATGCCCTGGACTGCAAAGTCAGTTTGAACTGCAAGGTTGGTGGTTCAAGCTCACCAGCTGCTCCTGGGAAACCCTATACAGGGTCCTTATGGGTCAAGCTGACTTGATGGCACTTAACAACAATGGATAGTTCAATGGGAGCACAGTGGCTCCATACAATAAGCACTGGATTGTGAATCATAAGGTCTGCAGTTCGAGTCTGCCAGTCACCCTGGGGAAGAAAGATAAAAGGCTTTCTGCTCCCAGGAATATTTAGTGCCTCAGAATCCCTATACCTGGTGGATATGAGTCAAACCTACTCCATGGAATGTAACAACCAAAAAAACAGATAGCTTCAATATGCAACTAGTGTTGAGAACTGGTTGTTATCAATATTGTCCTTATAGTTTGTCTGTGGTACCCCAAGAGAACTATTGCTTTAAAGGACATGGTGAGAACCTTGTTAATGAGGTCTTATGCCACTTGCTTGGATTCAGTGGTGTTTTCAGTTGCTGAAATTTTTATTCCTTAGTTTTAAGAAGAGTTTCCTTATTAATTTTTAACTAAAATAAAACCATAGTGTTGTTTTTGCTAAGCGCTGTCAAGTTAGTTCCGAAGCCTTATCTTTCTCACACGGGGAGGCTGGCAGGCTTGAACCATAGATTTTGTGGTTCGAAGCCCAGTGCTTATCTTTATGGGGCCAGTGCGTACGGTATGGAGAAACCACATAACACATGGTATTAAGGTATCACTGCTTTCTGTTGGTGCATTTTGGTGTTCGACTTGACTTTGCTTTGGCTGGTCTTTGATCATTTCTCCTGTATTTTATTCTCTTTTTCCTTTTTATTCTCCCAAGTTTCTTGACTTAAAATGCCTCGTTTTTATTATTTATTCATTTCTTGGTACATTTAATATTTATTATGTCTTATTTTCAATTCCTTTACAACTCTCTTGTTTCTTATATTCTAGTTTTTATTTAATTTGTTTTTTACACCCTTTAAATTTTTATATATTCATTGTCTTGGATCTCTCAAGCACATCTACTGTTAGCTTTCTCTCTATCTCACTCAAGTTTTATTTTTTTCACTATCATTTTAAATTTCAATATTTGTATGTTGTTTTTACCTTAGTGAATTTAGTTCTTAATTTCCTTAATTTTTTATTGCATCTTATCACAACTCTATTTTAATTTTGACCATTTTATTCAAAATTATTTTCTTTATTAAATTAAGTTTTCTGTTTTAATTTTCTAATCGTGATTTGTCAATATCATAGTCTGTAATAAACATAGTAATAGAAAATAAACAGTAGTATTACAAACCTAGCCCATATCCAGAGAAGGATAGCAAAAATTTTCAATGTGATGTCACTTTATTTCCCCTATATTGATTTCCACCTTGTTCATTGTTGTTAGGTGCTGGTGAGTCAATTCCAACTCATAGTAACTTATACATAACAGAACAAAACACTGCCTGGTCCTTAGCCATCCTCACAGCTACTGTTCTTGAACCCATTGCTGCTGCCACTGTGCCAATCCATCTTGTTGACAGTCTTCCTCTTTTTCACTGACCTTCCACTTTACCTAGCATGATATCTTTCTTCAAGGACTGGTCGCTCCTATAAATATGTCTGAAATATGAGAGGTAAAGTCTCACCATTCTGGCTTCCAAGGAGAATTCTGGTTGTACTCCCTCTAACACAGATTTCTTTGTTCTTCTAAAAGTGCATTGTACTTTTTTTTTTTTTTCAATTACATAGATTTATCATTAATTTTATGCATTTGTCTTTTAAATCATGTAATACATAATAAGTAGAGTTACAATACAAAAATACAATAAAACTGACCATGATATTTACCCATGAAATGACCTTTACTGGTGAGCTTCACCACCCCATCCCTCTACCCCCCTTTTCCTTCACATGACTTAAGAAGCTCTAATGGTGCATCAGGATTGGAGGAAGACTCATTAACAACCTGTGATATGCAGATGGTACAACTTGCTTGCTGAAAGTGAAGAGGACTTAAAACATTTACTGATGAAGATCAAAGAGCACAGCCTTCGGTATGGAATACATCTCAATGTAAAGAAAACAAAAATCCTCACCACCAGGCCAATAAACAACATTCTTATCAATGGATAAAAGGTTGAAATTGTCAAGGACTTCATTCTTCATGGATCAACCATCAACACTCACAGAAGCAACAGTCAAGAGATCAAATGACGTATTGCATTAGGCAAATCTGCTACACAAGACCTTTTTAAAGTGTTGAAGAGCAAAGATGTCAGCTTGAGGACTAAGGTGCACCTGATCCAAGCCATGGTATTTTCAATAACCTCATATGCATGCAAAAGCTGGACAGTGAATAAGGAAGACCATAGAAGAATTGACGCATTTGAGTTATGGTGTTGGAGGAGAATATTGAAAGTGCCATGGGCTGTCAAAAGAACCAGTAGATCCATTTTGGAAGAAGTGCAGCCAGAGTGCTCTTTAGAGGCCAAGATGGCCAAACTTCGTCTCTCATACTTCAGATATATTGTCTGAAGTATGAGAGGGAGCAGTTGCTGGAGAAGGATATCATGTTTGGTAAGGTGGAGGGTCAGAGAAAAAGAGGAAGACTCCCAATGGATTGGCCAAGTGGTAGCATCCATGGACTCAAGCGTGGCAACGGTAGTGAGGTTGGCCCAGCATTGGGCAGTGTTTCATTCTTCTGTGCATAAGTTTGCTATGGGTCGGTACTGACTCTATGGCACCTAACAACAACAACAATGGCACTAGAGGACAGACACTGGACTGCTAATTTCAATGTTGGACATTCAAACCCATTGGAGAAAGATGAGACTTTCTGCTCCTGTAAAGATTTATAGCCTTGGAAGCCCCATCTATACAGGGTTTCTATGAGTTGGAATTGACCTGATGGCAGTGAGTTTGGTTTTTTGGTTCTTATGTTTTTTAGTTATTGTCTAGTGTCCTTTGTATTCAACACAAAAGATGTCATTTAGCATTTCTTGAAGTAACACATTTCCTCTGCTTTGTTTATATGGGATTGTCTTAATTTCATCCTCATTGTTGAATTATAATTTTGATGGGTATAGAATTCTTGATTGACAATTTCAATACTTCAAATATGTCATCCCACTGCCTGCCAGTTTCTGTTGTTTCTAAGGAGAAACTGACACTTAACCTTATTGAGGATTCCTTGTATGTGATGTTTGCTTCTCTCCTGCTGGTCTTTATAAAGGCTCCCTTTATCTTTTTTGAGAATTTAATAGTAATGTTTCTAAGTATGTATATCTTTGAGTTTTTTGAGCTCTTTGACTATGTATAGATTCATGTCTTTCAGCAAACTTGGGAGGTTTTATGTTATTAGTTCTTCAGCATTGTACTTTTAATATTCTTCTCCAACACTATAATTCAAATGCACCAATTATTCTATGGTCTTCCTTATTCATATGCATCTGAGGCTTGGGTCTGGCGCACTTAGTTCTCAAACTGACATCTTTGCCCTTGTGCAGCAGATTTACAGAGCACTTGTGCAGCAGATTGGCTTAATGCAATACGTCATTTGATTTCTTGACTGCCACTTCCATGAGTGTTGATAGTACATACAAGAAAAATGAAGATTGGCAACTTCACTCTTTTCTCCATTTATTATGATGTTGTCTATTGACCCAGTGATGGAGATTTTTGTTTTCTTTACACTGAGGTGGAACCTATAGTTAAAGCTGTTGTCTTTGATCTGCATCAGTAAGTGTTTTAAGTACTCTTCATTTTCAGCAAGCAAGGTTGTATCACCTGCATACTGCCACAGGTTGTTAATAAGTCTTCCTTCAATCCTGATACTATGTTTTTCTTTATAAAATCCAGTTTCTCAGGTTATTTGCTCAGCATACAGATTGCATGTTGTTGTTTTTAAGTGTCTTAGAGTCAGTTCTGACCCATAGTGACCTTGTGAGCTTGAATTGCCAACCTTGCAGTTTAAACTGACTTTGCAGTCTAGCACATTAACCCACAGCGCCACACCAGGACTTCACAGACTAAATAAGTATGGTGAGAGAATATAACCTTGGCACATACCTATCCTGATTTTAAACTTTTCATTGTCCCCTTTTTCTGTTTGAACTACTGCCTTTTGGTCTATATATAAATTCCTCATGAGCAAAATAAAGTGTTTT
>NW_006408562.1:14469011-14470215 GCF_000296735.1 Chrysochloris asiatica | reverse complement strand
GTGGCTAAACATTCGGAAGTAGTTTGTCTCACTTTTTTCGTAGTCTGTCTTAGTCTGGAAACTCAGCTGAAACCTGTCCACTGCGAGTGCCTGCCAACATTGAAAATATCAGTAGTATAGTTTTCAGGATCACAGAAAAACACAAGCCACCACAATGCAATAAACGACCAGATGGGTAGTGGTACTCAATATTAGTCCTACAAAATATCCTACCCATGATGACTCAGGAAGGAGTCCTCATACCACAAGGCTTAAGCACTTGGTTGCTAACCAAAAATCCAGGTATTAGAACTCACTAGCCGCCCCAGGAAAGAAAGATGTAGGAGTCTGCTCCCGTTAAGACCTAGAGTCTTGGAAACACTTGGGGCAGTTCTACTTTGTCCTAACAATGGAAATCAACTCAATAGCAATGAGTGTGGATAACACTTAGGACGGTCATGGAAATCCAGTTACTTAGAACAATTACTGTCTTACCCATTTGACGAGACTACAAAATATTGGAATGATGCTTTACCTGACATCATATACTAAATAATCTTTTCAAGAGGGATCACATTTTGGAATCTATACCCTCAGTACATGAAACTATGGAAAGTGAAAGTTTGGATACATAACATAACAAGAGAAATAGGCAGCAGTTTGATTGCATAATAGACAGAATTTGTAGGAAATCACAGTTCTGTTTTTGTGGTTGCTTCCTACTGAAAATATCTCCTCAGAGAAGAATAATATCAGGCTTTTAGTATTAATATGTGTCTGGTTTAGTTATCTTTTCTCTATGCAACTGTAGACATGCTCTGGTGTATGGACGTTTCCATTCCCATCCACTAGAACTGATATATCTAAAAGAAAGGTAAGGCTGAGGTTGTCACCAGTAAGTATGGTTTTATGTGGATCCAGTTGTACTTCTGCAGGTGACCTATCATTGCAGGACAACCCCTGAGTGGAGATTCTAGGTCTGATTATATGGTTCAAGTCCAGGGAGAAGAGAATGACTATTTTTGTCTTTGCTACCTTTGGAATTCATCTCAGGACAGTGGCTGAGTTGGGTAAAGTATATTGACTATACCAGAGGCTTTCAGAAGAAGGAAAAAGTCTAACTTGGAAGAAATACAGCCAGAATATGCCTTAGAAGCCAGGATGGCAAGACTTCATTACATGTACTTTGGACAGTTTATCAGGAGGGACCAGTCACTGGTGAGCA
>NW_006408562.1:14465071-14468361 GCF_000296735.1 Chrysochloris asiatica | reverse complement strand
GCCTGACCCAAGCCATGGTATTTTCAATAACCTCATATACATGCAAAAGCTGGACAGTGACTAAGGAAGACCATAGACGAATTGATGCATTTGAGTTATGGTGTTGGAGGAGAATATTGAAAGTGCCATGGTAAAGTAGAGGGTAATGAAAAAGAGGAAGATTCTCAATCAGATGGATTTTGACAGCGTCTGTAGCAATGGGATTTAATATTACAGTGATTATAAGGACAGTGATTATAGAGTTGGTTCCAAATACTGTCTTATCTGGCAGAGTTTCATTCTGTTGTATATAGAATCTCTGTGAATTGGAACCAACTCTATGCACATCTTTTGGTAGTCGTCACAATAGAGGAAAGCATGGTATTTGGGGAAGATTAAAATTTATAAAGTAAATTTGTTGTTAAGTACTGTGTAGTCTAGTTGAGTCTGACTCATAGCAACCTTTTTTAAGGTTTTGAACCACCAACTCTGCAGTTAGCAGCCATTGCCTATCCTATAGTGCTACACCAGGACTATGTAAACTTAGTCCTCAGAATTTAGGGCATTATAGTGATTTAACCTTCATAATTAATTATGTATTAATATTCATTCATAATATAATTATGTTAGTAATATAATTAGTATTAGTTCATAATTGGTTCAAGAGTTATGTTATAGTCAAGAAATCATAGCCCAGAATACAAATTACGTAAAAATTAGCTAAAATCTTTTGTTATTGTGTGTCATTCCGTTGATTCTGACTCGCAGTGACCCTACAGGACAGAATAAAACTGCCTCACAGGGCTTCCTAGGTTGTAATCTCTCTGGAGCAAATGTAACGATTGTAAGGCTGGTGCAGGCCCAGGCAGTGTTTCCTTTGATTGTGCACAGGGTCACTAGGAATCAGAATTGACTTGTTGGCACCTAGTAACAACAGTCTTTATGTCATCCTATAATGCAGAAGCAGGCAGAGCACGGATCATGAGTAAATAAGGACTGTAAGTAGAAACTGCCACTCATCTTTTCTGGATTCCTGGTGGCGCTGTAGGATAAGCAGTGAACCAAAAGGTCCACTGCTCAAACTCACCAGCCACTCCTTGAGAGAAAGATGAGGCTTGCTGCTCCTGTAAAGATTTACAGCCTTGGAAGCCTCCACAGGGTCGCTGTGAGTCGGGACTGACTTTGGCCCTGAGTGGGGATTCTTTACCAGAGCAGTTTCCTGGGTCCTTCCTTCCACAGAGCTGCTAGCCCTGACCTTTGGGTTTGCAGTAGGGTGCTTACTCATTATGTCACCAGGGCTTTTAAAATTGTTTTACTCACATTTGATGTTGGGGATTCAAAAAGTTCATGGAAAAATGGAATGAAAAAATAATGGAATTTTTCCAGGGACTCTTTGTAGCTAGCCACCTCTTATTAGAAACAAAGAAAATCAAACACATGAAAAACAGCAACACAACCCCATTTTTACTGTCTCCTCCATTCCATTCCTAGCACATCTTGTGGTTGCTTGGACCAACTTTCCCTCAGGGTTACTCAGCATCCCACTTGCATCCATTCATCTGCATTCCTGCATGATGTGAAAAGGTTTATTCTCCCTTTTAAGAAGGTGGAGGACGTGGGTTGGCAATGATGATTCTCTCTTGGCAAGTTGAGGGAGTAGCAGAAGAGGGAAGCTGTGAACACCCAGAAGTGAGTCAATTTTACCAAGTCACAGCTGTTTTTATGTCTTTTTAATGGGAGGAGAATGTGTTTCTGTTATTTTCCCCTCTGGTAGCATGATCTTCTCAATTACAAACATGAGGGATGAGATTTCCCACCCCAACTCATTGCGCAGCCCTTTTGGAAAGAAGGCCTCACCTGACCCCCTTTCATTTCCCAGGAGTAATCTGTGAGGACCGATTAGCCAAGAACCTTGTGTCTGATGCAGCTACACCTGCGTTTTGAGAAGCTGGTGGATACAGAGGTGAAGCTAGGGAATCACAGGTATGGCACAGGTCCTGGGCACCACTTGCAGAGGAGAAAGGTGCCAATAAGCAGTTACTATTTGTTATCAAACTTTCCATCACCAGCTATGAGAGATCATCCAGCAATTTGAAACAAATGATCATAGGCACTATTTTCCGTAGATACAGCGCTAGGTGGATGGGCTCCACTTTTACTTAGATTAATTTAGCCACACAATTGATAAGTAATGGGTTTAGCTGATGCGAAGTTACAGAGCTCTGGTGCCACAGTGAATTGCAAATTGAACTGTTAACTACAAGGTCAGTAGTTCCAATCTACCAACTACTTCAAGCAGAAAGAGTACGCTCTCTGCTCTTGTAAAGATTTACAACTTTTAAAGGCCTACATAGACTTGCTATAACATTGAGTTTGGTTTGACTTAAGCTACAGAAGATAAGCATTGGGCTGCTAACCGTAAGGTCACTAGTTCAAAGTAACCAGCCGCTATGTTGGTGAAAGATGAGGCTGTCTGTTCCCATGAAGGTTTACAGTTTTGGAAACCATATGTTAGGTTGTTGTGAGTCAGAATCCATTCAATGGCAGGGGCATAATGAGTTAAGCTACCAAAGAATGTATGTGTTGCATTAGGTTGTTGTCATTAAATGCCATTAAGCCGCTTCAGAATCATAGCAACTCTGTATAGTGTTTCCAAGGCTTTTTAATATTTGCAGGAGCAGAAATTCTCCTTTTTCTTCTGTGGAGCATCTGGTGGGCTTACAGCTTGGACCTTGTGGTTCACAGTCCATTGTGTGTCGTACGGAGCCACAGTGCTCCCAGTGACAATAGGTTGTTGTTGCTAAGTGCCATCGAGTCGAGTCTGATTCATGGTGACCCTTGATAAGGTTCCTAAGGAGTGTCTCATGAGTTTGAATGGCCCACCTTGTAGTTTTCGGTCCAGAGCTTATCCTACGATGCCATACTGGGACTCAAGTTATTCAAGGAGCGACCGGTGGGCTTGGACCACTGAGCTTGTAGTTCAAACCAACTATGCAGTCCAGAGCATTAGCCTGCAGCGCCACACCAGGACTGCAAAGATATTCAGTAGAACTTGTCTAATCATGAGAAGTTTATGGATACAGTTATTTGGGTCTGGTAGATTTTCTGGGGGTGTGCTTTCCAATGACCTCTCCTCTACATTACAGTTAACTGGATTCTGACACTGAGTCGGCATTTGTCATATGAAACAGAGACATTGATAAGGGCATTTGAAATGGAATATCTCCGTGGATTATCACAGATGGAGGTCGCTCCATATGTATCATTGCTATTTCCATTTATACATTTAAAAAATTGAGATTTAGAGAGAT
>NW_006408562.1:14463502-14464026 GCF_000296735.1 Chrysochloris asiatica | reverse complement strand
TTGTTAGCATTTCTTTTAGAAACTTAGATCTGTTTGTGCAATTTGAAATGGTTAATAAGTGAAAGAATATCCATTTATAGTTCTATTTTTTTCATAAGCAAAACTTACATGTAGGTAAGCAAGAATTATAACCTCCTCGACTCAGCATTCTTTGTCCTTGGAGAAACTTTCTCTTCCAAATACAAAGGTTATTCATATTCAGACACCAGAGGACCTAGGGAAAAATGATTTGGAATGCACTCTTGCAAATGGAACTTACAACTGAGAGAGATTCACATTATTTGTTCCAGCTCCCAATGTTTATTTCTTTATACTACCAACTTTGAACATTGATTGTTATCACTAACTCAGAGCACTTTCTTACTTCGATTTGATTTAAAAACTCATCTGTGTTTCAACAAGGAAATGGAAGGCCTCCCTCCATACAGTTTCTTGCCTACTCTTATATAAAAACAATTACAACAGTTGCCATTGAATTAATTCCAACTTAAGGTGACCCCATGTGTGTTAGAGTAAACCTATGT
>NW_006408562.1:14459453-14463183 GCF_000296735.1 Chrysochloris asiatica | reverse complement strand
TTTTGGAAGTAAATCTCCAGGCCTTTTCTCTGAGGTACTTATGTTACTGCTGTTGTTAAGTGTCATCAAATTAGTTCTAACACATAGTGACCATGAGGAGTGGCTGCTGAGCTTGAACTGCTGACTTTGCAGGTCAAACCAACCTTGCGGTCCAGTGCTTATCCTATCGAGTCAAACCAGGTGTTTATAGAAGTCTGATAATTAATTCATAATTTTTTACTCATCCCTATGATTTGAGCACAGGCCTCTTGAGGTTCCCCATTGTCAGATAGAAAATTGTGAATTTTCTCTTCCGTTTAAATGTCATCCTGGAGAGAAAGAAAGTCATAGATGCCTGGACTGAGAAAAAAAACAGAAAGAGGAGGTAAAAGGTTTAGGGCAGGAACAGCTATGCGTCAGATCATTATCCAAGGGCAGTTTAGGAGCAGATAAGGCCAACATCAGTTAGCACACAGTGGGACTGATTTCTGAGGACTCCTATTTCTTTCTGTATTAAAATACTTAGTTATCCATAAAAAAGGTTTCTTTCTGCTGTTGAATTAATGAATTTATATTCTCATAAATAGCTGAAGTGGAAGGAAAAAGGATATTGATTCTAGCTCCATATCACAAAGTAGAAAAAAACAACAGCAAGAGTATCAAGTACAAGATCTCTAAAATATTCATTGTTAACAGACCAAATGGAAAAAGCTGGGATAACCATAGCAACACTGAAACGTATAAGCCATGAATTCTGCAAAATAGATAAACCTGCAGCAACAGATTACAAAGAAGGAAATAAGACCATTATTCTGTATTATGCCCTTGACATGAAATTGTGGTTGTGTCTCTGGTTTTGAACATAGTGATTATTTTTTATAAAGTATTCAGGTAGAGTATCTCTTACATGTTGTTTTCTTTGCCACAAAGACACGAATTTGCCAATTCTATGTTGAAGAGCAAAGATGTCAGCTTGAGGACTAAGGTGAGCCTGACCCAAGCCATGGTGTTATCAATAACCTCATATGCATGTGAAAGCTGGACAGTGAATAAGGAAAACTATAGAAGAATTGATGCTTTTGAGTTATGGTGTTTGAGGAGAATGTTGAAAGTGTCATGGGCTGCCAAAAGAACCAACAGATCTGTGTAGGAAGAAGTGCAGCCAGTGTGCTCCTTAGGGGTCAAGATGGCCAAACTTCGTCTCTCATACTTCAGACATATTGTCAGGAGGGACCAGTCACTGGAGAAGGAGATCATGTTTGGTAAGGTGGAGGGTCAGAGAAAAAGAGGAAGACCTCCAACGAGATGGATTGGCCAAGTGGCAGCATTGATGGACTCAAGTGTGGCAACAGTAGTGAGGGTGGCCTAGGATCGGGCAGTGTTTCGTTCTGCTGTGCATAAGGTCGCTATGAGTTGGTACCGACTTGATGGCACCTAACAACAACAACAATGTGACTTATAAAAGAGATAATGTAAATTAGTCACTTAAAATTTATTTTCCCATCTAAACAAATGGCCTGTAGTTAGGATATCAGAATTTACATTAATAAATTAATCCTCTCTGTGTTTTGACTCCCTTGTGCATCAGGGAGTAAAGGTACCATGGACCTTATGGAAAGATTAAAATGAAGAAGAAATTGTCAACATTAATTTCCTTTGATGTGAATCAACCTTACATCTTCTACAAAGAAGAGCATCTTGCTCATCACGACTCCATTCCTTTAGTAATCTTGTATTGTATTCAGTTAGCTACCAATCCACCAATTCCATGAAACTTTTTATAGTCTTCCATCCCACCTGCGCTCTTTTTGCCCTACAACACAAGCAGTGTACAAAGTCCACACAACTGAAGACAGTAGTCATTGCACTTTGAATTGAGAGGACTAAAAAATATGGAACAAGGGCACTCACCACATGGGAGTGTGATGTTGTTGTGAAGTGCCATTGAGTCAGTTCCAATCCACAGCGAACCTGTATATGGTTTATGAGAAGCAGCTGGTGAGCTTGAACCACCGACCTTGCAGTTCAAACGACTTTGCCGTCTGGGCCATTAACCCACAGCGCCACACGTAATGATTGAGGTTTAATTCAACTTGACTGGGCTAGGATTCTCTGTGGTTTAGCCGCTAAGATGTAGTAATCACTTCCTGGATGAGATCTAATATGATGCAATCACTCCCATGATGTGATCATATGTGATTAGCCCTGATCTGTTGTAATTATCCTAAATATTATAAATCCTGACTTCTATCATGTTAATGAGGACAGATGCAATCTACAGGATTAGGTTGTATCTTGCTTGAGTCCATTTCTTTTGAGATATAAAAAAGATTAAATGAACAAGCAGAACTCAGATGGGCCTGCTACCACTAAGGAAGATGAGCCAGGAGAAGAGTGCATCCTTTGCAGCTCTTGGGTTCTGCACTGTGATGATCCTAGATCCAGGGGAAGAGGCAAAAGGCAAGGAGGCAAAGAGATCTCCAAGGAATGCTAGACCTACACATGTTGGAAGGAAACAAAGAAGTTTTTTTCCAAAGTCAGCACTCTAAATGTGGACTTCTAGATCCCAAAAGTGTGAGAGAATACATTTCTATCTGTTCAGTCCATCCACTGGTAGTATTTCTGTTACATCAACACCAGAAAAATGACACAGGAAGTAAAAGAATTTTGAATATTTAAACTTCCCCCAATTCCACCCCTCTCTCACACTCAGTTTAGTCTGCATTCTCTCCCCTTTAGTTTCCTTGAAATTATCTTTTAGGAAGATTAGGCACATTCCGTTGCTCTATATTCTTGGTGAGCTCTGGTAGCGTAGTGGTTAGGAGTCTGGCTACTAATCTCATAGCCAGAAGTTTGAAACTACCAACATTCAGCAGGAGAAAGATGAGGCTTTCTGCCCCATTAAAGATTTACAGCTTCGGAAACCCTATATGGGGTCGCTATGAGTCGGAACTGACTATTTGGCACATACTCTTGATCACCACCACCACCACCATATTCTTGGTGAGATTCTGCATCTTAGTAAAAATTGGATATTTTTGTAGTCTGGTGTGGCACTGTAGGATAAACACTGGACAACAAGGCCAGTTTGAATTAACTGCAAGGTTGGTAGTTCAAATCCACCAACCGCACCTCCTTGGAAACCCTATATAGGGTTGTTATGAGTCAGAACTTCTTGACAGCACTAAACAACAGCAACAAGGCATGGTAGGCATATAGTTTGCCAGAGATGGGATTTTTTACCTTCTCATTTGTTCAGTCACACCTAAATAAGGAGTTTACTGATGCTGGCAGTGGGGAAATGAGATACTTCAATCACCATCTGTGGCACTAAGTGTTAGTAGTTGTTGTTGTTAGGTGCCATTGAGTCATACTGACTCATAGCACCCTAGACACAACAGAATGAAACATTGCCTGGTCCTGGGCCAACCTCACAATTATTGTCACGCTTGAGCCCATTGATGTTGCCACTTAGACAAACCATCTTGCTAGGGTTCTTCCTCTTACCAAACATGATATCCTTCTCCAGTGACTGGTCCCTCCTGATAATATGTCCAAAGTATGAGAGGAAACAGGCCATCCTGGCCTCCAAGGAGCATTCCAGCTGCATTCTTCCAACACAGATCTGATGGTTCTTTTGGCAGCCCATGACACTTTCAATATTCTCCTCCAACACCATAATCCAAAAGCATCAATTCTTCTACAGTCTTCCTTATTCACTGTCTAGCTGTCGCATGCATATGAGGTTATT
>NW_006408562.1:14457453-14458128 GCF_000296735.1 Chrysochloris asiatica | reverse complement strand
TTGTTTTCTCAAACTGACCTTTGGAATCTTCTGTTCAGCTCTTCTACCTCCTCATTTCTTCCGTTTGGTTTGGCATCTCTACACTGGAAAGCAATTTTCAGTGTCTCTTCTGACATCCATTTTGATCTTTTCCTTCTTTCTTTTCTTATTAGTGACTTTTTGCTTTTTTCCTATATGATGTTCTTGATGTCATTCCACAGCTCTTCTGATCCTCGATATTTAATGTTTAATGTATCAAATCTGTTCTTCAGATGATCTCTAAATTCAAGTGGGGTCTCTAAATCCAGGTGTCAGTAGTACACTGCTTAAAATCTGATCAGGCAGAATAACATGTCATTATTTATCAGGAGACCTTGAGGTGCCCAGATAAGATCAAAAAAACAAACACCAAAGTTCCCTTCTTCCTGTCTCCTGGCATTCCATTGCTTAGTGCCGAATATGGGTCATTATATAATTAGGCAGGGTTATTATAAAGAGGATATCTTATCCTATATAAAAATTCTAAGGTTTATAAGTCTATAGGGAATCCCTGGGTGGTGTAAACAGTTAGCATGTTAAGCTGTAACCAAAAGACTGCAAGTTCAAGACTACCCAGATCCAGCATCTAAGAAGAAAGGCCTAGTGATCCACTTATGAAAAACCAGCCATTGACTGAGACGATGACGTGGAGAGATG
>NW_006408562.1:14439308-14441096 GCF_000296735.1 Chrysochloris asiatica | reverse complement strand
GAGCAGTGTGAACTCCCGAGTCCATGGACACTGACCATGGCTGGAGGCTAGAGCTGAGAGTGAAACAGTTAGCTGCTCTAAAGAGGGGGCAGGCATGCAAGAACTCCAAAACTTGCAGATAGGACCCATTTGGCATAGCTTGGATGTCTAGCTGAGCAGATCTTGAGTAGATGAAGATAAGGAAATTTGAATCAGGGAGCAAGGGTAAATTACTACAATATGATCTACTGGACCTTTGCTTATTGATGTAGTTGCTCAAATTTCCAACTGAAAGGGAAGGACTCTTCATATCAAGAACCAAGTTTGCCTTCTCAGTACACTGGGTTCATAGAACAGACAACTTAGACCAAAAAAGGGGGGATATACAGAAAAGAAGTGACTGGCTTACAGACTTTTAGGAGTGTGTTAGTTTCAGAACTAGGGGGTGAGGTAGAATCCCCACTGAATAGTTATCCTCTTTTCTAGGTGGGTCTGGTGAAAAAGGATATGGGGAAGATTGGGATAGGATTTTATAATTCAATTGTGTGTAATATTATAAGGACTAATTGTGAGTGTTATAACTGTAGATGTAGAAGATGTGTAACTAAAAGTGGGGAGTAGTTAATCTTCTATTTCAGGAACAGAGGACCCTAGGACCAACAAGAGGAAAGAGCGTGAGTGGAGCTTTGGATTCTAACCAGAAAATCAGCAACAACAGAGACAGTGGCATAGGTGATGACATAGAAAGAGCAACTGAGGACTCTAGACCCATGAAATGAGAAATACTGTGTACCTGTTTGACATTTAAATGATATGGATTTTCTGAATCATATGTGTAAATAAAAAAAGAGAGTGATAGAGGCAAATACTGTTGATTGATGCATTGATGAGGGGATTGTAATTATTATAATGCAACAAAATATGATTTCTGGAATGCAACACTGACAATCTTCCCTGTAAACTTTCACTCAATTCACAATAAAAACTTGAAAACAAAAGCAAAAAAAAAACAAACAAACAAACAAAAAAAAAAACAGAGTATGAGAGGAATACACAATATTAATATGTCAAAAGGAACTAGTCAATATCTAACCATTTTAGGAGGTGTTGTTAAGTGCCATCAAGATGGTTCTGACTCATAATGATCCTGTGTAAGTTTCTGAGGAGCAGCTGGTGGGTTTGAACTGCCGACCTTGTGGTTTGCAGTCCAGTGCTGATCCTACAGGGCCACACCAATAGTCCATTTTAAGAGGTAGCATATAATAAAATATCTACGATATTTGTCTTAGTTACTAGCACTACTATGATAGAAACATCACAAATGGATGCCTTTAACAAACAGAAATGTATTATGTCACAGCTGTTTGTTGTTGTGTTGTCGTTAAGTGCCTTCAAGTTAACTTCCAGTCATTGTGAGCCTGTATAGGCTTTCTAAGCATCAGCTGGTGGGTTTGAACTGCTGACCTTTCAGTTAGCAGTCGAGTAGACTATAAATTCAAATTCAGAGCACTGGCTCTAAGGAAAGGCTTTCTTCTTTGTGGACTCTCAAGAAAGGTGCTTGTTTCCTTTCAGCACCTGTAAGATCTCCATGAGTCTTGGCATCAATCTTGCTCTGGGTCTAGGAACTTCACAGTGCAGACACCCCAGGCCCAAAAGACCACTTCACTCCCAGCTCTTGTTTCTTGGTGGCAGTAAGTCCGTCTCATCTCTAATTACTTCTCTCTCAATGTATCTCATGTAAATAAAAGTTTAGGCAGGCCACAACCCAAGTAAACTTCCCTTACATGGGATCAGGGTTGTGATGGGGCT
>NW_006408562.1:14422533-14438123 GCF_000296735.1 Chrysochloris asiatica | reverse complement strand
TTTTCAATTGTCTCATATGTATGTGAAAGTTGGACAATAAATAAAGATCTAACAAGAATTGAACTTATAATTTCATAAAATTATAAAAGTTAAACAGGTAGTGTAATATCACTAAGAATTGTTCCAGGGAAGTGTTTAGGTTATGTTCCTCTAGATGCCATGTGTTTACTGTAGCCATCACTGTTTCTACCCAGCAAGCTTTGGGAATGAGATCTGCTTCCTTTGCTGTCTTCCATATTCTTCCAGTTTCAAGTTTTCATTCATTTCTAGCTTTCTCACTAAAATACTATTTCCTGCCTGAAGAATACCAGCTTATTTACAGGAAATTGTGGGTTAATGCATCAGACTGCAAAGCCATTTGAACTGCAAGGTTGGAGGCTCAAGGTCACCAGCTACTCCTTGGAAATCCTATACAGGGTCACTATGGGTCGGAATCAACTCGATGGCACTTAACAACAGACCCTTACATAGTCTGGAGTCTTGCACTAGAATATAATAGTACTGAGGTACAGTGAATTACCTAATATGCCTCTTCTACCCATTATCTTCCACCACTTGTCTGTCAGTTTGTCAAACTGTGGCTTGTGTGTTGCTGTGATGCTGGAAGCTATGCCTTTGATATTCAGAATGCCAGTAGGGTTGCCCACCTATGGCCAATAGGTTTCAGCTGAGCCTCCAGACTAAGCCAGATTATGAGGCTGGCTCAGGACTGGGCAGCGTTTCATTCTGTTGTACATAGGGTGGCTATGGGTAGGAACCAACTCAATGATACCTAACTACACCAGCCATAATCTTCATGACTCCCACACAATGTTTGGGTTTGTTGTTGCTGTTGTAGCTAAATGTCATCGTGTTGGTTCATCTCATAGTGACCCTGGATAGGGTTTCCTAGGAACTGTTGGTGGGTTTGAACTGCTGAGCTCGTGGTTCACAGTCCAGTGATAATCCTACAGCACCACACCAGGAGTCCATAATGACTGGATAGTGCCATACAAAAAAAGGTGTATGAAACCTGTGATGGTTGGGGTTGTGCATTATCTTAATTGCACTACAATTCCCAGTATTGTGTTTCTCTCCATTTTGTGATCTCATGAAACTATCCTCCATTGTGTGTGTTATAAATCCTGATCCTTATATGTTAACGAGGGAGGATTGTGTTGTGTTAATGAGGCTTAGACTACGCTTGTTACGTTATTGAGGGATGCACTCAAGCCACTATCCTTACTCTAATCACCACCATGGATTGAGTCATAACTTTTATCTTAGATAACAAGAGGGAGAAGCAGAGAGAGGAGAAGTCACTACTATGAAGAAAGGAAAGTTGGAAGTGGAATGCATTTTTGGATTCAGGATCCCTGAACTGAGACCCTCTCAGACCCAGGAGACAGAGAGAGTTGTAACACTAAAGATGGCAAGAGACGGTGAAAAGTCGTGGAAGAGAAATTGTGTCAGCAGAAACAAAAGAACCAAGAGACCAGCAAGAGATGACTCAATGGACTTCCCAATTCACAAGGCAAGAGAATTGATCACCTTTCCATGGAGACTTATTGGTGGAATGAGATACCTTCAGGCACTTATTGGAGGAGTTAAAAAGGTTTAGTAACATTTGCCTAACACAAGAGGACTGATGGGTCATGGTGCTGAAGGACCAAGGACCCAAAGGCCAGAGAGAGATTCTTCCCTGCAGGCATGGCTGAGATGTGGCCGTGGTGGAAGAACTGTACCCCGAGTTGCTCCTGATCTTGAATTGTAACCTGTACTTGCTAATAAACTCCATAATCATGAATATTGTTTATGAGCTCATGAATATTGTGACCATTGCAATGAAGTACTGAACCCAGCAGAGAAGTAGAGAGTGCCATGGGAGGAATAGTTGGTGTCAGAATTGGTAAAAAGTTCAGAAGAAAAAGTAAAGCTGATCTTTGCTTCATAGGAATAAGACTTGGGCTACTGATAATGGTGATTTTCCTTTCCTGTCTTGAAGTTTGTTGTTGTTGTTGTTGTTGGGTTCCATCAAGTCTGTACCGATGCATAGCAACTTTATGCACTGCCCAATCCTGGGCCAACCTCACTACCGTTGTCATGCTTGAGTTCATAAATGCCGCCAGTTGGTCAATCCATCTCATTGGGGTCTTCCTTTTTTTCTCTGAACCTCCACCTTACCAAACATGATATCCTTCTCCAGCGACTGGTCCCTCCTGACAATATGTCCTAAGTATGAGAGACGAAGTTTGGCCATCTTGGCCTCCAAGGAGCTCTCTGGCTGCACTTCTTCCAAAACGGATCTATTGGTTCTTTTGGCAGCCCATGGCACTTTCAATATTCTTCTCCAACACCACAACTCAAAAGCATCAATTCTATGGTCTTCCTTATTCACTGTCCAGCTTTCACATACATACGAGGTTTTTGAAAATACCATGGCTTGGGTCAGGCGCACCTTAGTCCTCAAGCTGACATCTTTGCTCTTCAACACTTTAAAAAGGTCTTGTGCAGCAGATTTGCCTAATGCAATACGTCATTTGATTTCTTGACTGGTGCTTCCATGAGTGTTGATAGTTGATCCAAGAAGAATGAAGTCCTTGACAACTTCAATCTTTTCTCCATTGATAAGAATGTTGTTTATTGGTCCATTGGTGAGGATTTTTATTTTCTTGACATTGAGATGTAATCCATACCGAAGGCTGTGCTCTTTGATCTTCATCAGTAAATATTTTAAGTCCTCTTCACTTTCAGCAAAGCATTGTTGCATCATCTGCATATCGCAAGTTGTTAATGAGTCTTCTTTCAATCCTGATGCCACATTTTCTTCATATAACTCAGCTTCTCAGATTATTTGCTCAACATACAGGTTGACTAAGTATCGTGAAAGAACACAGCCCTGTCACAAACCTTTCTTAATTTGAAACCATTCAGTGTTCCCATGTTTTGTTTGAACAACTGCTTCTTGGTCCATGTTCAGTTTCCTCATGAGCACAATTAAGTGTTCTTGAAGTTAAAGGGGGTCAAATGCCTCCACCACACTCAGAGACATTTTGGGCACATATTTAAAATAATGACCTAAAGACAGACCCAAGAAAATGTATTCCATTACCTTTGATTCCAGAGCAATTTGATGCTTTGATAAATGGTCACACCACCAGTGTCTCTAAACTATAATAAACATCTCAACAAATCAACCCACAGCACAACCATAATCTAGTTTTCTTTCCAGTGTCAATTTGAAAAGGATATGTTCTCTGTGCAACCATGGGCTATAGGGTCAGGCAGAGCCGAAAGCAGCTTCCAACCTTACTACTTAACTGTTTGTCTTGCAGAGGCTGTTACAAAAAGGTCAGTACCTAGGTCCTGGCAGATGCTAAATGAATGATAAGCATGGCCCCATTTGTTGTAACAATTGCATATATGTGTCCTGTATCCATAACATATACAACAGAGAAAACTAAGCTCTGTAGCATGGACATTCTTTAGAAATCATAAGGCTCAGAACTCATTTTATAAAAATGAAAGGAAAGTTACTGACAGGCTTTTTCTCCATCAAATGAAGAATCACATTTAATCAGGCTTCATCTCTGCACTCCCCAATTTAAAATAATGGAAGAGAAGGTGCCTGATGTCTGAAACTGAAAGAACATTAGAAATATGGGTTTTCAATTTGATGGATTCATTTTTCTTCTATTTTATTCAAATAGCAGTAGCTATTAGGACCATAAAGGAGCTGTTTGTTAGGCAGAAAGGAGTCTCCCGGGCTGAACTGTCACTAAGATCTTGCTTATGAAAAATGAGTCATAAGGAGAGGATACATTTGGCATCTTGCATTTGAGCTATTTTATCTCTGCCATGGCTTATCATGATGTAATGGGAGGGCCTACTGGAGTTGACGACCTCTTGGAATGCGCTTTCTGGTACGGTGTTAAGTGCTGTTGAACTGGTTCTGACCCATAGCCACCGTGTATAGGGTTTCTGAGGAGCAGCTGGTGAGCTTGAACTATCAGTCTTGTGGCTCAAGCCAACTTTCCAGTCCAGTGCATTAACCAACAGAGCCACATCAGGACTCCTTGAATGCGCTTAGAGAATGCGATGTTACTATCTGCACAAAGCCTAGAGTCATTAATATTAGGGTCAAGAAAAACACTTTTTTAAAATTTTTGTCACTTTATAGATGTGAGAGATAAGAAGTTAAGAAAATTACTCAAGGTCATATAATTAGTTCCAAAATATCTTCTCCATTCCTCTCACCAACATCTGGCAACTCATCTTTAGAATATTTCCTTTGGTCTTCATTAAAAAGCAGACATGCCTAGGTGGGATGACATCTTCCATTTTTATAATTGAAAGGTGAGTATTCAAAGGAACATTCAAGAAAGAGAATCAGCTCAGTGGAATAAGTCACAGACCATTTGGGGCAAAGACAAGGGCAAATGGGAGAGGAAAGAAACCTGAAAACCGGAATGTGTCAGAGACACAAGGAAGAAGAAGACAGCAGAAACACTGTGTCTTCTTCACAAACTATGAGTGGTGATTACTGTAGATATTTGTAAGAACTTCATAACTAACATAGTTGTATGGAATTAAAAGTCTCATAGATTTTACTTGTTTTTCTTTATAATAACTAAAGACCACGTAGAAGGAAAGCTTTGCTTTCACTGAAGTCATGTAAAATATAATACACACAGTGCTTAAGTATGGGAATTAGGATGACTCTTATTAAATGTCATGATAGTTTCAAAACATGCCTGCAAATTATTTGACATCTTTCGCTTTAAGAGACAGAGTATGGGTCTTGACTCACTTCAGTGAATCATTTGTAAAAAAAGAAAATTAAAGTGTAGTGGTAAATAATTGTGTATAACTTTTGAGGCTAGGCACAGACTCCACTTGGTATTCTTGGGAAATTTGCTTGGAGGGGAATCAGCCACCGTGGAAGAAACTTCACTACTCTGAAACTAACTACGGAAGAAATCACGTATAGGTGCTCCAGCCTACAGCTGCAACTGAGCTCTCGGCTCACAGGCAGCTTCAACTTCCAGCAGCCATTTTGGACTTTATCTTTCATGAAGTCTCAAAATGACTCCAACTCCAGTTGATATCTACCTGTAAAGATAGGAGAAACCCCAAGCATGAATCACTAAGCTTCATCCATCCTTTTTTGATGCATGGACTCATGAGCCAAATAAAATGGCTGTTTTATGTCTGGTGTAATTTGTTACACAGAATAGTACCCAAGCAGAAGTACTTCCTTGAGTGAGAACAATACTGCTTGTAAATCTCTGTGTCCTAAGGATGATGAGGATGCCCAGCACATGGAGTGGTTTGGAGAATCAAAAGGTAGAGTCTGATATGGTAACTAATGCATAGTAATACTCATAAATGCTAGCTTAAATCCATATAAACTGAAAGTCAGAGAGATCTAAGTTTGTAGTTATATTTCTTGTTTAGAGTTTTTTTCTGACACAACATGTCACTAGCACAAACACAAGGTCCCATCTATGAGGAATGAGCAGTAGAACTTCTGTTTCCTGGACTTTGTATTATTTATATTCATGAAACTGAAGCTATTTTAGCTATCGGAGGAGTCCACATCCCATTATTGCACAGAGCTCTCAGCTAGCCAATTGCCCCTTCACCCATAAACATACACTCTTTAGTTTTCACAAGTGCTACCATAAAATATTATTTTCTCCAATTCTTTGGTAATCTTTTATTCATTATTCCAGCGTGTAAAGACATGGTGGTATTTGAATTCCAAAGCTCTCTCTTCCAACTTCGTGTTTCCTATAAATTTGACTTTTATAAATCACTATCTTCATTCAGGTAATTAACAAAGACCTAGTAGAGAGCAAGCAGGAGGGCAGAGCACTGCAGCACACCCCTGAAAACTCCCCTCTGACTTCATTCATCCATTCCACAAAACAGCCTGGCTTAAGTCACAGTGAGGGGTTTCATGAAATGTGGGTCTTTCCATGACAAACTGGCCACATTGGCCATCCTAACACCCAGTATGCCTCACTTTGTGTTAGGCATGACAGAAACAATGGAAACTAAGACCTGGTCTCTCAAAAATCTCTCGTTCTGGAGACTCTTAAATATGCTAAGCTTCAAATTTCTTTTTATGTTTGTTTGTTTGTTTGTTTTTCCCCCTGACAGCCAGGAAGACTGATTTAGATTACTTTCTGTAGTTTCTGTTAGAGAGAAAAAAAGAAAAGGTATTTCTAGTACTCTTTTTCCCAATGGATACCCTCCACTTAGGAACTATATCCAGTTCATGGTTACAAAAACCATAAAAAGAGTAACTTAAAAACAGTGGAACGATTCATTGTCGTCATGTAACCAGAAGTCTGGGAGCGGCAGCTCAGGGTCTTCCTGACAGCTCCATGATGTAATCAGGGACGCAGGCTCTTCCCCTCTTTGCACCCCGCCAACTTTGCCTGTACATGTCTGCACCTGTATCAAGGTCATTATTCCAGATAGGAAAAAGGAAGAGCACAAGGGACGAAAGTTACGTACTAAGTCAGTACCCTTCCAAAGGATTTCTTCTCCAAATCAAATCCAACAATGAGTACTTATAGTTCACTGAAAATAACTTAGCTGTTTAATCACTATTATCTGCAAAGAGGCAGGAATTTGTGGTTTTTAGATGAACATATTATAACCACTCCTCTCCCAATAATGAAGAATGTAACTAGGAAGAAGAGAGACTAAGGTAATGCTGAGGTAACTGTCTTAACCTTACTCTCACTCCTGAAATGGTGACTTTGCCTTCTCCCTAGTGGGGCCCATTCCTTCTCTGTGAAAATCTCTACTTGTCAAATACTGTATTGAAACCTACAGATGCAATGTCAAAGAAATGCTCTTGATCTATTTTAACTATAATTCTATTATAAAAAATACTGCAGGCAATTCTAAATAATGGAATTTGCATGAATTTATGAGTGACCAAAATAGTGGTTTCTAGAAACAAGTTAACTATCACCCACCCTTACAGTCTTAAAGTAGACTTGTTGTTGTTGTTGTTGTTATGTGCCATGGAGTAGGTTTCGACTCGTAGTGACCCTGCACAGGGTTTCCAAGGCTGTAAGTCTTTATGGGAGCGGAAAGCATCTTCTTTCTCCTGAGGAACAGCTGGTAGTTTCAAACTGCTGACCCTGAGGTTAGCAGCCTGATTCTTAACCACTACACAGTAACCAAATTATTTTTTACTACTAACTTACGATTTTTTTTACATTTGCAGTTGTATCCTTAAAGGTAAATAACAGGCTATTAAGCAAAGCAATCATAAACAAAAACTATGAAGCACTGTAATATTTTAAGTTATATATTTAAAGGGAAGTACAGCTAGATGGGAGTCCTGGTGTGGCACTGTAGGTTAATGTGCTGGACTGTAAAGTCATTTGAACCACAAGGATGGTGGTTCAAGCTCACTGGCTCCTCCTCAGAAACCCTATACAGGGTCATTATAGGTTGAAGCCAACGCCAGCACTTAACAACAACAACATCTAGATGCTCCTTTGAAGTGAGGATGTCTCAAATACTTTGGGTATGTTATCAGGAGGGACCACTACCTGCAGAAGCACAACATGGATGGTAGAGAGCCAGCAATAAAGAGGAAGATCCTCAATGAGATGGATGCCAAAGTGACTGCAACTGTGCCCTCAGCTCTGCCAGCAGTTGTTAAGACAGCACAGGACATGGACATTTCTCAAGAGCTGTTGTTCTAAGTTCAGTCTTTTACCTCCTAAATTGAGAGAGAAAAAAATTTATATTTGTCAATGTCAAAGTTATCCACTTGTCGTATTTCTGTTATAGCAGCAGTAGGTAACAGACACTGGACTATATGAAAAAACAAATAAACTAACATGGCATCAGGATTGGAGGAAGATGCATTCACAAGCTGTGATACTTACTGACAAACTTTTGTCCCGGAAGTGAAGAGAACTTGAAGAATTTACTGATGAAGCTCAAACATTTCAGCCTTTGATGTGTGACAGGGTTGTATTGTTTCACCATACTTAGTCAACCTTTATGCTGAGCAAATAATCTGAGAAGCCGGGTTCTATGAAGACAAATGTGGCATCAGGATTGGAGGAAGACTCATTAACAACCTGCGATATGCAGATGATACAACCTTGCTTGCTGACAGTGAAGAGGACTTAAAACATTTACTGATGAAGATCAAAGACCACAGCATTCAATATGGATTACATATCAATGTAAAGAAAACAAAAATCCTCACCACTGGACCAATAAACAACATTTTTATCAACAAATAAAAGATTGAAGTTATCAAAGACTTTATTTTTCTTGGATTAATCATCAACACTCATGGAAGCAGCAGACAAGAAATTTGCATTAGGTAAATTTGCTGCACAAGACCTTTTTAAATTGTTGAAGAGCAAAGATGTCAGCTTGAGGTCTAAGGTACGTCTGACACAAGTCATGGTATTTTCAATAACCTCATATGCATGTGAAAACTGAACAGTGAATCAGGAAGATCATAGAAGAATTGATGCTTTTGAGTTATGGTGTTGGAGGAGAATATTGAAAGTACCATGGGCTGCCAAAAGAACCAATAGATCTGTATTGGAGGAAGTGCAGCCAGAGTGCTCCTTGGAGGCCAAGGTGGCCAAACTTTGTCTCTCATACTTCGGACATATTGTCAAGAGGAACCAGTTTCTGGAGAAGGATATCATGTTTGGTAAGGTGGAGAGTCAGAGAAAAAGAGGAAGACCCCCAATGAGATGGATTGGTCAAGTGGCAGCAGCAATGGGCTCAAGTGTGGCAACAATTATGAGGTTGGCCCAGGATCAGGCAGTGTTTCATTCTGTTGTGCATAAGGTCACTATGAGTCACTACTGACTCAATGGCACCTAACAACAACAATACTTCAACATAAAAGAAAACAAAAATCCTTACAACTGGACCAATAAGCAGCATCATGATAACCCGTGAAAAGATTGAAGTTGTCAAGAATTTCATTTTACTTGGATCCAAAGTCAATGCCCAGGTGGGCAGCAGTAAAGAAATCAAATAATGTATTGCATTAGGTAATTCTGCTACAAATATATATATATATTTTAAAAAGTATGAAAAACGAAAGATGTCCCTTTGCGGACTAAGGTGAGCCTGACCTAACCCATTCCATTTTCAATTGTCTTTTATGCATGTGAAAGTTGGGAAATGAATAAGGGTGACTGAGGAGTTTTGCCTTTAGAATATGGTGTTGGAGAAGAATACCAAATATACCATGGACTACTAGAAGACTAAGGAGCTCTGGTAGCATAGTGGTTACGAATTGGGCTGTGAACCGCAAGGTCAGCAGTTCAAAACTACCAGCTGTTCCGTGGGAGAAAGATGAGGCTTTCTCTTCCCATAAAGATTTACAGCCTTGGAAACCCTGTACAGGGTCGCTATGAGTTGGAACTGACTCCACGACACATAACAACAACAACAACAACTAGAAGAATGAAGAGGTACAGTACATCCAGAATGCTCCTTAGAAATCTTCTGTAGTGCTCTTAACTTTATCTCAATTACATTAGACATGTTATCAAGACAAACCAGTCCCTAGCAAAGGATAACATGCCTGGTAAAGTAGAGGGTCAGTGACAAAGAGGAGGACCCTCAAAACAAGATGTATTAGCACAATGGTAGCAACAATGTGTTTAAGCACACTGATGGCTTACAGAATTCTACAGGACTGCACATAGGGTTGCTATGAATTGGAACTGACTCAATGGCACATAGCAACAACAAAATCAGGATTGTTGATAGAATTGAAAAGGATAAATTATGATTCGAGATTTGGAACATGACATGTGCTCTATAAATATTGTTTAAATCATGTACTCATCACTGCAGGAGGAAAAGGGAGAAACAGACATAGAGCCAGCACTTACAGAGGTTGCAATCCATTTAAATGACTTATTAGGAAAGCCAACATAGCAGATATTTATTTATTGGATTAAATTGTCAGCTATCCCTATGATTTAAAAGAGTTCCTAAGGAATGGAATTTGGGATAGATGGGTTTTGTTGGGACAATGTTGTATAGTGGAAAATGAACAGCTTCTGCAATTAATGAGTAGGGGAACCAGTGTTTGAACTCAGGGTATAAACTACAGTATAAAGTACATACTGTGAAGGCACCTGGTTTTGAAAAGAATGTAAATAAATTTTAACTTTTTAATAATCTTTGCTGTAGGATAAGCAATAGACTGCTAATCGCAAAATTGACAGCTCAAACCCACCAGACACTCCATGGTAGAAAGATGAGGCTGTCTGCGCCTATAAAGATATATAGTCTTAGAAACTCTATATATGGACACTCTGAGTTGGAATCAACTCTATGGCAGTGGATTATAATATTCTTTAGTGGAGACAGAGTTAAGAACATATTACACAATGTTCTTAGAAGCATGCACTGAATTTGGAGTGCAAATTATGTGAGGACTTCAAAAAGTTTTTGGAAAAATGGAATTCAAATATAATTTAAAAATTTCCATAAACTTTTTAAAGCCTCCTCATATTTATTGGAGACCAACACCAGCGAAAAACAGGGGAGAGATGCAGTACTAAATAGGATAAATTGAACTGATTTTAACTAGGCCCACACCTTGGCCAACCTAACAATTACAGATAGTCAAATTGTCCCATATTAAGCAGAAGTGATCAGGCCACTATATCCCCAACCATATTTAGTCACCATATAAAAGTAACCCTGGAACGTGTAGCACCTTGGTTGAAATGGTTCTCTACCAACCCTAAAAAAGTTGATTGCTATTGGCTGTCTGCTGATTGTAGCAAGTCTGAGTTTGAGTAGAATCTGGGTGGTGTATCTCAGTGTTAACCACAAGACTATATTGGATTTCAGACATATGGGGTCAGGAGTCAGGGAGCACTGAAATGGGATCATGTGATCAGATCTGAGTTTTAGACCAATCTCCATTATTAAGTCATCTCTGGCCTTGAATGCATCACTAGACAATCTGTACTTTGACAATTTATCGATTCGTGATATAGGATGATATTCCTATATTCCTTCCATGATTTCTGAAGTCCATTCAGTCTCTAAACCAAAACCAAAGCCACGCTCACTGTCATTGAGCTGATTTCAGAATCACAGACTTGTTCCACTTGTTGTTGTTGGTAAGCGCCATGGAGTCGGTTCTAATTCATAGTGACCCTACGCAGGGTTTCTCACTGTAAATCTTTACGGGAGCAGAACACCTCATCTGTCTCCGATGGAACTGCTGGTAGTTTCAATCTGCTGACCTTGAGGTTGGCAGCCCAAGTCGTATCCATTACACTATCAGAGCTCCTTAATTGTTCAGTAGGGTTTCCAAAATTGTACATAATTATGGAAACAGCCAGACTCATCTTTCCACATAGAGTGACTTGTGTGTTTGAACTGCTGACCTAGCAATTATCAGGCCAACATTTACCTCACCAGGACTCTCTTCAGTCTCTAATATACTACAATTATGACTTCATTCATTCCTTTATGTATATTGACTGAATGCCACTGTGTGCCAGCCATTCCTTTAAGCATGTGGACTACATCAGTAAAGACAATGGTGCACGCTCCCTCCCCTTGTGTAATGGGCAGTCTAGTGGCTTTAAACTTCTCTTCATTATAAGAAAAAGCTGGTTTTAATCAGTCTGAGAGCTACTGTTTTCTTTAGTTAACTAACTTTAACATTCCATGACACTGACTCTAAGTAGAAGAATTTGATAATGAGAGTGCCAGGGAAAATCTATCCTAAAAGTCATTTGATAAATCATTGATTGGACTATATCACAGCTTCTTTACATGATAGGAACACTAAGATATTCTTTTCTTCCTTTGTTCATGAGAACGAATAAAATTATTGACAAGTTTTCCTTGCTGACAAAGACCAGAAAGAAAATTAAGGACCAGAGAGGAGAAAAAGAAAATACACTTTAGGAAATTTGGTCTGAAAACCTGTCAATATTCTTCTCAGTTATTCAGCCAGAAAGTTATTAAAACCACAATCATAACAACCGATATGGCAATAAATAAAGCATATTTCAGCTTGTCTCATACGTACTCCAATATTACATTTTTCATTTCTGCTGTTTTGATGGGGTAGGGAGGGTAAGTAGGAAATATTCTATGAGGCTGCCACTTTAGTTACTGCATACACCTCTTAAATTTAACCCCAACCCCACTTGTATGAGCTAGGTAATTACAACTTTAGGAAAAGGCAAGAAAATATTTTTGAAGGGAGAGGTCTTGATTTATTATAAAGATTTAATTTTCAATCTAGATGAATGTTGAATTAAAAATGAGGTGCTGACACAATAAATGTATTTAAAGTGCAATTCAATGTAGCAATTAACTCATTTTTCAGAGGATAGATAAACCCTCATGACCTAAATTCACAAATCAGATTTAGGAATATTTTAGAGCTTATTTCTAAGAATTATTGGATTGTTTTATCCTGGTTGTTAGCAAAAGAGAGAGCATGAATACCAATGGAAAAACGACTTGCATTTTCTTGTTACATGTCCCAATGAAAACTCATCTCTTCCTCTGAGTCCCAAATAACTTTTCTACTCAGAAATTTGCCCTACTCTTGCAAAAGTAGGTAGTCACTTGGTAGCATAAATGATTAACATGCTTGGCTGTTAACTGAACAGTTTGGAGATTCAAATCCACCCAGAATTGCCCAGAAGAAAGGCTTCATGATTGGTTGTTATTGGTGGTGGTAGGTGCCATTGAGTTGGCTCTATCTCATAGAGACATTATGCACAACAGAACAAAATACTGTCCAGTTTTTCATCATCTTCACCATCATTGCTTTGTCTGAACCCATTGTTTCGGTCACTGTGTCAATCCATTTTGTTGAGGGTCTTCCTCTTTTTCACTGACACTCTACCAAGCATGATGCCCTTCCCCGGGAACTGACCTTTCTTGATAATATATCTAAAGTTTGTGAGATGGAGTCTTTTCACCCTCACTTTTAAGGAGTATTTCTTCCAAGACAGATGGTTTGTATTCTCTAAGCAACGATGAAAGGAGTAGTGATCATACTTTCCAGTGTGACAACAAGCAGGACAAACTGACAGATGAGTGGTGGTCTTATGATCAACTTATGAAAAATGAGCCATTAAAAATGCTATCTTATACAGTACAGTTTATTCTGACACATGAATTAGAGTTGACCCAACAGCAATTTGTTTGAGTCAACTTGACAGCAACTGGTTTATGACAAAAATACAGCTAGATATTGATTGTATTGGTCTCAAAAGTTCTATTCATGATGAGAACGATGCACCAAGATCTACAACAGCAGGTTTTGTAGTCTACTTCCAGACTTACCTGCTGAAAACAACTAGCTAACCTGAAAAAACAACAAAAAGACTCTTGAAGACATCAAAGAGCTACTAAAGCAATGAATTAAAATACCAAGAGTTGAGAGAATGAGGACACACAGAGAGGAGTCAGACACAGGGCACCTTTCACCTAGAGAGCTCTGAGACCTCAGAGACTGAAACGATAATCAAAACTTGAGACAGAATCACAGGGATACTGGGTGAAGATTGAAGTTCAGGTTCCACAAAGGAGTGGAGGCCTGGATAAAATGTCCAGGTTGGAGTTATAAGCTATTACTGAGGAGTAAAGGAAAGCCATAAGGAAAATATTCCACAGAGACTGAAAACCAGCTGGGAATGATTTTAATCTCTGATTAAAATGCCCCTTCTAGAAACAAACTGGTACCACAGAAGACACAGTGTGGTATTCCATTTATAGAAGGCCAAACATAAACAAACTCATCTATGATTTAAGAATTCAACCCAGCATTTGTCTTTGGGAAGGGCCAAGAGGTAGTGGGAGGAGGAACAAGAAGTGTTTTCACAGAGCTAATTGTTTTCTATTTCTTGGTCTTGTGGGGATTACATCACATGAGAATTTTGTTGATAATTCTTCCGAGTTCCAGATTTCATTGGTACTACCAGTTGAGTAATAAACACATATTTCTGGTAAGAGGCAGTTGTTCAAACAGAACAAGGGAACACCGAATGGTTTAAAGTTAGGAAAGGTGTGTACCAGGGTTGTATTCTTTCACCACACTGTATACTGAATGTGTATGCTGAACAAATAATCAGAGAAGCTGGATTGTATGAAGAAAACCATGGCATCAGGATTGGAGGAAGGCTCATTAACAGCCTGTGATATGCAGATGATACAACCTTGCTACCTGAAAGCCAAGAGGACTTAGAATACTTACTGATGAAGATCAAAGACCACAGCCTTTACTATGGTTTACACCTCAACATAAAGAAAAGAAAAATCCTCACCAATGGACCAATAAATGTTGAGCTCACTTTGCAATTCACATAAATATCAAAAATAGTATAGTGTAATGTGTTCCAACCATTAAATTGAGGCCATTCTTATGCTAAAAATTATTTTTTTTTTTTGGTCTGAAATAAAATTTGATTGACCATTGTGTGTTTTATCTGACATTCTACTCCCCCTGTATTTTCTTTAATTCTTTGGATTGAAAGAGTTGGGGAAGAACAGTAAAGTAGCTGTTAAAAGAATCAGAGTTCTGGTGTGGCACTGGAGGATAATCACTGGATTTTTAACCACAAGATGGGACATCCAAACCCACCCACTGCTTCTTGGAAACACTATAAAGGGTCGCTATGGATCAGCTATTGAATGATGCAGAGAGCATCAAAAGAAGTTGGAAGGAATACACAGAGTCACTGTACCAAAAGGAAATGGTTAATGTTCAACCGTTTCAAGAGGTAGCATATGATCAAGAGCCAATGATACTGAAGGAGGAAGTCCAAGGTGCATTGAAGTAATTGGCAAAGAACAAGGCACTAGGAATTGATAGAATACAAAATGAAATCTTTCAAGAAAGTGAGGTGGCACAGGAGGCACTCACTCATCTCTGCCAAGGAATTTGGAAGACAACTATCTGGCAAACTGATTGTAAGAGATCATATTTGTGCCCATTCCAAAGAGAGGTGACCCAACGGAATGCGGAAATTATCGGACAATCTCTTTGATATCCCATGTGAGTAAAATTTTACTAAAGGTAATACAGAAATGGTTGCAAGCATACATTGACAGAGAACTTCCAGAGGTTCAAGCCAGATTCAGAAGAGGCCATGGAACAAGGAATATCATTGCTAATGTCCGATGGATCTTGGCTGAAAGCAGAGAATATCAGAAAGATGTTTACCTGTACTTTGTTAACTAAACAAAGGCTTTTGACTGTGTGGATCATGACAAGCTATGGACAGCATTGCAAAGTATGAGTATTCCGGAACACTAAATTGTGTTCATGAGGAACATGTACATAGACCAAAGGCAGTTGTTTAAACAGAACATGGGAACAAATGAATGGTTTAAAATTAAGAAAAGTGTGCGAAAAGGTCGTATTCTTTCACCATACTTATTCAACCTCTATGCTGAGTAAATAATCTGAGAAGCTGATTTCTATGAAGAAAATCTGGCATTAGGATTGGAGGAAGACTCATTAACAACCTGCAATATGCAGATGACACAACCTTGCTTGCTGAAAGTGAAGAGGACTTAAAACATTTACTGATGAA
>NW_006408562.1:14418861-14421052 GCF_000296735.1 Chrysochloris asiatica | reverse complement strand
ACACTTTAAAGATGTCTGGTGAAGAACATTTGCCTAATGCAATACGTTGTTTGATTTCTTTACTGCTGCTTTCATGAGTGTTGATGGTCAATCCAGGAAGAATGAAGTCCTTGACAACTTCAATCTTTTCTCCGTTGATAAGAATGTTGTTTATTGGTCCAGTGGTGAGGATTTTTGTTTTCTTGACATTTACACATACAAACACTTTAATGGAGGCTTCTAAAAGCTTGTGGAATATAGAATTAAAAGACAATGTATTTCCTTGTCTCCTTGCAGTTAAGTACAAACATATGACTAGTTCTAGCCAAAGAAATGTGAATGGAAATGACATTTCCATTTAAATGTCTTGTAAATTAAGATATTTAAGAGTTTTGTGCCATCTCTGTACCTCAGCTGTTCAGTTATATGCAGAGCATAACCCCTTCAAGTCATGTCCTAAATGGCAGAGCTACAAGATGATGCAGTCTCCATCACCCTGAGTTCGTGAGGAAAGACTGTGTAGAGTCCAACCACCATCAACCCATGCTGGATGACTTATAATAAGGACAAATAACTGTTCATTTTGACAAATTGCATTGCCATTTATTTTATTACAAGATAGCTTAGTTGGTGTGAATAATACAACACATATAATTCTCCTTTTCCATGTATAGTTTTCTCTCTCTTTTGAAACCAGAAATATGTGGATCATTTTCTTATGGTATGCTTTATTCCATATATAATAGTTATTTATTATGTTGTCTAATCCTCCTATTGACCAAGCAAACGCCTCTTTATCACTTTTTATTGAATGCCTATCACTTGAGAGACACTAAGTTACACTTCAATGCTTCAGTGCCTGCTGTATAAGTAGAGCATGAATAGAAGACACTCAATAAACGCTTTTCAGATTGAAGACAATGCGGAATTTGGAAAGAAGGGAAAGAGAATTCAAATTTGTTTTTATTTAGATAAAGTTGTTATAGTCTCAGCAAATTTAAATAACATTGCCTGCTTCTCTTCTAGGCTGCCATTTATAGTCAAGAAAACCAAACTTAATGAAGTATCACAATTTTAGCTATAAAAATACGTGACTTTAGGTTTTACATGCTACCAAATACATGCAAATCACTCCACACTTTATCTACGTATATAAATATTCAGAATTTAACTAATAATTTTTATTATGATTATCACTTAAGGGCTGTCTTCATAATTAAATAACAAAGGATAAAATTAGACAATGACAAGAGTAATAAAAGTAATCAAATGACTCTCCAGTTTGATTGAGATCTCTATGTGAGTAAACTGTATATGTAATGTTCTCTTTAATGGCCTTAGTGAGATTGATTACACTCATTTCTCCCTAATTCCCAGAGTTAAGATGTGCTGGGTGTGATTCTGGGCAGAATCTAATAGAATTCGTGACATGCTAACTCAGTTATCCAATGCTGGACACATTCATTTATTTCAAATGACCCAGAATTAATTTATCCATTAATAAGAGATCAATCAACAAATACTTATCAAGCACTTGCTAATGTTAAGTCTGCACAGTAACACTGGCTGGAGGCAATTAAAAATAAATTTGGAATAACTAGCCCTTGAAGATAAGGGCATAAAACACTGAAATAACCTGATAAATAATATTTGAGATGATGATATATTTCTGTTGGGAAAGGTGAGAACACAGTGTCCGTAGAAGTTAATCGGGTCATATTCTCTGTTAGGATAAAGCTCTTCATACTGAAGCTTCTATTTGACCCAGGATGAGTCAGAACACTTAAGATATTAGGATAAGCCAATACCCTTAAAATTTTATTATAAAGTATGTCTACAAAGTTCTCTTCCAAAAGTGCTTAATGTTGTTCCTTGAAAATTAGAAGACTGGCTGGTTCTACATTCTGATTCCCTGTGGAACATTGGACAACTCTATGTGTGTGAGTTCTGAGTGTATTGTTTTGGGTGGTATCAGGTTCTATGTTGGGAGCCACAGAAGGCAAATCTGGAGTTGCTTAAGGGAAAAAAGAAATTTAGTGAAAGAGTAATTACTGTCTGTAGGATCCAGGAAAAGATTGAGCAATTAGGGCTCAGGAAGAAGAGGCAGCTGCCAGGGTTAAGGATTGTTGTTGTTGTTGTTAAGTGCCATCGAGTCGGTTCCGACCCATAGCGACCCTGTACAGGGTTTCCGAGGGTGTAAATCTTTACGGGA
>NW_006408562.1:14414790-14418761 GCF_000296735.1 Chrysochloris asiatica | reverse complement strand
CTCATCTTTCTCCCGCGGAGCGGCTGGTAGTTTCGAACCGCTGACCTTAAGGCTCGCAGCCCGATTCGTAACCACTACGCTACCAGAGCTCTAGAGAGTTTAAAAAAAAAAAAAATCTCTCTAGAATTCTCATGGTAGAAGGGCTTGATCACAGCCAACTTAATCCTTTAGTCAACCTGAAGTAACAGTCTCTTTAGTCTCACCTGGGTTTGCAGTTGAGTACGTAGAGAATCTGGTTGACATTCCTCTATAGCTTCTGGCTCCCCATCTCAAAAGTCAATGGGACAACAAGTTCCCCCAAACCACACTGAACCTGAGCTTCTTCATCTTAAAATAGTCTGGACTAGAAGAAAGTTCAGATCCCATTAAACTCTCATGTGCCTTGATCTTTTTTTCTCATTAAATCTTAAAAGTCCCGTATATCCAAGATGCATCTTTAAAAAGTGTGTCAATCAGTGGCAATTGGAAGAAATATCCAAATTTGGAGAAAATTAAAAGACCACATGCTTAGTTTGTTACTAACTGGTTGTATGAGTGTGATCCTGGGTAAGTTCTGTAAGACTTTTTATGTATTCAGATACATACGGTATGCATTGTTGTTGGTGTTAGGTGCCATTGAGGCAGCTCCAACTCATAACAATCCTATGCACAACAGAACAAACATTTCCGGGTCCTGCACCAGCCTCATGACTGTTGTGACTCTTGAGTCCATTGCTGTTGTCACTGCGACAGTCCATCTCATCGGGGGTCTTCCTTCTTTTTCACTGACCCTCCACTTTATCTACTATAATGTAGACTAAGGTAATTTTAAAGGGATTGTCATTCTAATATTATACATCATAACTCTATAGCCTTACCCATAAGTACTTGACTTCCTATTAGGTAGTTCAGAGGAAACATTTTGCATTCCAAGTTATTGGCTGCCTTAATCCCAGCTTTAAGCACTGCTGTGCACACTATTGGATTACTAGTTTGATACTGTAAGCACTGGACTGCTAACCACAGATTAGCAGTTCAAACTTACCAACAGATACTCAGAAACCCTATGCAGGGTCGCTATGAGTTCGAATCAACTCAATGACACTTAACAACAATAGCATGCACACTACTGATTAAGATTATATAAAATTAGACCACATTTTTCCTCATAAAATAAGGAATCATTTGCCTCTGTAGATATGAGTCCTGATCTACACAAGTAAAAGCACACAATCTGAGCAGTTTCTAAGAGAATATAGCCCTAGATCGATAATGAAGACTTAATTACATGGCATCTTAAAATACTATTTATATGCTCAGGAGTACAGACTTGTTGTTTAAAGGTAACACCAACATAATACTTGAAGCTGTATTATGCCATCTGTTCCATGTCAAATGAACATAAATGTAGCATTTTAATGTTCTGATATTGTGTTCACTCACCTTTTCGCTTCAAATCATTTCAATTGTTATGTTCTTTCTGGATACGGGAATTGTTCTCTCCTTTCCTTTCTAGTGAACTTATTTTAGGTACCTGCTCTCGGTGTGGACTTGTCAGCTGCTTTGTACCCAGAGATCATTTACTAGGTTGGGAGTTTGCTTTCAGAGTAGTGCTTCATCCTTGCTATTTAATGAATAAATGAATAAATCATGCCCATTTTTGCAATTATAAAACACATACTGCACATTGTAGGAAATTCAGAAAGTATAGTAAAGAAATATCAACAGCCAATGTTAAACACTATTCATATTTTTCTTCTAGTGCATTTCATGTGTGATTTTATAAATTGAGATCTTATAGAAAATATATGATATATAATGACTGCATAGTATTCTTTTCTAAGAATTACCTAATTTTCCAACTGTTTTCACAGTTATTTTTTTTTTTTATCAAAGAAGTGGTTCTATATTTTGATTAAAATAGCATCATCCCTAAAACATGACCAGGTATATATGGAAACTAACAATGTCATCTTAATATCTGCCAGTATGGCTTAGCGGCCACATGCGTCTTCTGATGATAAGGTTTATACAGAAGGCTTTGCCAGCTCTAGCTCTAAGAAGCAAAAGTAGAAATAAAGTACATTTCTTGCAATTTCTTTACACAGCTGCTATTGGATAATAGGTGGCATTTTAAAATGGATTTTAGACAGATTTTATTTAGGCTAAATGCATTGGTTATTTCTATCATTTCATATCAAGCTTAAGATACCTACAGATGCTTATATAAGAGAAAAAAAAGGAAAAGAAAAAGAAATTCTGATCCTGTGCACGAGGGAAAATATTTGTATACACTGAGAGAGAGAGAGAGAGCTATGTGTAGCTAAATATCATCATATGTTTGTGGGTCCATAGCCATTATTTGTTTCATTTTGTGTTTCATGAAAGTATCTTTCCTTTTGTTTACTTGCCCTTAATTGGAGTCTTGGTGTGGCATTGTAGGGTAAGCACCCGATGACTAACTGCAAGGTTGGCAGTACAAACCCCCTAACCATCCCTTGAAAACCCTATACAGGGTCACTATAAGTCAGAACTGATTCAATGGTACCTAATAAGAACAACAACAACAATGATTTTAAAAACCCAAATCCAGATTTTTGCAGAACTGGAGAATAGGTGGGATCCAGGATGGTGAAGCAGAGGACTGGATGCTTGTCTTTTTAGCTATAAGGCTAATGGAGAGATTGAGACAGTGTTTTCAAGGGTGCTTGGCAAAGAAGACTGAGGTGAGGTTTTCTGTGCATTCCTTTCTTCTTTTGCTACCCACCTGAAGCAGATCTGTAAAGATCTACATTGCTCTTCAGAGCTTTGGTTTCAGACTGCTCTTCTTACAGAAACATCAATGTCCTGAGACTGACCTTGATGCGAGAGCAAGGGATCTCTGTTCACACATTCTTACTGGAATTTGCATAGTTGAGAGTTTTCAGTAAATATGTAATTCTATCCTCTGAGAATGATGCAGCAAAATATAAATATAGTTCAAAAGTCAAAAGCACTGGATGAGAAGTTGGAAAATTGAAAATCTAGAGTTATTGTTTGGGCAATTCACTTAAACTCTTTTGGCTTCAGGTTCATCATCTGTGCCATGGGAAAAATTATCATTGAACTTTGTATTACCCAACTTCTTTGGTGAGTGCTCAATAGGAAATCATTTTTAATTGCTTTGTAGACTATTGAATGTCTCATAAGTATAAATGTTTCTAATTATTTATAATGAAGACTTTCTGTTAGCATTTCCCAATTGGGATCTATTTCCTTCTTTGATAGATAAGGTCTGCACTATTATAAATTGAACTAGAAATGAGAAATAAAAAGGCTTGACTAAATATCTTGTTAGTTGTCTTCCAAATTTCTTGGCATAGATGAGTGAGTGACTCCAGTGTTGCCTCACTTTCTTAAGAGATGAGAGAATTGACTTTCTTATTCCGTCAATTCCTGGTGCCCTGTTCTTTGCCAATTCCTTCAATGCACCTTGGACTTTGTCCTTCAGTGTCATCGGCTCTTGATCATATGCTACCTCTTGAAACAGTTGAACAACCCCCATTTCCTTTTGGTACAGTGACTCTGTATTCCTTCCATCTTCTTTTGATGCTTTCTGCACCATTCAATAATTTTCCCAGAGAATCCTTCAATAATGAAAGTTGAGGCTTGAATTTTTCCTTCAGTTCCCTCAGCTTGAGAAATGCTGAGCGTGTTCTTCCCTTTTGGTTTTCTGATTATAAATCTGCACATTTTGTTGTAATATTTGACTTTGCCTTTTTGAGCTGAACTTTGATATTTTCTGTTCAGCTCTTGTACCTCCTAATTTCTTCCATTTACATTAGCATCTCTATGTTGGAGAGCAAGTTTCAGTGTCTCTTCTGGCATCAATTTTGATCTTTTCCTCCTTCCTTGTCTTCTTAATGACTTTTTTTTGCTTTCTTCATGTATGATGTTCTTGATGTCATCCCACAACTCTTCTGGTCTTCGGTCTTTAGTGTTTAATGTATCAA
>NW_006408562.1:14399567-14414240 GCF_000296735.1 Chrysochloris asiatica | reverse complement strand
TGCATGTATATTATCCTATCACAGACAGCATTGTACCTCATGACTGATCTGGATATGTGCTTTTTGACAAGAATGCAACACAATTCCTCATCAATTTGTCATTCCCAGCATAGTAAATCATGTGTTTGTCAGATTCAAAATGGCGAATACCAGTCCATTTCAGCTCACTAATGCCTAAGATGTATTGCAGTAGGCAAATCTGCTGCAAAAGAACTTTTTAAAGTGTTGAAGAGCCAAGATGTCAGCTTAAGGACTAAGGTGCTTGTGCCTGATCAAAGCCATGGTATTTTCAATAACCTCATATGCATGTGAAAGGTGGACAGTGAATAAGGATGACCATAGAAGAATTGATGCTTTTGAGTTATGGTGCTGGAGGAGACTATTGAAAGTGCCATGGGCTTCCAAAAAGCCAACAGATCTGTGTTGGAAGAAGTGCAGCCAGAATGCTCCTTGGAGGCCAGGATGGCCAGACTTTGTCTCTTATCCTTTGGACACATTCTCAGGAGGGACCAGTCGCTGGAGAAGGATATCATGTTTGGTAAGGTGGAGATTCAGAGAAAAAGAGGAAGACCTCCAGCGAGATGGATTGGCAAAGTGGCAGCATCAATGGGCTCAAGCACGGCAATAATTGTGCAGTTGGCCCAGGATAGGGCAGTGTTTCGTTCTGTTGCGCATAGCATTGCTATGAGGTGGTAATGACTCGATGGCACCTAATAACAACAACAAATGTCTTGTGGGATGCCCAAATGTCTCCCCAACAGTTCTGTATTAAATCCTTCTCTACCTTACTCTATGCCCAGTAGGTTGACCCATTTAGACTCAATCAACGGGCTCTTTAATTCTCTCTTCAATTGCTGAGATTTTCTAGAGTGCCTGGAAGTAGATCAGAGGGGTGGAGAAAAATGAAGTGATGGTATTTATTCCCTGGTTCCTTCTTGGCCAGCTCATGTGGGCTGACTATGTCTCTTAGAAGAGGGCAACTTCTGTCAAAGGGCCCTAGCCAATCATTTTTTAACTGCTGTCAAGTCAGTTCCAACCTATGATGACCCCACATGCAACAGAATGAAATATTGCCTCAGTCTCCATCATCTTCACAACCATTGATGTGCTGGAACGCATCCTTGTGGCCAGTGTGTATTTTGAGTTCTTTCATCCTAGAGGGCTTCTCTCCCAGCATTATATCGGCAGTGTTCTGTTGTGATTCGTAGAGTTTTCATTGGCTAGTTTTTTGACTAGATCACCTGGTCTTTCTTCCTAGTCTGTCTTAATCTGGAAGCCCTGCTGAAACCTGTCCACCAGGGTGATCCTATTGATATTTGAAATACTTGTGGCATAGTTTCCTGCATCACAGCAATATACATGCTACCCTAGTATGACAACCTGACAGATGTTTGCTTTTAACACTTCCAAGTTCCAGTCACTGCTTTCTCTCTCAGGCCTATTGGTGGTCACTGCTCCGTACCTGTACCAGTCCCGAGGCACTGCTCATACCTCGTTTCCTTAAGCTTGTTCACATCTTTGCAAATAGATTCTTCATTCAACTCTCTGAAGTTCCTGTATTTGGGTGTGCTGTCTGTTTTCCTGCCTAAACCCTGACTGTTGCAAGGTTCATCCTCAAACACATTTACATCGCCACTGTTTTTACTTCTTTCATCATCACTTCTTTCAATCCCAGTTTATATTGCTTTCCACATAGTGTTCTAGTTTCTATTACTAAAGTTTCCAAAGAAAAGAATGTTATACTCATTTTGTAGTGAGGGAGTTTGTGCTTTTCTTCCTTATTATTCAGTAGTATACAAGGGAAAGCTATGAAGAAGTTCCCCAAATATGAACTATTGCCTAAGTGTTCATGATTAAAAGTATCTCCCAAAAGTCAGAAAACAACTCCCCTCCCTTTGTACTCCAATTTGTACTATCATTAGTACACACACTTGGACGCTTGATTTAAAGTAGGTTACAGGTCCAGAATAGTGGCCTCACTCAGCTGGAATCTTGGTTTGAAAGACATAAATACAGCTGCTTCCCAGTCAGTTCTTTCAATTGCTTAAGGAAGAACATAAGACCCTCTTGCTTGGTGTCTAAATAGACAATTTGAAGTATATAGAGGATTGGGCAGAAGGAACGTACAAGATTCCACATATGTGTGGCTACACATTAAACACCACCTAGAAATTCTCAGAAATCACTAAGCAGAGATATTTTGTTTTTCAGGGATCTGGATTTTTTGAAAATTAGAAGAGCTTTCTGCACAAGATCTGGAAAAGCATAGGTTGTTCATTAAAACTTTAAATGGTAGAGGAAAAAGAATGAGAACAACAGAGAAGGATGGACCATTCATGATCCTTCAATAGAAAACAACCTTCATCAAAGAGGTAGACAACATTGTTCTTTGACATGTGCTGAAATAGACCAAAACTCTCCTCAGAGCACATTATATGTGGTGAAGGGTGGAAGGACCCGTGTTTTCTCCAAAGCCCATTAGTGAATTTTTTTTCAGGTACTTTGGTCAGACTTATTCTCATGGCTGATTTAATAATCAGTCAATTCTATTTTATGTTTTCATTACATTTTCAAAGAGCAAAAAGGTCATCTTTTTTTCAAAGGACAGGGGTACGCAAAATGTCTAGACACAATTATGAAAAGTACAAAGCTGAAATCTTTTCAGAGCTATAGAGAGAAAATGAGTTAACAAGGAGTTTAAATTGTTCTGTTAAAACTCTAGGACAGAAAAAGAAAAGAAAAGAAACAAAGCAAAAAAGTCCAGGTCATTATTATCCAAGTTAACAGAAGACTAGAAGATCCAGCCCCTGTAATCTTTCCCTTTCAACTAGTAACTAGGGGGGATGTCTGGAATGACGCCGCAACTACCCAGACAGGGAAAAGGTTCACAACAACCAGACCGCATATAAAATGACAAAGTGATTGAGAATGTTTCTCAGAGACCTTTATATACTCAGATTGTAAAGCTAATTATGAAACGCCTCATATATGTTCTCAAAACACCTGAGTTGGTTTTCCTCACATGCATTTTAGGTTGTCTCACTTCACATGGATGATCTGCATTTTCATTAGGATTGGGTTTTCAAGTCATTACTCCTCGGCACATAACCAGCACTTAACACATAATGGCTGGTGGACTCCAACCTGCTAAACTTGTGTTTATCCTACAGAGCCACTGTGCTCACTTTGGTTAATGTTGTTGTTGTTGTTAAGTGCAGCCAAATTAGTTCTGACCCATAGCAACCCTGTATAGGTTTCTGAAGAGCAGCTGGTGAGCTTGAACTAGTGAGCTTGAACTGACAACCTTGTAGTTCAAACTGACAGTACAGTGCATTAACTCACAGGGGAGATCAAATCCACCCAGTAATTTCCAATGCTATTGTTCCACAAAGCCAAGGAAAGATTTCCCCCAAAACCAAACCATTAATAAACAAATTTTCACTTGTTAATGAAGGAAATTGAATCACATGACCTCCTTTCTTTCCAAGTCGCTGTCTCCTATCCCATGTCCCATAGACCTTTGGGAGTTCTGGTGTGGCACTGTGGGTTAATGTGTTGGACTGTAAGGTTGGTTTGAACCACAAGGTTAGTGGTTCAAGCTCACCAGCCCTCCTCAGAAACTCTATATTGGGTCCCTATGAGTAGAAACTGACTTGACGGCACTTAACTAATGACAGCAACAACATAGAATCTTTATGGCTCACACTTTGAAAATCATTTCTTTAAGCCTTTAAACCCCTGACTTCACATATTATCCAAGAAGATATCAAGTACGTAGAACTATTACAGGAGACAAATGAATTAGAAAGTAGAGATAGAAAATAGGGAAGAACATTCAAAAGAAAACTAATGTGTTTGCATTCCTAACATATGCTAGGCATCACACTACATATTTTACATACATGATCTGACTTAATCTTAAAATTAATCCCATCAGATTGACACTTTAATCTTCATTAAACAGATGAGAGAACAAACACAGGAAAATTAGGTCCAAAATCCAAAATCCACAGCAAGTAATTAGTTAATCTAGAAATTGAGTCCAGGTCTTTATCCTAAAGGCTTTATTCTACCCTCAATACCTTGTGACTTTCCGCAGACATTACTATTATTTCTAGAGACTCCAAACAGTGCAAATATTGGTTTAATCCCAGAAATATTATTATCTGGTTTAATAAATTGTTAACTGAAAATAAAAATGTTTGGCTTTAATTTGAATTAGACTCTTCAAAAGCTTAGCTCGATTTGGTTCAAAATTTTAAAGAACAACATTCAGTTTAATTTAGGGTTCATTGTGTTGATCATAGTTTAAGAGAAAGAGGACTGCATCAAGATTTAAAGATCTGATTTCTAGATCCCAGCCTTCAGCATGTACGTTGTGCTACACTGGATAAGTAAAATGCTTCTATAAACCTTAGGTTTGATTTTGCAGAATGAACCATGTTAGGAGATCTTCCTAAAGTACATGACCCCGTGGAAACTGTTTCAGTAACTCAGGTAGCCAAGAATTGACATTTAGTTCATTCAACATTTGTTTATTCGAGTATCAGAAGAGCCAGTACAATGGTAAATGGACAAGTATAAGTTCACTATGCCAGTCTTTTAAATGGATTCAATGGAACATAAATTTTATGTTGATTCAATATGCTTCATGCTTATTTTTAGATACATAAAGAAATTTTCTTTTTAAATAAAAAATATTTTGTGAGTCTTTTTTCTCTTTGAATTTACTTCCTTAAAGAACTTTATCACAAAGTAATATATTCTTATGCTTAATAGAATTTTATTGATCATTGTTTAATTTTGCTTTTCAATAAAATTGAAAATCATTTTTTTCCAATTTACATAAGGCTTTCTGTGCTATTTTTTTTTTCCTTCTAGATTGAGTTGTCATTTCAACTATTAGAAATATACTATCGACCAAAATACCATAATCACATTATATAAATTGCTCATTTTTTAAACATGGAAAGTAGACTTTACTCTGAAGCATTACCTAATAATATAAATAAGACTGGGTGGTGTTTTTGTATTTGTTCATATATTGTTGTTGTTTTTAAGTGCCATGGAGTGAGTTCTGACTCATAGTGACCTTATAAATGACCGAATGAAACACGGCCAGGTCCTTTGTCAGCTCATTGATATACATGAGTCCATTGCTACTGCCGTTGTGCCAATCCATCTCACTGTGGGTCTTCCTCCTTTTCACTGACTCTCCATTTTCAAGTATAGTGTCCTTCTGAAGGGACTGGTCCCTCTGATAATATGTCCAAAGTATGAGAGATGAAGTCTGGTCATCCTGGCTTCTAAGGAGCATTCTGACTGTACTTCTTCTAATACTTCTTCTAATTGGTTTATTTTTCTGGCAGTCTATGATACATTCAATTCTCCTCAAATACCATAACTCACACACATCAATTCTTCTGTGGTCTTCCTTATTCATGGTCCAACTTTCACATGCATACGAGGCTATTGAAAATACCATGGTTTGGTTCAGGTGCACCTTAATCCTCAAACTGACATCTTTGCTCTTTTACACTTTAAAGATGTCTGGTGAAGAACATTTGCCTAATGCAATATGTTGCTTGATTTCTTGACTGCTGCTTCCATGAGTGTTGATGGTGTATCCAAGCAAAATGAAATCTTTGACAATTTCAATCTTTTCCCCATTTATCATGATCTTATTTTATGGTCCAGTGGTGTTCATATATTATTGTCATTGTTAAGTGCCATCAAGTCAGTTCTGACTCATAGTGACCCTGTACAGTGTGTCTGAGATTATAAATCTTCCTGAGAGCAGAAAGTCTCTTCATTTATATGTGGATTGTCTATCAGGCTTGAACTGAGAAACTTGTGGTTAGTAGTCCAGTGTTTATCGTATGGACCCACTAGCCTCCCGTTCATATATTAGTGTACAAGAATTGCTTAATCAAACTTAGGGAATGGGAAAGGAAGCATGTAAGTTACAATACTAGTAAGTTATGCTTACTTAGAATAAAAAATACATTAGTAGAAAAATAAAGAATTGTTTAATCATAATCAAATTGTGGTGCAGTACCACTAGCCTCCCACCACTCAGATATAAAGTTGTCAAAGTGTGGTGGCCTGGTGTTGCCGTGATGCTGTGCCATGGATATTTGAAATGCCAGTGGGGTCACGCATGATGGACAGGGCTCAGCTGAGCTACCAGACTAGGAAGGAGAGGCAGATTACTTTTGAATGTTTGGCCATTAAGAATCTTATGAATGGAAGTGGAACATTGCCGGATACAGTGCTGGAATATGAAAACTTTATGAATATCACCAGAGTATTGTTAAATATGAACTCCTGGTGTGGACTCCTGGTATGGCACTCTAAGATAAGCACTGGACTTCTAATCACAAGGTTGGCAGATGAAACCCACCATCTGATCCTTGGAAACCCTATATAGGCTTGCTGTGAGTCAGAACTGACTTGATGGTATTTCACAACAAGAATAACAAATTGCCAGATACAGTGTTAGAAGTTGAGCTTCTCCGGTTGGAAGGCACTTAAAATACCACTAGAGAAGAGCTGTCTCCTCAAAACAGAGATGACCTGATCATGTGAATGGAATAAAGCATTCAGGACCTTCATGTGCTGATGGAGCACAACAGAAAAAGAGGGGACACAGCTGCAAATATTCATTAATAATCAGAACATAGAACATATGAAGTATGACTCTAGGAAAATTGGAAGTTGTCAAAAAACGAAATGGAATGCATAAAGATTGATATTCAAGAATTAGTGAGCTGAAACAGACTGTTTTTGAATCTGACAATCATATGGTTTACTATACTAGGAATAACAGATTCAAGAGAAACTGTATAGCATTTGTCATCAAAAAGAACATTTCAAGAACTATCTTAAAAAACAACAACAAAACACTGTGATAGTATTATACACATGTGTCCTGGTGTGGCACTGTGAGTTAATGTGCTGGACTGAAAAGTCCATTAAACCTCAAGGTCAGCAGTTCAAGCTCACTAGGGACTCCTCAGAAACCTTATACAGGGTTGCTATGGGTCGGAACTGACTTGACAGCATTTAACAACAAGAACAAGGAAGACTAGTTACTACCACTATCAGTCAAATTTATGCACCAACCATGTCAGTGATAATGTAATTGAAGAATTCTACTAACTTCTTCAATCTGAAATTCATCAAACATGTAGTAAAGATAGATTGATAATTATTGGAGATTGGAATGGGAAGGTTGGAGAGAAAGAGGAAAGTTCAGTAGTGGAAAATATGGCCTTGGTGACAGAAACAATGCAGGGGATCGCATGTAGAATTGTGTAAGATCAATGACTTATTCAGTGCATATACATTTTATATACAACATGAAATGTGATTATACATAGGGCCTCACCAGATGGAATACACAGAAACGAAGTTGATTACAGCTGTGGGAAGAGATGGTGGAAATGTTCAATATCATCATCCAGGACAAGGCCAGAGGCCAACTGTGGGATAGACTATCAATTTCCCATATACAAGTTTAGGCTGAAGCAGAAGAAAATGAAAATGAGTCCCTGAGAGCCAAAGTATCCCCCTGAACATGAACCATCTGAATTTGGACCATCTCAAGAAGAAGGTTTGATGCATCAGAAACTAATGATAGAAGACCTCAAGAGCTGTGGGATGACACCAAGAACATTGTTATTAGGTGTCATCGAGTCGGTATCGACTCATAGTGACCTTAAGCACAGCAGAACGAAACACTGCCCGATCCTGGGCCAACCTCACTACAGGGAAAATGCAACAGGTCATTAAAAAGACAGGAAACAAAGAAGAAAAAAAAAGTGTTCAGAAACAAAGTTTTTTGTTTGAGGGCTAAGATGTGCCTGACCCACACCATGGTATTTTAATAGTCTCATATGCATGTGAAAGTTAGACAATGAATAAGGAAAACTGTAGAGAAATTGATGCATTTTAGATTTGGTGTTGGAGAAGAATAAGAAGAAACAAATCTGTGTTGGAAGAAGTATAGCCAGAATGTTCTTTATAAGCCAGGATGACCAGACTTCGTCTCTCATACTTCAGACACATTATCATCGGGACCAGTCCCTGGAGAAGCACATTATGTCTGGTAAAGTGGAAGGTCAGTGAAAAAGAGGAAGTCCCCAAACAGCATGGATTGGCACAGTACAGCAGCAGTGGGCTCGAGCATAACAATTGTGAAGATGGCACAGAGCTGGGCAAAGTTTCCTTCAGCTGTTCATAGTTGAAGCTGACTCAATGACACTTAGTAGTAACAATATCAATATTCTTTCTTTCTTTGCTTTAATACAAGCCCTGATAAATGTTGATCTCATAAATATGTAGCTGGGAATGGAAGATTTATTTGAGTAACTTCATGCAATTATTCAAATCTTATCATAGCTCTAAGTTAAAATCATAAAGTGGTATCAAAAGTTGCATGCTTAATCAATTGCCAACTCAGGTCCTCCTTCTACTTTGTTGAAATAAATTTGAAAAAGGAATTTCGAATTTATCACTGACATTTTAGTTGTTGTTGGTTGTTGTATGCTTTCAAGTCACTTCTGACTCATAACAACCCTGCTGAGGGTTCCCAAGGAGGGGCTGGTGAGATTGAGCCACCGACCTTGCAGTTCAAACCAACCTTACAGTCAAGCTCATTAACCCACAATGCCCCACTAGGATGCTGAAATTTTAGTAAGATTTTTCAAATGACAACTGTATGCATGGCAAGAAGTGATATTAAATATTAACCTGTGGTCAGACAGAGACTTGACAAGTGAGGGGTTCAATTGAAATGGATGCTGGCCTTTGTACTGGGACAGTGCCCTGCAATGTGGCCCTGGCAGTGCAGTGGTTAAATGATCTGCTGCTAACTGAAATATTGGTGTTCCAAACCAACCAGCTGTGATGCAATAAAAGACATGGCAACCCATTTTTGTTAAATTGTAGTCTTGTAAACATTCTGAACTGCTCTACCCTGTCCTCTAGGGTGACTATGAGTAGAGTTGAATCAATTACAACAGGTAGGTCCCTATTCTAAAAGATATTCGTCATACTGTTGCTGGATTTTGAAGTCAAACAAGTCTGAGATCTCTGGACAGGGGCCAGGACAGAGGTAGGGCCACTCTGGTTCAGGCAGGTGAATGCCTACCAACCAGCACAAAGACAGGTTAACATGAGGGTTTTCAAAAAGTTCATGAAAATTTAAAGTAAAAAGGTAATGCAATTTTCCCATGAAATTTTTGAAGCCCCTTCATATTTTAACCCAGAGGTACTTTTTTAAAATTCTACTATAATCAGAAAGAATAAGGGAAATTGAAATACTTCAATTCACCTTGCCCAATATGACTTTTCAACAACAAAAAAAAAACCTGTTTATTTAATTTTGTACTTTAAATGTATTTTTGCATAACCTGATGACTTAACTTATCCAATTTATAGGAAATACCCACCATTTAATCTAATTGAAAAGCTGATCCCTCTAGAAGGTTTAACAATCATAAATAAACATACGGCCATCATCAGAGCATGTAAATGTGTAAAACACTGATAGAACTAAAGGGATAAATAGATCGTACTATAAGAATAATTGGAGACTTCGATACACCACTTCCATATTGGACAAAACATCTAGAAAGATCAATAGGAAAACAAAAGGACCTGAATGACACTATAAACCAACTAGACTTAACAGATATATAGAGCACACTCCACCTCAAAACATTACAATATACATTCTTGTTGTTGTTGTTGTTAAGTGCCGTCGAGTCGGTTTCGACCCATAGCGACCCTGTACAGGGTTTCCGAGGGTGTAAATCTTTACGGGAGTAGAAAGCCTGATCTTTCTCCCGCGGAGCAGCTGGTAGTTTCGAACCGCTGACCTTAAGGTTCGCAGCCCGATTCGTAACCACTCTCTGAATATAGGTCATTCTCCAGAATACACTACATTTTAGGTCACAAAGCAAGTTTTTATGAATTTAAAATTGTTGAAATGGTATGATTTGTTGAATGTAAAACTGTTGATTTGCCCTGTTAACTTTCACTTAACCACAATAAAAACCTTAAAAAAAAAAAAGGTTGAAATCATGCAAAGTGTTTGTCTGACCACAACAGAGGGAGGCTAGAACTCAGTAACAGAAGCAAACATGGAAAATACATAAGAATGTGGAAATTTAACAACACAAAACTAAACCACCAATGGACCAAGGAAGAAATCAAAAGAGAAATCACAAATTCATTAGAGTTAAATGAAAATAAAAGTACGATATACCAACATTTATTAGATATAGCAAAGACAGTATTCAAAGGGAAACTTACAGAAATAAGTGCCTACCTAAAACAAGAAGACAGATCTCAAATTAAGGACTTAATTCAACAACCTCAGGAGCTAGGAAAACAAGACAAAAGTCAGTCTGAACTTACCAAAACTAAAAGCAAATCCACTTCCATCAAGTTGATTCCAATTCATAGCAACATGTAAAGGGTTTCCAAGATTGTATATCTTAGTGGGAGCAGAAAGCTTCATCTTTCTCCAACAGAAAAGCTGGTGGGTTATACTGCAATCCACTGCTTATCATATAACACCACCAGGCTCCTTTAAACATACCAAAATAAATGAAATAACAAAGATCATAACAGGAATAAATAAAATAAAAAACAGAAAAGCAACAGAGATCATCAATAAAAGCAGAAGTTGGTTCTTTGAGAAGACCATTAAAATTGACAAACCTTTCCCTAGACAGACAAAAAAAAAGAACAGACAAGATGCAAATAACCAAAGTAAAAAATGAAAGAGGTAACACTGCAACTGACTCATTAGCTATAAAGAGAATTAAGACAAAATATTATGAACAACTGTATGGTAGTGAACTGGATCACCTAGATAAAGTGAGCAAATTACTAGAAGAACACAACCTACCTAAACAGAATCAAAAGGAAATAGAAAGTCTCACCAGACCCAAAAGAAGTGAAGAGATTTAATTAGAGATCAAAAATCCCCCAACAAACAAAGTCCTGGAGCAGATGTCTTTATTGGGTAATTCTATCAAACATTCAGAGAAGAATTGACACCAATACTATTTAAATTCTTCCAAAAGATAGAGAAGGAAGGAATACTCCATGTTATTCTATGAAACAACCAAATCTGATCCCCAAATTACACAAACGCACCACAAGAAAACTACATGCCAATATCTCCTTTAAATATAAATGTAAAAATCTTTAACAAAATACTAGCAAAGAGAATTAAACAGCATAGTAAAAGAGTCATACACCATGGACAAGTGAGATTTATTCCAGGAATGCAGGGATTAAATTTAGAAATTCAAGCAATATAATAAACCACATCTATAGAACAAAGTCCTGGCATGGTGCTTCAGGTTAATGTGCTGACTAAAAAGTCAATTTGAACCACAGGGTTGGTGGTTCAAGCTCACCAGCCACTCCTTGGAAACCCTACACAGGGTCTCTGTGAGTTGGAACCAATTCAATGACACTTAACAATGTAGAACAAAGGTGAAGAATCACAAGAACCCATCTATGGATACAGAAAAACTTTCAACAAAATGCAGTACCCCTTCTTGATGATACCCCTAGAGAAGATTGAAAAAGAAGTGAAATTTCTAAATATGATTTGAAGAGTATGTTAAAAACCAATAACCAGTATGATATTTAATAGAGAAAGACAGGGCTTTCCTCTTGAAATCAAAACAAGAAAAGGGTGCCTGCTCTCACCACTTCTATTCAGTATTGTATTAGAAGTCCTAGCCTGAGCAATAAAACAAGAAAAAGAAATAAAAGTTATTCAGATTGGAACAGAAGAAGTAAGATAATTGCTATTTGTGGATGATATGATGCTATGTATAGGAAATCCCAAAGAGCCCAAGGTTGCAGGGTATAAGGTCAACACACAGGAGTCAAGTAGTTTTCTATAAACCAGGAATGAAAAATCTGAAGGAGAAATTAGGGACACATTTTAATGTACAATAGCATCTAATAGAATAAAATACCTAGCAATTACTCTAAACAGTTATGTGACAATATATATAATGAAAACTATAAAACACTGCTGAAAAAGATTAAATAAGACATATGAATGTAAAATGGTCTATGTTCATGTATTTGAACCATTTTTGAATAATCTTGAGTAATTTTACTTACATGTGATATTATTCAATCATTTTTTGCATTCTATTTGGTCATCTCTCTTTGGAATGGACACAAATATGGATCTCTTCCAATAGTTGGCCAGGTAACTGTCTTTCAAATTTCTTGGCATAGATGAATGAGTGCCTCCAGTGCTGCAAAAGTTTATTGCAAGTTTTCAATTTGCATTCTATCAATTTCCAGAGCCTTGTTCTTGTCCATTGAGTTCAATGTACCTTCAGTATCATTGGCTCTTGATCATATGCTGCCTCTTGAAATGATTGAACATTGACCATTTCTTTTTGGTACAGAGACTCTGTGTATTCCTTCCATCTTCTTTTGATGTTTTCTGCATCATTCAAAATTTATTTATTTATTCACAGCAAATGCTTTTTTTCAAAACATAAAAAATGACACACACATTGATATCACCTGATGGAATACACAAGAAATAATCAAAATAAGACCGAGGAATTTATTACTCATATTCAAGTTATTTATTGATCCAGTTGTGAGGATTTTTGTCTTCTTTTACATTGTCCAACATAAGGCTGTGGTCCTTGATCTGCATTAGTAAGTATTTTAAGTCTTCCTCACTCTCAACAAGCAAGGTTGTATTATTTGCATATCATGTGTTGTTAGTCTTCCTCCAAACCTAAAGTCATTCTTCTTATAATCCCGTTTCTCAGGATTGTTTGCTCAGCATACAGATTGAATAAGCATGGTGAAAGAATACAATCCTGTTACATACATTTCTTAATTTTAAACCATTCAATGTCCCCTTGTTTTGTTTGCATAATTGCCTCTAGGTCTATGTACAGGATCCTCATGGGCATAAACTACTTGACTTGATTTTTCACCCTTAGAATGTACATTAAATCCCTTCTTGTATACAGAGAACACGTGTGATCAAAGGAGCTAATGTAGTGGAAATGTCTTTGACCAAGAAAATGTAGATAAGAGGAAGATAATTGTTGGGAACTGTAATGCAGAAATTGTGCAGAGAAATGAGACTTGGCCAAATTTTGCTTCCCATAGTGTTGCAGACCGTGTAAGACTAGTCAGAGGTTCGAGGCCCCGACACCATAGATTCTTCACACTCACACATCTACAGTGAAAAATAGCAGTATCTCTATTGGATTCATGGCTAAAGAGAGGGAGAAGGAAACTCTCTGATGGAAGGAAAACAGTCCCAGGGTTGTGCAAATAATTAATGCACTCAGCTGTTCACCCAAAGGTTGAAGGTTCAAGTCTGCCCAGAGGCATCTCATAAGAAAGAACCCAGCCCTTCAGGTGAAAAGAGCTGGGAAAGATAAACCTTCAACTGCTCCCCTGTTCTGGGGAATCTCTGAGCAGAGATATGGCTCCAGAAGTAGCATATTCTTTCTCTCTCTTTTCCTTAAAGTTCTAGTATAATCTTCAGGCTTGTAACTGTGGCCCAGCATTGAAAGGAGATAGAACTCATCAAATAAAAATATGAAGAATGATCTATGTCATAACCCTGAGTCCTGGTATTGCTGGAATATATGACTAAAGGGCCAAACACCAAATGTCCTCTTTCCTCTTTTAAACCACATCTCAGGAATTAAGGGATACATTTTTCTAAATGGACTTTACACAGGCTTTCACATCAGCTTTCCTATAAGGATGAAATAATTAAACATGGACAAAAATGTCCTTAAGAGAAAAACAATGTCTTTCATCATCATCTTGTTTCCAGATTACTCCAAGATGATTCATGCAAAAAGCACAGTTATTTCAAAAATCCAGACAACAACACATTTTGTTTTAGGATATTTCTCTTATATTTTTAAAGTTTTGATAAGCATCCCCCTCCAAGTTTCAGCATTCTGCTTCTTCTCTTCATAGCCTGGACATGGAATGGGTGTCAAAGGGAGAGCTGATGAGTTTAAGATATATGGGGAAAGCCTACAAAAGCATCAAAAGTCTTAGAATAAACTGTGTACTAGGTCATGTTGGAGAAATTGTCTAATGAGCAGATTTATACTTGGATGTGTGCTCTACTAGTATATCTGCAGACTGCAAAGTCACTTTGTTTTTGTAAATTTTGTGCTTGTTTCCTCATATCCTCATGGACACGCATCCACTTCTCCAGTTAGTCCTTCAAATGTCTTACTCTGTCGGGTTGTTTAAACATTTGGGACTAAACCCAGTGGTAAAGAAATCCTAACTTAAAATTCAAATAAACTCATCCTATGCTATTTCTTCTATTTCAAGAAGTGTCTTAATATGCATTGGACTTTATATTTCCCATCTCTGCTAAGTCCAATCGATTTAGCTTCAAGTTTGTGCTCATGTTGGGAATGATGCACCTTGTTTTTAATGCACCAATCTTCTCTTTAGGACAGCCATTTACACATATTGTTAGGAAAAATTAGTCATAACTCTACACACATTGTTGTTGTTAGGTTCCATTGAGTTGGTACCAACTCATAGTGATCCTATGTACAACAGATCGAAACACTGCCCAATCCTGGGCCAACCTCACAATTGTTGCCATGCTTG
>NW_006408562.1:14374700-14398665 GCF_000296735.1 Chrysochloris asiatica | reverse complement strand
TGCCATGTTTTTCTTCATGCAACCCAGATTCTCGAATTATTTGCTCAACATACAGGTTGAATAAGTATGGTGAAAGAATACACCCCTGTTGCACACCTTTCTTAGTTTTAAAACATTCCGTGTTCCCAACTGCCTCTTGGTCCATGTACAGATTCCTCATGAGCACAATTAAGTGTTCCAGAAACTCATGCTTCGTAATGTTGTCCAATGCTTGTCATGATCCACACAAAAACTCCATGCATTAGTTTTCACTAATATCATCCAGCTAATCACAGCAGGAAAGGGGAAGTAATGAACATACTCATAGCAGGGGAAATAGAGACACCAAACAACCAAGCATGTGGTTCTTCACAGGGATAAGAAGATGGAGTAGCTGTCCTCCTGGACACATAGTCTTTCCTGAAAAATGTGTAACTGAGAACAACTATAGACTATGTCCGCAGCTTGCTGTGGAGAACTGACTGAATCTGATTTCAAGCCCTTCTATGAATAGTGATCTGCTTTAAGCACGTAGGAAATGAATTAAACTATAAAGTATCTCCTAGACTTTCTTGCTAAGACTTTGTTCCTAAGGTGTGCAATAAAACACTGTAAATTTGGATTATGTCAGTAGTTTAGCTACAGTTAACTACAAGCTATTTAAACTCTTCAATTCCAGACTTGTCTCTACCATTAAGAATCTTCTTTCAAATGAACAAGGTGTCTTCTATTTCATCGTTTTCATTCAGTAATTCCTCAAATAATGATTGAGATCTACTCATATCAGTTATTTAATGCTGAATAACTAAAATTACCAAAACTAAGTGGCTCTACTGAATATCCATGCATTCTCTCACAGAGCTTATGGGTGGAGTTTAACAGGTTCCTCTGTTTCTTCAGGGCTTCTCACAGGCTGTAGTCATCTCCAGATCTAAATGGACAAGGATCCAAGTTCATGTGGGTTAAGCATCCCCAATTTCCTTGCAGGGTGCCATCCAGAGACTAAACTCATATCCTCGTTGCATAGCTTTCTCCAACATCGTTAATAAATGTATGTAAGCCAAAAAGGCAATTGTTGTTTTATGCCATTGAGTTGGTTCCAACCCACAGCAACCCTGTATAGGGTTTTCAAGGAGAAACGGGTATGCTTGATAGAGTCTGTTAAAAAGATGGATATCAAAATCTTATAAAATCTATTCAATGAAGGGGCATCTCATTTTGTAGCCAAATTCTATTGTTAGAAGAAAGTTATTAGTTCTCACCCACACTTACGGGGCGAGGGGGGGGGAGGATTACAGAGGCTATTATCAAGTAGACAAATGAAAGTTGAAGAAATGAAAATTTTTCTAGAACTCAGTAGAACACTGCCAATATAAATGTTGTATGTGATTATTACTAGGCAATTGTTGTTGTTAAGTACCAAAGAACAGAAAAATTATTCACTGTCTTCTCCTGCCCAAGAGATAAGCTAGCTAATCAGGTTACTGAATGGGATCAATCTTACTGGTTTCACTCCTGTCCTCAAACAGGTCTGCCTCCTGGCCTCCCCAAGTCGGACCCCATATAGGCCCATGTTGCCCTTCAGTCAGGCCTCAGAATCTGGAGAAATTAGCCCCTCTGAGTCAGCCAGCTTAATTAAATCTGAAACTCTGCTTCACCTCTCCAAGTGGTCTTGGTTTCTTTGACCATGAATCTAAAACTGATGTAACATTTGGTTCCCTGACCTGGCCCCTTAAGCCACTGGATAGGAGTTGGGGAGTGACTAATTTCGAGCTCCCCTCAGTGGATGAGAAGGTGTGCCACTGCCACGTTTGAAGCTCCTTCCTCCTCTGAGTGGGAGCATCCAGCTGCTGTACCCACCTCTCCCAACTGGACTCAAAAGGAGAGGTAGAACCAGAGAATCCAGCCAAGTCTTCTGGAACAGGTATGGTCCCAGGGCCAGGGTTAAAACCCAGTCAGGCCTGTCCCTAAGGACAGAGTGGAAGGCTGATCTCCTTCCAAGGCCTCACCTAGAAGCCTCAGTCAGGGACTCCCCAAAAGGGAGGGTGGAACTGCCATAAACTCTGTGTGACTGGTTGAATGTAAGTGTGCATGTAACCGAAGCACGGTTTGTCATGCCCAGTCTGCACAGTTCCATGGCTCTGGCTATGGAATCCGAGTAGGCCCTAATCTGCTGTTCCGCGACAGTGTCATATGGCATAATGGTTACTCACCTTCTCACCCTCGAGAGAAGGTGACCTGGCCCAGGGTTTATACGGGTGAACCTTAGCCAAGACGTGTCTAAATTCTCGAGAGGGATGCGACCAGATGGGCAACTGAGTGTACGTACAAGCCCTCCTTGTCTATTGCAAGACCCATCAAGGGCACTACCTACATACACCTAAGTACAAATGGAAATTCACCTGGTGAGCCAGTAGTAGCCTTAGGATGTATGTCTATGGATTTATAAACAAGAAAAAAAGTGAATAGGAATTATGATTATGGAAAGTTTGTAAGCTGGCCTTTGGCCTACACTTGTTTGGATTCATTAGAATTTTGAGGTGGAATCTTGAGCCAGAACCTGAGTTGAGACATCTGCATTTGAAAAGATATGCATGCCTACACAGAACTGTTGAATATTTGTGAGTTAAATAAAAAAGGGGGGGAGGGGAAGTCTGGTGTGCAGGAGTGTGTAAGTGTGTCTGGAACTAGACTGGTAGCGAATCTCATACGGCTTAAGGAGATGGTCCTCACTGCCAGTACAGAGTGGACTCCTGGTTCAAAACTCTCCAAAGCTAAGAGATGCTTAAAATTTTTCATGAGAGAAGCAGGAAAGTCTGAATCTGTCTGTGGAATCTTTTCTTGGGAGTTTTCGGCCCTGTGTCTCCTACACTCACCTCCACCTTCACTTATAGATCCCCTTTTGTTTTACTCTGGGTGCACACATCAGGGCATGGTAGACAGGGAGTAATTTCCTAAAAGTGCCCCATCTGTTTCTGTTAAGGTTAACCTCTGTATCTAAAATAAATATAGGCCTCAATCTGAAAGAGAAGTGTTGTAAAGCATAATTCTAGCTGGTTTCTATATGGGTACCCTCCTATGACATCAAAGGAAATGGTGTTTTACTGTAATACAGCTTGGCCAATGTATGATCTAGATGATGGGAAGAATAACTTTTAAATGGATCCTTAAATTATTATACCATCTTGAATTGTTAAACCACTGTGTCAGATTGTCTATTTATTTGTAAAATTACTAGGTTTTTGTCCTGTATTTATGTTTAAGAAACTGAAAACAACCTGGAATTCCAAGAATATGTAAGTTATATTGTGTATATGTACTATAATGCACTTACCACTAACATGAAAGCTAGAGAGAGGAAAAATGAATATAGATGAATATTAGCTAAAAACGGTTCTAAGCAGGCCTGTACATGAATATACAAAGAGATATAAATGGTTACTTTTTGTGAAATATAGCTTTTGATTGTAACCTTGTCTTATTACAACCTTTGATACTCCAGCAGCTGCCATTAGAGAAAATTATAACTTGACCTAGTGAACTGCCCGACCATATTAAGCCACTGAAGAAAGCAGTTTGGAAGTGGTTTCTCTATACCATACCCTTATAGGGACCCATTCTGGTAGAGGGCTACCGGAAACAGAAGCAAGGCAATACCCCTTCTGCACATGCCCAAGAATTGAATACGGAAGGGCAAGCCGCAGGATATTACTGTGAACATACTTCTTTCTCTAACTTTCTAACTTGTACTTGTTAAATCGGAAAAATTCAAATCCTTCTTATTGAGATGGTGTTGTTCAGTGTTGCTGGATGGGTTCTGACTCATGGTGACCCTGTGTGAGTTTTCTGAGGAGCAGCTCGTGGATTTGACACCCTAACCTTGTAGTTCAGACATACTTCGTTGTCTGGCACATTGGCTCACAGCGCCACACTACGATGACCTAACCAAAAGAACAAATTTAATAACCACTATTTTTGCTGCCCATCATCTTATTTGGGCAGACATTCAGACTCTGTTAACAATGCTCCACACCAGGGATGAAAAAGGCTGGTCTGAGATAAGGCATGGGACGAAACAGCAGGCATCCAAAAAAAAAAAAAAAAAAAAAAAACTGAACAGGATCTTGACCCCAGTAAGGCAATTCATTCCTCTAGCTGACACAAATTAAAATTTAGATGGGCCTGTCATGACTGGTGACGGTGATAGTTATGTGCCATGGAATCAGTACCAATTCACAGTGACCCTGTGCAGGGTTTCTGAGGCTGTAAATCTTTGCGGGAGTGGAGGGCCTCATCTTTCTCCCGCGGAACAGCTGGTGGTTTTGAATTGCTGACCTTCAGGTTTGTAGCCTGATTCGTAGCCACTATGCTACACTGGAGCACTATAAAAGGTGCATTCTCAGAGGTCTGAAAAAGGGATTTCCTAAACCAAAAAACTTGAACATGGTGCAAGCAATTCAGCAGAAGCCAAATGAAGATCCCTCTGAATTCTTTAAATGAATCTAACAAGCTTACTGCAAGTACACAGAACTTGATCCTGGGAACTCAGCAAATATCTGAATGGTTAACATGATTTTTATCTCCCAAATTACCCAGGATTTTAGAAAGAAATGGCAGAAATTTGACAGGGCAATTGGCATGAATCCATCCCAGCTGGTGGACATCACCTTCGAGATATTTAACAGCCGAGAACAAGAGAAATTTCAGGCTGTAACTGTCCTCCTAAAAGACCACTAGTGGTAAGCCTGTAGAAACCCAGGGAGGATTGTGGAAAAGAACGAGGGACGTAAGCAAAGACCTATGTGCTTATGCAAAAACCTGGATACTGTGCCCAAATCTCAGGGGAGGATCTGGCAGAAAAAGCCATCTAACTCAACAGATGGTTGAACAAATTTTATTGTCTGCAGAAGACTAATTTTGTCAAGGGGTAAGGGGCCCAGCATGATTTGGCATCAACCTCTGCCACCCCTATTGCCCCCACCCGCGGGACCTCAGCTGAAAATAATAATGGGGACAGTGATGGTGACTGAGATCTCAGGGAAGCTTGAGGACCAGTTCTTCCTGAAACCCCTGGACTACTTCATTGGGGAAGAGAAAATAACTGACTGGTCCCCTTCCTGGGCCAGGACCTGCTTCCAGAGTTGCATGTTCAAACAGCATTCTGAAACCAAAAGTCTGTAGATGGTGGTCCCTCATGAACATGCCTTGCGATTACTGATTCAGATTCAGGAATCCAGTCACAATGGCCTCAGCAGATCGACGATCAGGTAAACCACCCATGTGGTTTAGCAGAACTCTGGGGAGGGCCAACAAGCATCCCCCGTCGAGATCTGATTGAAGCCTGGAAAATGATCATCCCATAGAAACCAATATATCCTCTCACAAAAGAGGCCGAGAAATGCATTCTGGCCAGCTCATTCCAGTCCCCATCAAGCCATCTCCCTCCTGCTGAAGAAGCCTATGGCTCACAACAGGAAGGATAGAAAATACCAGGTTATTTTACTGGACAATCTGAATATTACCCTGTGAATTATGGGACAACTAAACCTGCCATCCTCCCCTGATGTGGCAACTGGAGGATTGAACCATGATTATATAGAAATCATTGACCAAGTATTTTCAAGCCAACCTGACCCATTTAACTGTATCTGGTAAACAGAAGTATTTACATGGAAGAAGGGACTCGGATAGCAGGGTGTGTAATAGTAATCTTACAATACTGGGTAGAGGCAATAGCCTTCCTGCTGGGGATCTCAGCTCAAATAAGCTGAACTGATTGCACTGACTAGAGCATTAGAAATGTTGGCAAGAAAAACTGAATGTGTACCCAGAGGACTTTAGTAGAACTGAGGCAGAAGGATTGGAGAGAGGCATTAAAGAATGAAAAGTAGATGACAATGGAATTGTTCCAGTTCTGAGAATTTAAAAGCTTAAAAGTAAATGGCTTTTTAATAGAATGGTTCTGATCCTGTGAAGTCTAGCACCTGCTCTTCTTAAATGAGTCCATGAGATGACCCACTACATGAAAAAGGCCCTGACTTGGTTCATTAGGCCCTGGCACTAGAACAAGAAATTTTCAAAAATATCATTCAGGGGGTTATCTCTGACTAGGTCCTGCCTCAAGAACAATCCCAAGACAGGCTGTCCTGTACTAATACCTAGGCAAACAACCCCCTGAAAATTAACAGGTTGATTTCATGCAGATTCCCTCAAGCTGGGGAATTAAATATTTGCTGGTTTTGTTTTTGTTAACAGCTTTTCTGGTTGGGTAGAGGTTTTCCTCCACCAGAACTAAGAACTTCAGAAATAATGAAAATCCTCTTGAAGGAGATTGTCTGCAAGGTTGGACTTCCAGAGTGTCCAAAGTAACAACAGAGCAGCGAACACCTACAGATGAAATGGAGATTGCATTCTACATGGAGGTTCAAGAAAATGAACCATACACTGAAGAGACAAATGATAAAACTGTCAGGAAATTTATCTACATTGGCACCAGGTGTTGCCTTAGCCCTGTTTTGAATTCAGGTAGCCCCCAGAAGCAGTCTTAAATTGAGCCCTTATAAAGTTGTATACAGTAAACTTTCCCAGGCAGCTTTCCCTCAACCCTCTACCTGACCTCAGCCAAAGTTTAAAGGTGCAGTGATATGCACAATACCTCCACCAAACACTTTCTATTATTTATAAAATTGCTCTTCCCAGGTCTGCTTCCTTCCCTACAGGTAACCTAATCCCTTCCAGCATGGAGCTCATATTCTGCTCAGAACAGGGAGAGACAGACCTGAAAACAAGTTAGAGAAAAAAAGTGGACTGGACTCTGGGAAGTCCTTCGAGCAACCCCGTCAGCTGTCAAGTTAGCCAGACTCAATTTGGACACAATGGGACTCTCATAAGACATCATTCCTTTCAATGGGATGAAAAACATTTGGACCTATTTAGCTCAGAGTGTAATAAATGTATCTGATTTATTTTTCCTTTTGGGAGGACATCCAGAAGCATCTGTAAGGATTACTGAAGATTAGAACAAGAAACTATTCCAAGCCCAGCAGCCAAGGTAGAAAGAGTCGCCACCTGGATTTGATGCACCACAGCAGATTGAAGAAAGCCTCGTCTCCATGAGAAGCTGAAACTGACCCTACCAACACCCACAAGGTAACATTGAGTCATACAACGCACCCTGCTTCAGCCACAAACCGGGAGCTGGCTGATCTATGCACAGCCGAAGCATGAGGATGTCTGCCATGGGATTCATTTTAATTAGACTTTGGGGTGTGGGAAAGGTAGAAATCTGTGTAATCTATACAGCCACACCACCAAGGTGGGCCAAACAGTAACCACACTACTCTTCTAAAAGTGATGCACCTTCCTAGGTAACTGAGCCAACTTAACGGGGTGGCCCTAACATCAATAGACCCAGATATGAAATGCCATCTATCAAAATAGATTAGTCTTGAATTACTTATTGGTATGTGAGAAGGTTAATTTTGCTAACTGCTGCATACAAGTAGATGACCAGAATCTGGCAGTAGAAGACCTTGTAAAAATGCAGAAAGTTGCCCATGGAACCCACAGAGCCTATTGTTGTTGTTGTTGTTAAGTGCCTTCGAGTCTGAGCCGACCCATAGCGACCCTGTACAGGGTTTCCGAGGGTGTAAATCCTTACGGGAGTAGAAAGCCTCATCTTTCTCCCGCGGAGCGGCTGGTAGTTTCGAACCACTGACCTTAAGGTTCGCAGCCCGATTCGTAACCACTACGCTAGTAATTCTTCACCTTTAAATGGTTCAAGACCCTTGTGGGTGGAGTCCTGTTTTATTTGGAATTTACTTAATCAGTCCATGCCTACTCCCACTAGCAATCAGGGCCATAGGAACTTCCATTAAAACAATAATCAATCAAAAAGGGTACCAACAATCCAAATAAATACCAAAATACCATTCCTTACATACATGATGCCCCAGGGGAAAATGTCCTAAAGGACATCAAAGGGGGACAGAACAGGAAAAGGTAAAAAGCATTCACTGCCTTCTCCACCCAGGAGGCAAGCTAAAATGCTAATCAGGTTACTGAATGGGACCAATCTTTCCCACCCAAGAGATAAGCTAGAATGCTAATCAGGTTACTGAATGGGACCAATCTTCCTGGTTCTCCTCCTGCCCTCAAACACGTATGCAGCCTGACCCTTCCCTGACTCTGACCCCATCTGTGGGATGGTCATTTTCCAGGCTTCAATCAGACCTCGACGGGGGATGTTTGTTGTCTCTCCCCAGAATTCTGCTAGTCCACATGGCGGGTTTACCTGATTGTCAATCTCCTCAGTCCAATTTGACTGGTTTCCTGAGTTTGAATCAGTAATCGTCAGGCATGTTCATGAGGGACCTCCATCTACAGACTTTTGGTTTCAGAAAGCTGTTTGAACATGCAACTCTGGGAGCAGGACCTGGCCCAGTAAGGGGACCAGTCAGTTATTTTCTTTTCCCCAATGAAGCAGTCCAGGGGGTTCAGGAAGAACTGGTCCTCAGGCTTCCCTGAGATCTCAGTCACCATCACTGTCCCCGTTAGTATGTTCAGCTGAGGTCCCACAGGTGGAGGCAATAGGGGTGGCAGAGGTTAATGCCAATTCATGCTGGGCCCCTTATCCCCTGACATCATTAGTCTTCTGCAGACAATAAAATTTGTTCAACCATCTGTTGAGTTGAATGGCAACTCCACGCCACACAACCATCACTGCCCCCAGTCATGGCAGGCCCATCTAGATTTTAATTTGCGTCAGCTAGAGGAAATGTCTTTACTGGGGGCACGTGTCCTATTCAGTTTTTTTTGTTGTTGTTGTTGTTTTTTTTATGGCTGTCTGCTATTTTTTCCCATGCCTTATCTCAGACCAACTTTTTTCATTTCTGGTCAGAAGCATTATTAACAGAGCCTGAAAATCTACCCAATTAGGATGATGAACAACAAAAGAGTGGTTATTAAATTTGTTCTTTTGGTTAGGTCATCCTAGTGTGGCACTGTGAATTAATGTGCTGGACAACCAAGTCCATCTGAACCATAAGGTCAGTGGTTCAAGTCCACCAGACACTTCTTGGAAACTCATACAGGGTCACCACAAGTCAGAACCCACCCAGTAGCACTGAACAACACCTTCTCAATAAGAAGGATTTGAACTTTTCCTATTTAACAAGTCCAAGACAGAGAAAAAAGTATGTGCCCAGTAATATCCTGTGGCTTGCCCTTCCATATTTAATTCTGTGGACATGTGTAGAAGGGGTATTGCCTTGCCTCTGTTCTGGGTAGCCCTCTACCAAAATGGGTTCCTATAAGGGTATGGTATAGAAAAATCACTTCCAAACTGCTTTTCTCAGTGGCTAAATATGGCTGGACAGGTTCACTAGATCCAGTTATAATTTTCTCTAAGGGCAGCTGCTGGACTATCAAAGGTTGTAATAAAACAAGGTTACAATCAAAGAACTGTATTTCACAAAAGGTAACCATTTATATCTCTTTGTATATTCACGTACAGGCCTGCTTAGAACTGTTTTTACCTAATACTCATCTGTATTCATTTTTCCTCTGCCTGGTTTTCATATTAGTGGTATAAGTGCATTATAGTACATATACAAGATGTAACTTACATATTCTTGGAATTCCAGGTTGTTTTCAGTTGCTTAAACATAAACACAGGACAAAAAATAGCAATTTTACAAACACATAGACACTCTTACAGTGGTTTAATAATTCAAGCTGTAAGATGGTATAATAATTTTATGGATCTAGTCAAAAGTTTTTTCCCCATTATCTAGATTGTACATTGGCCAAGCTATATTACAGTAAAACACCATTTCCTTTTATGTCATAGGAGGGTACCCATATAGAACCAGTTAAATTACATTTTAGAGCACTTTTCTTTCAGATTGAAGGCTATATATTTTTTTAGATACAGAGTTAACCTTAACAGAAACAGACGGGGCACTTTTAGAAAAGTACTGTCTACCATGTCCCGATGTGCACACTCAGAATAAATCAAAAGGGGATCTGCCATGCCCCATGTGCACACCCAGAATAAAGCAAAAGTAGATCTCAAAGTGAAGGTGGAGGTGAGTGCAGGAGATACAGGGCCGAAGACTCCCAAGGAAAGATTCAACAGACAGATCCAGACTTTTTGTCTCTTCTCTTGCTAAAATTTTCAAGCATCTCTTAGCTTTGGAGAGTTTTGAACCAGGAGTCCACTCCACGCCAACAGTGAGGACCCTCTCTTTAAGCCGTATGAGGTTCACTAAAGAGATGGGGCACTTTTAGGAAATTACTCTCTGTCTACCATTCCCTGATGTGTGCACCCAGAATAAAGCAAAAGGGGATTTCAAAGTAAAGGCAGAAGTGAGTGCAGGAGACACAGGGCCAAAGACTCCCAAGAAAGGATTCAATAGACAGATCCAGACATTGTTCTGGATTCTATCATGAGAATTTTCAAGCATCTCTTAGTTTTTGAGAGTTTTGAACGAGGAGTCCACTCTGCACCAGCAGTGAGAACCGTTTCCTTAAGCTGTATGAGATTTGCTACCAGTCCAGTACCAGACACACTTATACACTCCTGCACACCAGATCCCCCTCACCCCCATTCTTTTTTTAACTCACAAATATTCAACAGTTCTGGGTGCGCATGCATATCTTTTCAAATGTAAATGTCTCAACTCATGTTCTGGCTCAAGATACCACCTCAAAGTTTTAATGAATCCAATCAAGTATAAGCCAAAGGCCAGCTTACAAACTTTCCATAATCATAATTCCCATTCCCCCTTTCTTTTTAAATCTGTCAAAGTACATCCCAAGGCTGTTGCTGGCTCACCATGAGAATTCCCATTGTACTTAAGTGTATGTAGTGCCCTTGATCGGTGTTGCAACAGACAAGGGGGGTTGTACACTTAGTTGCCTGTCTGGCTGCATCCCACTCAGGAACTTACACACATCTTGACTAAGGTTCACCTGTATAAACCCCAGGCCAGGTCACCTTCTCTCGAGGGTGAGAGGGTGAGTAACAGTTATGCCATATGACATTGTCACAGAACAGCAAGTTAGGGCCCACTCAGATTCCATAGCCGGAGCCGTGGAACCGTACAGACCAGGCGTGACAAACCATGCCTCAATTACATGCACTCTTGCATTCAGCCAGTCACACAGAGTTTATGGCAGTTCCATCCCCCATTTTGGTGAGTCCCTGACTGAAATCTCTAGATGAGGCCTTGGATGGGGATCAGTTTTCCACTTCTGTCCTTAGGGACAGGCCTGACTGTGTTTTAACCCTGGCCCCGGGGCCATACTTGTTCCAGAAGTCTTGGCTGGTTTCTCTGGTTCTATCTTCTTTTGAGTCCAGTCAGGAGAGGTGGGTGCAGTGCCTGGCTGCCCCCACTTAGAGGAGGAGGGACCATAAAATGTGGCGGTGGTGCACCATCTCATCCGCCGATGGGAGCTAGCCATTAGTCACTCCCTGACTCCGATCTGGTGGCTCAAGGGGCCAGCGTGGTCAGTTTCCTGGTCACAGAAACAAGTGTTACAGCAGTTTTAGACTCATGGTTGAAGAAACCGAGCCTACTCGGAAAGGTGAAGCAGAGTTTCAGATTTTATTAAGCCAGCTGACTCAGAGGAGCTAATTGCTCCAGATTCTGAGCCCCGAATGCACTTTCTCCAGATTCTGAGCCCTGAATGGAGGGCAACATGGGTCTATATGGGGTCAGAGTCAGGGAGGGGCCAGGCTGCATACCTGTTTGAGGGCAGGGGGAAAACCAGGAAGATTGGTCCCATTCAGTAACCTGACTAGCATTTTAGCTTGCCTCCTGGGTGGAGAGGGCAGTGAATGATTTTTATCTTTTCCTGTTCAGGTGACCTTGTGTATTACATAATAGAACTTCTCCATAGAGTTCTTTTTGCTGTAATCTTTTTGAAATCAACTCACCAGAATTTCTTCTCTGTCTCTACTGGATGGGCTCAAATCATTTTAGGGTCTCAGTAATGTGCATTCCTCTGGGAATGTTGTCTCTTGTAGTTTCTGGTGTCTGTTGGGAATCCTTGGAGCATTACGGCTTCTGTTTTCCCTGTGTGTGTCTCTGTCTATTCTGGTCTTATGAGAAACAGCTTTTGGGGTGATCCATATTCACAATTAAGGAAATCTTGGGAATAGCAGGTTGGCATGACGAAACGGAACTCTGAGAAGGGGAAGAGACTAGTTTGACCTACTAGACTCTTTAAAAATAAGAATACACCCATCAAGGAACTGGGGGAAGTTCATGGGGATGTGGTGAAACTAACTTTAAATGAGAATGTTCTCTGTAGGGGCTAGTAGGCTCCATTCAGGAAAGATTGTAAACTCCAAAGTACCCAGTAAAGGGAAAATGGAGGTGGGGTTTTTTTTTGAGTTAGGTTAATAAAGCTCTGTCAAATGGCCTGCAGGGCAGGGTGCCTGATTTTGCAAAATCGAATAAAGGAAACCTCACTCTCTCTAAAATGGGTACAGATTGGATTATTGAGTGTATGTCAGTACAGATAATGTTTCACACAGTCTTCTTACATTTAAAAACAGTTAGGTTTAGGATTCACCCTACACTGGTACCTTGTCTATTGATCGATTGATTATATTACATTAGATTGCATTATGACAATTGCATTGTATCACATTATATTACATTGTTGTTGTTAAATGCCAATTGAGTTAGTTCTGATTCATAGCGATCCTGTATAGGGTTTACCAGAAATGGCTGATGGGTTTGAACTGCCAACCTTTCGGTTAGCACAGCTCCACAAATAGGCAATGTGCTCTATCTAAAGTCTACTTACATAATTATCATATGTAATAATAATAACAATTAGACTAGTGTTGGCCAAACCACTGAAAACCATAGTTTATGCTGAGACATACAGTTCGTAATCCTAGTGCAAGTGTTTCATGGTATGAAATGTGCACTATATGGCCTGCAGGGTTATCTCAGGGTATTCAAGAATGCAATACTTAGTAACTTTTCATCAGAAAACACCCTGTTTTCACATTTTCTGACTACCTTGAGAAAAAGACCCAGTTGCGTGTGTGTGTGTGTGTGTGTGTGTGTGTGTGTGTGTGTGTGTGTTTCTGGAGTGTTGTTAATAGCATTCTTTTGTTTGGTTTATCTCCCAGTGCAACTTAAAGACAACAAGCCTCAGGCTATAAGGTCCAGGCTGGCCCCTTGGGCAGCTAGAATTGAATCACATTGTTTGGCTCCTATTGTTTTTGTTTCCATGGTTACCTTGTGTTTATGTCAAGTAAAAATGCTTTTCTATTTCCAGCAATGGTATAATGTTTTCTTTTAAAATTGCTTCATTTAAATTTTTTAAAAGTAAAGTCAATTTAAATGAAAAAATAAGTAAATACTGCCCCAGGATGGTAATAATTACAAAAGAGTTACAAGAATAACTAAAATTTGGGAAATGCTGTAATAAAATGTAATGTTTGAGAGGAAGAAGACTCTGTTTCCAACTGGGTTGCTTTAGTTCTGGCAGACCATCATAAAGGAAATGGAAATGTTGGACAGGACAATGAGAAAGGTGTGTGTAAGGAAATTGTTCTGTTGGCTCTCATCAAATACTCCCCCAATTCATGAAGACTTCATGCACAACAGAATGAATCACTGCCCTAGCCTGTGCCATCCCCAAGATTGGATGTAGATTGGACTGTTATAATTCACAGGGTTCACACTGACTGATTTTTGAAGGTAGATCTCCAGGTGATCTACTCTATCATAGTTTGGAAGCTTTGCTTAAATCTGTTCAATGTCATAGCAACATAAAATACGTGATGAGCATTGGCCAAGAATCAAACCTGGTCTTCAGCATGGAAGATGAGAATTCTTCTAATGAACCACCACTGCCCCAATGTAAAGAAAAAGGATAAATAAGCCTGGAATGAGCTTGTGGAAATCCCATTTCAAATGGACTCTTTCTTCATTGGGTCAGGTCCAAAAGTTAAGAGTTATCTGCTTCTCTACAGAGCTAGCTTTTAAGTGCCCTATCACTGCATCACCGAAAGAAGTTTTTCCTCCACTTTGGAATCCTGTGTCACTACACCGCTGTGGTTGTTTCAGTTGCTGTGGCTTTTTCTCATTCCTCCAAACTTCTGCTGTTTAACCCAACAAGAAAGGCCTATAGTTCTGAGAAATCAGTCTCATAACCTTCCAAATAGCTATCCTTTATTCAGTCTCTTTACATACCATTTGACCATTCGTAATGTGAAGCTAACATGCAGCACACTGCCTAGGTTTAAAGAGCTATTGTGGTGTTGATGTATAAACATTGGACCATAAGGTCAGTTTGAACTGTAAAGTTGAAAGTTCAAACTCAACCAGCTGCTCCTCAGAAACCCTATGAGTCAGAACCGACTTGAGGACACATAACAATAATAAAAAACAAGTCATCTTAAGGAGCCCTGGTGGCACAATTGTAAAGAGCTTGACTGCTAATCAAAGGTTGGCAGTCCAAGTCCACCCAGTGGCCCCATGGTGTACTGCTCCCATACAGCCAAGAAAATCATGTGGAGCAGCTCTGCTCTGTCACTTGGGGTTGCTATGAGCAAAAATCAACTTGACAATACTCAACAACAGTAGCCATCCTAAGATTCTAGTAAATGACATTCAGTGAGCTCAACTTGTTTACAATCTGTGATGTTCTAAAATCTCCTATTCAGTATCTAGGAATCCCCAAATCCTCCCAATCTTAAAGCTATTATTGTGTGTCCCTCTTCCTAGATTTAATAGTAAGGGAATGGCTAAAGTTTATGGGAGAGAAACATGGAGGCATGTTCTCCAAGATTTAAAAATTCCTAGATTTTTAAAAATTCTTTAGATTATAGAATACGGCCCTGAATGCAAGCATTAGCCCTAAAGTCTGATCTTTCTAGTCTATAACATGAGACCTCTTTTCTCTCAGTTTGTTCAGCTATCTGGAATCTTTTTAATTATCACAGACATGGGCATCCCTTTTTTAATGTTGTGGAGTGGCCACACACAGATATCTCAACAGGGAAGAAATAGGAGACGAGTTTGTTTAGTGTTCTCGAAAAATAGGTCTTTGCTATCTGGGTTGATCTTAGAGACAATAGGAAGTGTCTAAAACTAATAAAGTATTTCTTGTCACCTGCTATTGTGCCTGACATCATCACCTTTCATTGGTAACTAACGTTTTCAAATTAAGCATTAAATCTCCACTGCTCCTATCCTTGGAGAAGTATCACAAGGGACCATTAACATCGTAGCATGCATCAGAACTTACTAGAGTATGATGGAGAACAGATGCATACTTTTTGATAGAAAAGAGGTGTAAGAAAGAACAGTTGTGAGAAAAGTAGTAGGTTTCACTGTGAGTGCCTAGTGATGGAGTGATGTTCAAATATTTTGCAATAGTATTATATTACAGATACTAAAGAATCAGAAAGAATTCCAGTGGATCAGAATGGACACAGGCCACAAATGACTCTTAGGGCAACAGTAGTATGTACTGGCTGAATATCAGTCCTGTGAAGGATCATGAATTGGAAGGTGCTTTCGAGAGTTTTGGTGTGGTGCTGTAGGATAAGCGCTGGATTGCTAACTGCAAGGTTGGCAGTCCAAACTCACCAGCTACTCTTCAGAAACCCTAGACAGGGTGGCTATGCGTCATAACCAACTCAACAGCAATTAACAACAGCTCCAACAAGATGGGATAAATTGCACCCTCAAAAAGTTATGTTGATTTCCTAATTTGTAATACCTATAAATGTGACTTTTTTCGGAAATCGGATCTTTGAAGACCGTACTGGAATGGAATGGGTCTTAATGCAATATTCATGGTATCCTTATAAAAAAAGGAGACAAGACACAGAAAGAAAATAGTAATATGAAGCCAGTTGTTTCAAGGAGATAGGAGAAAGTAATGGAATAGATACCCCCTCAGTGCTTTCAGAAAGAATCAACATGGCTTTTGAACCTCTATCCTTCAGAATATGAAATAGGTTTCTGGTTTTAGAAAACATTCAGTCTGTGGTTGTTATGACAGTCCTAGGAAACTAATCAGAAAAAAACCCAAAGGGCAAAACCTAAGAAATTATTTCATTTATATTCATTCAGTTCAGTTCATTAATTGAGTTCCTAATGCTTGCAATGTGCTTTACCAAGTGTGTGTGTTGAGGGTTGGGGTTTTTTAAATAAAAAATTATTCTTTCTATCTAGTCATTGAGTCCTGCCTTAACAAGTAATGTTTGTTGTTGTTGTTAGGTGCCATTGAATCAGCTTTAACTCATAGTGACACTATGAACAATAGAATGAATTACTGTCCATTCTACATTATCTTCACAATTGTGACGCTTGAGTCCATCGCTGTTGTCATGGTGCCAATCTAGCTCATTATAAGTCAAAAACCCTCAGGCAGAAAGCTGGGGTCTTTCTCTTTTTTCACTGATCCTCCACTTTAACTAGCATGATGTCCTTTTTCTGGATTTATTATCTACTGATAACATGTTCAAAGTATGAGAGATGAAGTCTTGCAATCCTGCCTTCTGAAGAGCATTACGTTTGTACTTCTTCCAACACAGATTTGCTTGTTATTATGACCGTCAACGGTATTTTAAATATTATTCTCCTACACCATAACTCAAATGCATCAATTCTTCTATGATCTTCCTTATTCACTGTCCAACTTTCACATGCAGATGAAGCGATTGAAAATACAATGGCTTGGTTCAGGACACCTTAGTCCTCAAATTGACATATTTGCTCTTGAACATGTTAATGAGGCCTTGTGCAGCAAATTTGTCTAATGCAATATGTCTACATCATTTTATTACTTGACTGCTGCTTCTTTGAGTGTTGATAATTGATCTAAGCAAAATAAATCTTGGACAACTTCAATCTTTTTTCTGTTTATCATGATGTTATATATTGGTGCAGTGGTGAGGATTTTTGTTTTCTTTATACTGAGGTGCAATCTATACTGAAGGTTGTAGTCTTTGATCTTCATCGGTAAGTATGTCAAATAATTCTCTTCCCTTCCAGGATTAATTGCATGTTGCATGCTGTTGGATGCTGTAGTCAATTTTGACATATAGCAACAGCTTGTGACAGAGTAGAACTGCCCCATATGGGTTTTCTAGGCTGTAATCTTCATGGGAACAAATAGCCAAGCCTTTCTCCAATGGAGCATCTGGGGAGATTTGGACATTTTTGTTAGTAACCAAATGCTTAATCTTTCTGCCACCAGAACTCAATACACAAACTTGTTGTTGTTAAGTGCTGTCAAGTCAGTTCCTACCCATAGCGACCTTTTATAGGGTTTCCAAGGAGAAGCTGGTGAGTTTCAACTGTCAACCTTGCAGTTCAAAATTGGCTTTGCAGTCTGGTACATTAACCCACAGCGCCACACCAGGACTCCATCCACAAATGGAAGGAAGATTAAAGTAACTGTTACATGTAAAGCACTGCTGCTAGTTGCTGTTGAGTTAGTTCTCACTCCTGGTGACCCTATATGTGCACAATGAAGCTATGCCTTCCAGGACTTGTAAGGCTGTGACCTTTTCAAAAACAGATTGCCAAATCTAGCTTCCAAATGCCCCTGAGTGGGTTTGAACCTTCAGATGTTTGGTTTATAGTTGACTAATTAACTGTTTGTACCACTCAGGATTCCTGTAGGATATATTGTTGTTGTTGTTGTTGTTGTTGTTGTTGTTGTTAAGTGCTGTCAAGTCAGTTCCAACTCATAGCAACCCTGAATAGGGTTTCCAAGAAGTGGCTGGTGAATTTGAACTGCCGACTCTGCAGTTGAACAATAATTCGTTATTGTCACTAGTTCTCATTATGAGTCCAAATCCCTCAGGCAGAAAGCTGAGTTTCCAGTGTATGGATACCTGTCCAGTGTCATCCAAGAGATTTTGGAGCCAGGACAAAAACTCAGAAACTCAGATGCCTAGACTCAAAGTTGTGAGCATGTTCCATCTTAAAAATGTCAAGTGTAGCCAAATTTGTATCATATTTCTCTACATCCCCATAGAAAACTTCAGCTATTTTATTTGGGGAAATAAAGATACGGGTGTTAATTTAAATCTGTTATATTGCAAAGAATCATGAAAGGCTAAGAATTTTTAAGTCTTCAATTGGTTGTAATGGTGACTGTGTGCTGTCAAGCCTGTTCCAACTCACCATTGGAATGCTGATGCTGGAAATCTTGATGGGAGCAGAGAGCCTCAATTTTCTCCAGAGGAATTCAAATTGCTGACCCTATGGTTAGCAGTCCAACATGTTACCCACTATGCCGCCAGAACATAACAGAAAAACTTTATGTTTTGCACCAAGGAGATAATCAGTGAACAGTTTAAAGTATATTTTGAGAGGCTTAGATTGAATGATAAGAAAAACTTCTTTGCTAAAACTATGAAGGCAAATGTCTTGGAAAAAAAGAAATTACAAGAAGGGTAAAAAGGTGAAAGGCAGGTAAAACTCTTCATTAATCCAATTTTTACATAATGCTCTATTTGCTAATTTGTCATCCAGTTTGACTTCTGAGCTTCTCAGGATCTATCTGTGAAGGTCCGCCTTCCCTGTGAAGAACTCTGTCCTCACATTTGCAAATTTCTGTCTGCCTTACACCTCTCTCCATTCTTCACACCAAGCCCTACAAATGAGGTGTCCTGTTTTCTCTGGGCCTTGTTGGGTGATAATCATTCCAGCTGAACCACTGCTCCGAGTTAATCATGTAGCAGAAACCTTGGGCTCAGCATGCTTCCACTTGGGACACATTGACATTGCAAACACGTTTTCTGGAAGCTCACGGTCTTTACCCAAAGGCAGGAAGCTAATGAGAGAAACTTCAGAGAGGTGTGAAGGCAGCAGAGCTTTTTAACAGTAAAAAGCTTACATCTGGATAAAGTGGAGAGCATTTCAGGAAGTATGGTACTTTCATCTTTATTTTGACTTCAGAATTTGTACATCTATATCCCTTATATCCACAAACTGAATTTGATCTAAACCTAGCCTCCATGTATATATACATATATACATATGGGTTAATGAGCCAGATTGCAAAGCCCTTTGAACTGTAAGGTCGGTGGTTCAAGCTCACCAGCTCCTCCTCTGAAAACCTATACAGGGTCACTATGGGTTGAAATTGACTCGATGGCACTTAATAACAATACACATACATATATAAAAAATTGCACCTAGCTCAGCTAGTTGGTTATGAATGTGAAAAACAGACAGAGTTCTATTGGCTCAGTGGGTAACTGCTTGGCTGCTATCAAAGAGTTTGGTATTTCAGCCTGTCATCAGTAGGTTGGGAGGAAGATGTGGCAGCCTAGTTTCCTAAAGAGTACCCCTATGGACCAGTTCTCTTCTGTCCCTCATGGTCACTGTGAGTCAGAATGGATGGACTCAACAGGCTTGGTTTGGTTGGATGAAAAATTGTTTTCACTCTTTTCCGAGAGAGATTGAAAAATAGTTTTTATTCTTTTCCCAAAGAGATAACAATTTTTTAAATCTCTCGTATTTGTTTAAAAGTATTTAGAAGCAACATTTAATGTTCTCTTCAGACAACATCAGTGGAATTCAGATTTATGAAGGCATATGAAAGCCAGTCAGCTGGGGACCAGATGTCTGCTGATTCCTAGTCCATCAAACACAGAATTGATGAAAACTAATATAAAAGAGAACTACTTTAGTTTGTCTACTTCTATAATATTTGAAAATACAGAAAATGAAATTCTTATTTTGGATAAATGTACCCAAAGCTTAAATTGAACAATAACATTTAATATATCTATTCAAGCTAGTGCATGTTAGTATATTTTTAGCGATCCCTTTAATGAGGAAACTAAAAACTTTATTGAGTTAAACTAAGTTATGATTTTCCCCTTCCATGCCACTGGGATCTTAAATACACAAAACAAAAACAGGCTGCCTTGTCAAGATGGGGCCAGTCCCATCTTGAGAAGTTACCAATGAATCCAGAAAATATCTTCTATGCTCACAGGAAGAACACGTACAACGACACTAATTGATAAAGCATAACTTAGATGTTAAGTCACCATGGAACATTTGCAGCACATCCTTTGCCAAGGGAATGCCTTTAAGATGTTCATCAGATTATCTATTTAACTCCCCAATTTAACCAGTAGGCATGATAGCTATGGGATACTATTTGCTCTGTAAAACAAGATGGTAATCAAGAATTGATCAGTTTCTGTGAAATATATAAGAAATACAAATTCAAACTAGCATGTTTGGGCCAATTCTCCATACTTGGTCAATTATATTTGTTGGAGATACTTTGAAAATTCAAGTTTATTCAAGGAAAATGTTTGGATCCAGAGGAAGATTCTCCTTCCTCTCTGGGATAATGGAAAATCTTTGGTTTCTGAAAAAAAAAATTCTTGTATGTCTATCAGTATCTCATAAATATTTATAATCAGTTCATTTGGGGGTTTTAACAGAATAATCAAGTTTATTCCAGAGATCCAGACTCTTATATGGGGTGATGTCAAAGCATTTGATCCAAGAAGTTTTGCAAGATGTTTTCAGTGATCAGGACATCACATTTAGTTTCTCAATCCCGATAGTTCTAAGACAGACTTGCTTGTTGCTGCTAGGTGCAGTGGAGTTGGCTCTGACTCATAGTGACCCTATGTATAGTAGAATGAACCACTGCCTGGTCCTATGCCATCTTCCCAATTACTGTTATACTGGAGTCCATTGTTACAGCCATTGTGTCAATCCATCTTGTTGGGGGTCTTCTCTTTTTGATTGACACTCTATTTAACTGACCATGAGTCTAATTGTCCATGATATTGTTCCCTCCTGATAACATGTTCAAAGTACATGAGACAACTTCTATCTTTTCTCCATTTATCATAATGTTAATTCATTGGCCCATTTGTAAGGATTTTTGTTTCCTTTGTATTGAGGTGTAATCTATAATAAAGGCTATGTAGTCTTTGATCTTCCTCAGTAAGTGCTTCAAGTTCTCTTTGCTTCCAGCAAGCAAAGTCATGTTATCTGCTTATGACAGGTTGTTAATGTAATAGAATAGATGTTGTTGTTGTTGTTGTTAAGTGCTGTTGAGTCAGTTTCGACCCATAGCGACCCTGTACAGGGTTTCCGAGGCTGTAAATCTTTACGGGAGCAGAATGCCTCATCTTTCTCCCGCGGAGCGGCTGGTAGTTTCGAACTGCTGGCCTTAGGGTTCGCAGCCTGATTCGTAACCACTATGCTACCAGAGCTCCTTAATAGACTAGTAGCAAACTCAAATTGCAATTTGTAACTGCCCATTCAACTATCTATATGTCAAGGAAAGCAAAAATCCAGTCAAATAAAGGGACATTCCAGGTGATCTTGGCTCTGTACTGGGTAACACACTCAGAAAGACAAGATGAATTTTGGATCAAGCAAATAATATAAATCTTCCTCAAAGACTGTCAGAGATGAATTAGAACTTCTTGCTCCTTGTGAGCCCATGGATGCTATGCATAGCAAAAATCCAGTCATTATCAAGAGTTCAACACCATTAGCCAGAAAAAGGTTGGACTCTTCCAACTTTGATCTGGGTAAAACCACAGGAAGTAGCTTACTATTTAACCATTCATGTAAATAGAGTAGTTTTAACTCTTCTAAATTCTCATTTTCAATTTAAACTACAGGTAACTTCTGGCTCCTATTTGTTTGAAAAATCAAACATTTAATGTATCTACTAGTTGCTATGAGGTTATTGAAAAAACCATGATCAAGGTCAGATGCACCTTAGTCTTCAAGCTGACATCTTTGCTCTTCAACACTAGAAAAAAATGCATTTTCAACAACCTCATATGCATGCAAAAGCTGGACAGTGAATAAGGAAGACTGCAGAAGAGTTGATGCTTTTGAGTTATGGTGTTGGAGAGAATATTGAAAGTGCTATGAGCTACCAAAAGAACCAACAGATCTGTGTTGGGAAGAAGTGCAGCCAGAGTGCTCCTTGGAGGCCAGGATGGTCAAACTTCAACTCTCATTCTTCAGGCATATTATCAGGAGGGACCAGTCACTGGAGAAGGATAACATGTTTGGTAAGCTGGAGGGTCAGAGAAAAAGAAGACCTCCAGCGAGATGGATTGTCAAAGTGACAGCATCAATGGGCTCAAGCGTGGCAACAATTGTGAGGTTGGTCAAGGATCGGGCAGTGTTTCGTTCTGCTGTGCATAAGGTCGCTATGAGTCGGTACTGACTGAATGGCACCTAACAACAACAACTAGTTGCTATATGGAGTCTTGGTGTGATGCTCTGGGTTAATGGCTGAACTGCAAGGTCGGTTTGAACTACAAAGTAGGCAGTTCAAGATCCCTAGTCACTCCTCAGAAACCTAGTACAGGGTCACTATGGGTCAGAACCGACTCTACGGCACTTTAACAACAACACCAGTTGCTACGGAGTCAACTCTGATTTTTTGGAAGGTGAAAATTCTCCCTACAACCGAACTGCCAATGTTCTCTGGTTTTTGCAAACAGGTAATGTGCTTGTAGTTAATGAAAAGGTTGGGGGTTAATGTAGACCCAGAGGCACCTCAGATCTACTTCCTGTTGATCTACTTCCTGAAAGTAAGTCATTGAACACTCTATGAAGCACAGTTCAATTCTGAGCCACATGGAGTTTTATCTTAAGTTGAAGTCAACTTAAAAGTAACTAGACCGATTTGTATGCTTTATGGAAGGTGAAGGGTTATGAATTCATTTTTATCCTCTAAAGTGGTCCTACTATATTCAATCAAAATCTTGTGAATAGCTGCAGAATATTGTCAGCTATAGTACAAGATGATAAAAATATTATGAATACCACTAGAATATTGTACTCCTAACAAGATGGATTGTCATAGTGGCAAAAGCAATGAGATCAAACATAACAACAATTGTGAGGATGGCACAGGACCGGGCAGTGTTTCCTTCTGTTAGGCATAGGGTTGCTGTGAGTTCAACCATCTATAAATAACAGCAGGTATAAAGTGCTGTAGTAATTCTGAAGGTAAGAGTATTGGGACATTGTTAGTTGATACTTGAAGAAAATCAAACAGAGATTTGGGAAGGACATTCAGGGAGAGGCTAGACCAGTCCCTGGAGAAGGATGTTATGTTTGGTAAAGTGGAGGCTCAGAGAAAAAGAAGAAGACCCCAATGAGATGAATTGGCACAGGTTGATGCAGGATCGGGCAGTGTTTCCTTCTGTTGTGCAGTGTCACTATGAGTCGGTATCGACTCGATGGCACCTAACAACAACAACAATCCAAGGAGAAGCAGAACGTGTACTCAGTGTTCAATTCATGAGAAACCCAGGATTGAAAGTGGGAAGGCCATGAGTTAGCGTTTCAGGCACTTCTGTGTCAGGCACACATTTTATCATGATCATTCTCATTGTCACATAATTCAAGGAACTTGAATTCTTTGATTTTCTGTGATTTCTTTTGTCCTCTGCCAGCAAATGAAAAAATTATTTCTTCTCTCTGGTTTTTTTTTTTTTTTTGAAAGAAGTCTCATTTTATTTCAGTCTCTGTTTTCCTTCAGTTCATAAATTTAATAATTTGAAATTAATGCTTGCTGTATGTCCTTGTATGGCTTGTCTGTCCTCCTTTTCAAACCCATCTCTCCTGTGTTTTTGCACATTTTCTTCTATTTGTCTTTACAGATTCCTGTGTTGACTATTTTATGAATCCTTTCTTGACCACCCTTCCATAAGAATTAGATGTTCTCCCTGCCCTCAGGTACTCTTTGACTACCTTGTACATACACTTCTCATAGTGCTTACTTATTGTTGTTGTTGTTGTTGTCAGGTGCCATCAAGTCAGAACTGACTCATAGCAACCCCATGTACAGCAGAACGAAACAATGTCCAATCCTGGGCCAACCTCACTACCACTGCCACAATCGATGCCATCAATGATGCCACCTGGCTGATCCATTTCATTGGGTGTCTTCCTCTTTTTCTCTGACCCTCCATCTT
>NW_006408562.1:14369106-14374310 GCF_000296735.1 Chrysochloris asiatica | reverse complement strand
CTGCTGCTTCCGCGAGTGTTGATAGTTGATCCAAGAAGAAGGAAGTCCTTGACAACCTCAATCTTTTCTCCATACTACTCTATACTATTACCAATGGTTTTTCTGACTCAGTTATGCTTGTACTGCTTGGGTTCATCTTCTTCATCTTTGAGTCCCCAGTGACTAACATGAAACTCAACACACAGAACTCAACACACATCATTTATATTGATGAATGAAGAATCATGTGGAAGGGCAGAGCAGATCAGAATCCAGCAGTTCACATAAGGTCAATGGTCTTTCCATTCTTTTCTAATAAATGATCCCCTAAAGCACATGCTTTTCTAAGCATCAATTCAACCAAATCTATCTTTATCATTGAAAAGAAATTCCTGGGAAAATGTTGCATTTTTAAATTCCTAAATGTATGCTTATACTCTTTAAATGTTCTCTTTGTGGGTTGAACATAGAATCATAATCCAGAAATATCTCCACAGGCTGGTACAAGAGCTGAATCTAAGGAGATGAAATCCAACCTTGAGAAATTTAAGCTTTGTACAAGCACATGAAAGGGGAGGGGCATGGCTTAGCAAGAACACAATTGAAAATACTTGCAAGTTGATTTAAAGGTGACTATGTTGTTGTTAAGGAGCTCTGATAGCATAGTGGTTACGAATTGGGCTGTGAACCTTAAGGTCAGCAGTTCGAAACTACCAGCAGCTCCACGGGAGAAAGAGGAGGCTTTCTGTTCCTGTAAAGATTTACATCCTTGGAAACCCTGTACAGGGTTGCTATGGGTCGGAACTGACTCGGCAGCACTTAACAACAACAACAACATGTTGTTGTAGTTAGTAAGTTCCATTGAGTCTGTTCTGACTCATAACAATCCTGTATAGAGTTTCCAAGGAGTGGTTGGTGGGTTTGAACCATCAAACTTCTGGTTAGCAGTTCACTGTCTATACAGTCTTCAAATAAATCTGGAGAATGAGTCGACCCTTCCAAAAATTAGTAAAATTTTTAGTTGTATTAATAACAGTATCTATAAATTGTTGCTGCTATTGTTTTTAGGTGCCGTCAGGTCAGTGTTAACCCATAGCAACCCCTATGCGCAAGAGAAGGGACCCTAATCACAACAGACGGAAATACTACCAGATTCTGCACTAGCCTCACAATAATTGCTATGCTTGAGCCCATTGTTGCTGCCACTATGTCAGTCCATCTAGTTGGGGTCTTCCTCTTTTTTACTGACTCTCCACTCTACCAAGTATGATGTCGTTCTCCAGACAACATGTCCAAAGTATGAAAGATGATGTCTTGTCAATCTTGTTTTTAAGGAGCATTCTGGTTATACTTTTTCCAACACAGATTTGTTTATTCTTCTAGTAGTCCATGATACCTTTAATATTTTTCTCCAAAATGATAATTCAAATTCATTGATTTTGCTACGGTCCGATTCATTGTCCAACTTTCACATGAATGTGAGTCGATTGACTCACGTATGACAACAAACAAAATTTTAGTCACCTATAAGGTGCTGTGGGTTAATACACCAGACTGCAAAGGTTGGTGGTTCAAGCTCGCCAATCACCCCTCAGAAACCCTATACAGGGTCGCTATGAGTCAGAACCAACTTGACGGCACTTAACAACAACAACATAAGCTAATTGCAAGTCTTCAATTGATTTTCAAATCTTTTCTTATGAGTCAATTTATTCATGTATAACAGTAAAAAAAAAAAAAATGTAGTTATATTTAAACTAACTTTTGTCTTCAATTTTGTTCTTGCTAAGCCATGCTCTTCCCCTAACATGTGCTTGTAAAAGCTTAAATTTCTCAAAGTTGGATTCATCTTCTTAGATTCTTCTTATACCAATTTATAGAGATATTTCTGGATTATTATTTTATCTTCAACTCACAGAGAGAACATTTGAAGAGTATAGACATATATTTAGTCTTGACTCATTGGGCTTGTCACATCTTAATCTTCAATCTGACATATTTTCTCATTAAAACTTTAAAGAGGTCTTTTACAGCAGATTTGATTAATGTAATATGTCTAATTTCTTGACTGCTGCTTCAATGAGTGTTGATTGTAGATTTAAGTAAAAAGAAGTCTTTAGGAATTTCAATCTTTTCTCCACTTATCATGATGTTATTTATTGCCCCAGTAGTAAGTATTTTTGTTTTCTTGACATTGAGGTGCACTCCATAGAGTACTTCAAATCCTTTGTGCTTCTAGCAAACAAAGTGTGTCATCTGCATATTGAAAGTTGTCAATGAGTCTTCTTCCAATCCTGATGTCATGTTGTCCTTCATATAATCCAACCTCCCTGATTATTTGCTCAACATACAAATGGAAAAACTACTGTGAAAGGACACAACCCTGGAGCACATCTTTCCTGATTTTAAACCATTCAGTATCCCCTTATTCTGTTTTAATAATTGCCTTTTGGTCTACATACAGGTTCTTCATGAGCGCTATTATGTGTTCTAGAATTATCTTTCTTCTCAATGTTATCCATAGTTTGTTATGAGTCAGACAGTTGAGTGCCTTTGCATAGTAAATAAATCACAAGTGAACATCTCTGTTTTCTCTGCTTTCAACCAAGACCCATGTGACATCAACAATATCTGTAGTTCCATGTCCTCATCTGAAGCCAGCTCAAATTTCTGACAGCTCCCTGTCAATGTACTGCTGCAATCATGTTTGAATTATCTTTAGCAAAATTTTGCTTGCATGCTATATTAATGACATTATTCAATGATTTGTGCATTTTGTTGGATCACCATTTTTTGGAATGGGCACAAATATGGATATCTTCCAATTGGATCACCTCTGGTGTTGCCTCAGTTTGGTGAAACAGTTCAATTTGTACTCCATCAATTCCTGAAGTCTTGTCTTTCACCAATGCCTTAAGTGCAGTTTGATCATCTGCCTTCAGTATCACTGCTACTTGACCATATGCTACCTCTTGAAATGACTGAACATTGACCAATTATTCTTGATACTCTGACTTTGTGCATGCCTTCCATCTTTTTCTGCTGTTTCCTGTCATTCAACCTTTTGCTAATAGAGTCCTTCAATATTGTTACCCAAGGCTTAGATATTTTCTTCAGTGCTTTCAGCTTGAGAAATGCTAAGTGTGTGCTTCTCTTTTGATTTTCTAACAGTCGGCCTTTACATTATAATACTTGCCTTTTGAAATGTCATAATTTCTTCCAGTTACTTTATCTTCTCTACACTCAAGATCAAGTTTTAAAGTTCTTCTGACATCCATTTTGGTCTTTTCTTTCTTTTTAATGACCTTTAGCTTTCTTCCTGTATGATGTGCTTAATGTCATCCCAGAATCCTAATGCAACAAATCTGTTCTTGAAATGGTCTCTAAAATCAGATGGAATATTCTCAAGATGACATTTTGTGTCTTATGCAGTTGTTTCAATTTTCCTCAGTTTCATCCTAAACTTCCATATGGGCAATTGAGAGTCGGTTCCACAGTCGGATCCTGACCTTCCTAAAAGTGATGCTGAGTCAATTTTTCAAATTAGGGCAATAAAAATTCCTTTCTGCCTTGTCCTTGTTAGACTATATCATGTCATGATTGTTTTCATACTGACATGTAAAGACTTTCAGTTGGAGCATGCACTTGAATATTTCTTATGAGAATCCCTTTTAAGATCACCAATATCCACATTTATTCTTTTCTAAACCTGATGTGCCTGAGAAAGTGACCACCAGCAATCATCATTTTCCTACGTCACTCACACTCAGTCTTACAATGTTGTATTGCCCAAAGTTTAAGAAACTCTAGGGAAGTAAAAAAGAAAAAAAAATGGAAAAGGACTTTAAGACAATTCATTTTAAAGAGACAGTTTATTCAGATAATCTTCCCATCTCTCATTAAAAAAAATGCACTAACAATAAATTTTTACTGCTTCATAATAATTTATCACAATTTATAGAATATTTATGCTTTGATTATTACCTATTATTAAAATGCATGCTCAAACATTTTTAGCACATAAATCTTTATCATCATGAGAAATAAAAATTCTAAATTATTTTATTATTGCAGAGAAATATTCATGAGATTACCATAAAATTTGAAGTATGTAAGTATATTATAGTAGGATAAAATACTGTAGGGCAAGTGAAACAAAATTATGAGTACAAGGAGAAATAGAAGTGGCTGTAAATCATCCATAAAATACAAATGTATCTGTGTATTTTCAAAATGGATAATGGTGGGTATTAAATCACCTTGACATTTATGTACCTTTGCATACATTAAAACAAGTGATGTAATAGTCTTCTTTTTAAAGTCAATATCTCCAATATACGGGAAATTACAGCCATTGCAACTATTTGTATTTATGATTAAATAGTTTTAGATGTTTATTTTTAAATGTCCAAAGGACGATGCAATTTTTCAAAGTTCTTTAACAGGATACATGAGCAGAAAGACCAGTGTCTTGGCCAATCATGTTTCATTTTGAGCATTACTTTATAAAAGGAGAACAAAAAGAGGGCATTTAAGGGAGACTAAAAAGATGTAAAGGTACATGAAATCATCCCATTTGAACTGGTCTCAAAGTCCTATGTGTTTTCATTTGCAGAAAGAAAAGAACCTTTAGATTCTTGAGGAACTGTGTTTACAATTATTTGGAGAGCCCAAGGGAAGACTTTTCAAAACCTAAGTGAAAATACAAATATTTCAGCTCCAATTTTAATTTCCTAAAGGTAAGACATCACTTTATTCACCACTACACAAAATGCCCTGACACAGCTTAGCAGGTTGTTGTTGTTGTTAAGAGCCATAGAGACCATTCTGACTCACAGTAACCCTGTATAGGATTTCCAAGGAGCGGCTGGTGGGTTTGAACAGCTAACCTTGTGGTTAGAAGTCCAGTGTCACACCAGGACTCCACTTGGCAGGGTGCAGGTGAATAATAAAAACACGTTGAATACATGAGAAACAATATGAAGAATATGTTTCCTCAAATTAAAGTTACCCAAAGATGAAATGGTTTGCCCTAGCTAGGAGTTGCTTTCAGGGGAAGTGTTCAAGTGTAAGTCCAATGGACTACAATGATAGGGAGACTAGTGATTCAGTGGTAGAATCCTCACTTTGTGTGTAAAAACTGATGTTCGATTCTTGACCAATGCTCCTTATGTTCAGCCACCACCTGCCAGTGGAGGCCTGCATGCTATTACCATGCTGAACAG
>NW_006408562.1:14366512-14368231 GCF_000296735.1 Chrysochloris asiatica | reverse complement strand
TTTCTCTAACATTAACAAGAATAGGTTTTGTTTACATAAAAACCAGTTTAATATTGTTAGGGAATGTTGAGTTTGAGATGGGCATCACTAATTTAATGGGGACAACTTCAATAATGAGAATCAATTAGAACCTTAACAAGAGGCAGGTGGCTGTGTTAATTTCTTCCTAATCATGTGTGTGACTCACTAATTCAATAATTTTGTCCAATATACTGATTTTTTTCATTGGGACTATCTTAATTGAATCCAATTAAGCAAGGCATCTGGATGCCTCTTGTAATAAGCAGCAGAAGTTAGATTGAAAGAGTACTGTCAATGACATTTATTTTCAGAGGACTTAGAAATTTGTCTTTCACTTTTTATATTGGAAACTTCTCCCCATTTTTTTAATTACAAAATTGTCATATTTTCTCTAGAAAAAGCAACAAGGTCAGACAAATATATAAAGGTGATAGGAGTCTACACAACCTTGGTGACTTAAAATTTCTGTTGCCCCTCTTCATCCCTGATTCTTTCCTATACTTAAAACCTTGATAAACTGGGCCCTTGTATTCCCAGGACTTGCTTCCTGTAATCTAAGATGTAGAATCTGCATACTGGAAAAATAGTTTTGGTCCACACCCAAAGTACATCGTGCATAACCACCACCTGTCAATGGAGACTTATGTGGGCTTTAGTTTTATACAAGTTCTGTATATGCAGATAACAGACATTATTATACACTATCCACACAGGAGTATTACATCCCTGATTCCTACAATAACTTATTGTTATTAGGTGCCATCGAATTGGTACTGACTCATAGCAACACTATGCACAACAGAATTTAACACGCCCAGTCCTGCGCCAATCTCACAATTATTGCTACATTTGGGGCCATTGCTGCTTCCACTGTGCTGATTCATCTCATTGGGGGTCTTCCTCTATTTTTCCTACCCACCACTTTACCAAAAAATGATATCCTTCTCTAGGGACTGGTCCCTCCTGATACTATGTTAGAAGTACGAGAGATGAAGTCTGGCCATCCTGGCTTCTAATGAGCATTCTGCTGTATTTTATCCAACATAGATTGATTTGTTCTTTTGGCAGTCCATGGTACTTTTAATATTCTCCTCCAACACTATAGCTCAAATGCATCAATTCTTCTATTGTCTTCCTCATTCACTCTCCAAATTCATATGCATATGAGGTTATTAAAAATTCTATGGCTTGGGTCAGGTGCATCTTAGTCCTCAAACTGACACCTTTGCTCTGCAACACTTTGAAGAGGTCTTGTGCAGCAGATTTGCCTAATGCAAAATATGTCGTTTGATTTCTTGACTACTGCTTCCATGAGTGTTGATGGTTGATCCAAGCAAAATGAAGTCTTTGACTTCACTCTTTTCTCATTTATATGGATGTAGTTTATTGGTCCAGTGGTGAGGATTTTTGTTTTCTTTCCACTGAGGTGCAAACCATACCAAGGTGATGATCTTTGATCTTCATTAATAAATATTTTAAGGCCTCTTCACTTTCAGCAAGCAAGGTTGTATCATCTATATATCGGAGGTTGTTAATGAATCTTCTTCCAATCCTGATGCCAAATTCTTCTTCATATAATCCACCTTCTCAGATTACTTGTTCAGTTTACAGATTGAATAAGTACAGAAAAAGAATACAACCCTGGCACACACCTTTCCTAATTTAAAACCATTCGGTGTTCCCTTGTTCTGTGCAAAC
>NW_006408562.1:14361756-14363925 GCF_000296735.1 Chrysochloris asiatica | reverse complement strand
TCTTGTGCAACAGATTAGCCTAATGCAAAACATTGCTTGATTTCTAGACTGCTGCTTCCATGAGTGTTGACCCAAGCAAAATGAAGTTTTGGACAACTTCAATATTTTCTCCATTTATCATGATGGTATCTATTGATCCAAGGATGGATTTTGTTTTCTTTACATTGAGATGCAACACATACTGGAGGCTGTGGTCTTTAATCTTCATCAGTAAGTATTTTAAGTCCTCTTCACTTTCAGAAAGCAAGGTTGTATCATCTGCATGCTGCAGGTTGTTAATGAGTCTTCCTCCAATCTGATGTCATATACTTTTTCATATAATCCAGACTTCTCAGATTATTTTCTCAACGTACAGATTGAATAAGTATGGTGAAAGAATAAACCCTTGGCACACACCTTTCCTGATTTTAAATCATCCAGTGTCCCCTTGTTTTGTTCAAATGACTGCCTTTTGGTCTATGTACAGGTTTCTCATGAGCACAATTAAGTGTTCTAGAATAGCCATTTTACTCAGTCTTATCCTGAACTTGTCATGATCCACAGAGTCAAAAGCTTTTGCACAGTCAGTAAAGCACATTTAAACATCTTTTTTATATTCTCTTTCAGCCAAGATCCATCTAGCATCAGCAATGACATTCCTCTTTTCATGTCCTCCTCTGATTCGGACTTGAACCTCGGGCAGTTCCCTGTCAATGCACTGTTGAATCGTTTCTTGATTTTGCATAGAGTTGGCCTCCACCTCATGATGAGCTGGTGCACAGTGGAAATACTTCCAGGTCCTCTGCCATCTTCTTGATCTTTTATACATCAGACCGTTGTGACCCACAGGGTCTTCATTGGCTGTTTTTTTAAAGTAGACCACTAAACCTTTCTTCTTCTAACTCTGTCATAGTCAGGGACCTCCACTGATACCTACTCAGCATCACAGCACATGTAAACTTCCACTAACAGATGGGTGCTAACTAGGCACAAAGTCCATTAGTCTAAAACTGAATGTAGGTCCCCTGCATGAAAAGCAAGAATTCTATCACTGAACCAATATTGACCCTATGGAACAATATACTGTACAGGAAAAGTGATCATTTCTATTCCAGAGGCCATGTGACTATTAAGTCTCTAGATATTTTCTCAGTGTTGTTGATGTTGTTAGGTGCATTGAGTCACTACCAGCCCACAGGACCCTATGCACAATGGAACAAAACACTGCTCAGGCCTGTGCCAGCTTCACAATCACTGTTACACCTTATCCCAACGCTGCCACCACTGTGCCAAGCCATCTCGTTGGGGGTCTTCCTCTTTTTCCCCAACCTTCTACTTTGCCAAACATGATATATTTCTTCAGAAACTGGTCCCTCCTGATAATATGTTCAAAGTATGAGAGACAAAGTCTGGTCATCCTGGCTTCCAAAGAGCGCTCTAGCTGTACCTCTTTCATCATAGATCTGTTTGTTCTTTTGGCAGTACATGGTACTTTCAATATTCTCCTTCAACATCATAACTCAAATGCGTCAATTCTGCTACAATCTTCTTTATTCACTGTCCAGCTGTCACATGCATAGGAGGTTATTGAAAATATCATGGCTTGGGTCAAGTGCACCTTAGTCCTCAAACTGACATATTTGTTCTTTAACACTTTAAAGAGGTCTTGTGCAGCAGATTTTTTCTAATGCAATACATAGTTTGATTTCTTGACTGCTGCTTCCATGAGTGTTAGTGGTTGATCTGAGCAAAACGAAGTCTTTGACAATTTTGATATTTTCTCTATTTGCATGGATGTTGTTTATTGATCCAGTGGTGAGGATTTTTGTTTTCTTTACATTGAGATACAACCCATACCGAAGGCTGTGGTCTTTGATCAACAAGACTTTCTCACTTTCTTTACATTATATTAGCATCCCAATTTGTAACTACTATGCTACCAGAGTGGAGTCCTGGTGTGGCGCTGTGGGCTAATGCATCACACTGCAAAGACGTTTGAACTGCAAGGTTGGTGGTTCAAGCTCACCAGCTGCTCCTTGGAAACGCTGTATAGTGTCGCCATGGGTTGGAATCAACCTGACAGCACTTAACAACAACAACATGCTATCAGAGTATGTATGTGTGTGTGCTTATATGTATATATATATACACAAGGAGCTCTGTCAACGTAGTGGTTACGAATCGGGATGC
>NW_006408562.1:14357675-14361656 GCF_000296735.1 Chrysochloris asiatica | reverse complement strand
GTACTGACCTATAGCGACATTATGCACAGCAGAATGAGACACTGCCCGATCCTGAATCAACTTCACTACTATTGCTACACTTGAGTCCATCAAGACTGCCAGTTGGCTAATCCATATCATTGGGGGTCTTCCTCTTTTTCTCTGACCCTCCACCTTACCAAACATGATATCCTACTCCAGAGACTGGTCCCTCCTGATACTATGTCCAAAGTATGAGAGATGAAGTCTGGCCATCTTGTCCTCCAAGAAGCATTCTGGCAGCACTTCTTTCAAAATGGAGCTATTGGTTCTTTTGGAAGCCCATGGCACTTTCTATATTCTCCTCCAACACTATAACTCAAAAGCATCAATTCTTCTATGGTCTTCCTTATTCACTGGCCAGCTTTCACATGCATATGAGGTTATCGAAAAGGCTATGGCTTGGGTCAGTGCACATTAGTCCTCAAGCTAACACCTTTGCTCTTCAACACTTTAAAAAGGTCTTGTGCAGCAGATTTGCCTAATGCAATACATCCTTTGATTTCTTGACTGCTCTTTCCTTGAGTGTTGATAGTTGATCCAAGAAGAATGAAGTCCTTGACAACTTCAATCTTTTCTCCATTGATACGATGTCATTTATTGGTCCAGTGGTGAGGATTTTTGTTTCCTTTACATTGAAATATAATCCATACCAAAGGCAGTGTTTCGTTCTGCTGTGCATAAAGTCGCTATGGGTCAGTACCGACTCAATGGCACTTAACCTCAACATATATATATGCTTCTGTTAAGTACCGTGGAGTCGGTTCCGACTCATAGTGACCCTGCACAGGGTTTCCGAGGCTATAAATCTTTATGGGAGCAGAATGCCTCATCTTTCTCCTGTGGAACTGCTGGTAGTTTAGAACTGCTGACCTTCAGGTTAGCAGCCCAATTCGTAACCACTATGCTACCAGAGCTCCTTTATAGATCTAGATCTATCTATCTATCTATCTATCTATCTATCTATCTATCTATCTATATATATATATAGAGAGAGAGTCCTTCTGTGGTGCGGTAGGATAAGCATTGAACTGCTGGCCACAAGGTTGATGGCTCAAAGCCATCAGTCTCTCCTCAGAAACCCTACACATGGTAGCTATGAGTCAGAACTGACTTGATGGCACTTAACAACATACACATTATATACATTATATTGTTGATGTTTGCTGCTGAGTCATTCCAGTTCCATAGGGTCTCTGTATAGGATTTTCAACCAGCGGTTGGTGGGTTTGAACTTCCAACCTTGCAGCTACTGTCAAGTGCTTTACTACAGTGCCATGTCATATATATATAATATATATTTCCATCTAACAACAATACGTGGGTTGGTGGGTTTCAAATCGCCCCCTGGGGGTTCAAAGAAACCATGTGATTCAATGTTTATCCTACAGAGCTACACCAAGACTCTATAATGTATACATATAAATTTATGTATTACATCTATTTATATAAACATTTAGTATGTATAATATTGATGGGAATTATCTTCTTAACAATATATATAAATATCAATTTTGTTCTTTTTTTTTAAGGTACCTTTGAGAGAGTACTCACTCATAGCAACCCTATCAGCAACAAAATGAAACACCGTCTGGTGCTGCACCAGCCTCACAATCATTGCTACATTTGAGTCCATTGCTGCTGCCACGGTGCCGATTTATCTCATCAGGGGTTTTCATCCTTTTCTCTGACCCTCCACGTTCCCAAACATGATATCCCTCTCCAGGGACTGATCCCTTCTGACATTATGTCTGAAGTATAAGAGACAAAGTTTGGCCATCCAGGCTTCCAAGGAGCACTCTGGCTGTACTTCTTCCAACACAGATAGATTTGTTTGTTCTTTTGGTAGTCTATGGTAATTTTGATATTCTCCTCCAATACCATAACTCAAATGCATCAATTTTTCCATAGTCTTTCTTATTCACTCCAACTTTCACATGCATATGAGGTCACTGAAAATACCAAGATTTGGGTCAGGCACATCTTAGTCCTCAAATTGACATCTTTGCTTCTGAACACTTTAAATAAATCTTGTGTAGCAAATATGCCTAATGCAATATGTCGTTTGATTTCTTGACTGCTGCTTCCATGATTGTTGATGGCTGATATGAGAAAAATCAAGTCTTTAATGTCAATTAAAAATCCATTTATATGGATTTTGTTTATTGGTCCAGGGTATCCATAAACACTTTACACTTTTTTTTCTTTACTCTGAGGTACAACCCATACCAAAGTCTGTAGTCTTGGATTTTCATTAAGTGTCTTAAGTCTTCTTCGCTTTCAGCAAGCAAGGTGGTATCATATGCATATCTCAGGTTGTTAAGGAGTCTTCTTCCAATCTTGATGCCACATTTTTCTCTATATAATGCAGCTTCTCACATTATTTGCTCAGCACACAGATTGAAGAATAATATTAAAGATGTGCAACCCTAGCACACAACTTTCCTAATTTTAAATCATTTGGTGTTCCCTTATTATGTTTGGACAACTGCTTTTTGGTTTATGTACTGGTTCCTATACTACAAGATGGCGGATCAGGTAGGTGTGCAGTAAGGAGCTCCATCAGCAACAACACAGAATAATTTCAGTCCATCTCGCCTAACTAAACGCTCAGGATAGCACCTCCTTCATGGGAATTATAAAGGAATAAACGAGTCCCTAATGCTAAGTGTTTAAATAACGTCTGCTACATTGTACATATTATGGGTTTACCCAAGTATCTGAAAGCAGAATGCTCCTATGACACCTTTCATAATCTGAAGAAGCAATTCTTATGACAGGGTGGCACATGGATGACACAGGCTTGTGGTATTGGTATGTGTTGCTGCTGTTGTTTGGAACCATGGAGTCAATATAGACTCAGTGACCCTATTGTTGTGGTTGTTAAATTCCGTAGAGTCAATTCAGACCCATAGCGACCCTGTATAGGGTTTCCAAGGAGCAGCTGGTGAGCTTGAACCTCCAACCTTGCAGTTCAAAAGATTTTGCAGTCTGACACATTAGCCCACAGCGCCACACAGTTTTGCACAGAGCAAAACTGCCTCATCGGGTTTCTAACACTGTCAATCTTTACAGAAGCAGTCTGCCATGTCTTTCTGCCATAGAGCAGCTGTGGATTTGAAATGCCAATGTTTCAGCATAGTGCTTAACCACTGGGTCTCAAGGCTCCTCCATCAGGGCTTCAGGTCCTCATTTCTCTCCCAAAGACTTCCTAATGACCTGGACTGAAATCAGCCACCCTTGCTGGCCTTGGTGAATCCGGGGTGATTACTCACTCCAGTAAACCTATTTGAAGGGAAAGTCAGGAGCATAATCCAGCAGGGAAATCTCTGTGATTCCTGGCTCTCAGAACTATAATTGACTTTTGACTGAAAATGCAAAGTACATACAAGAAACTTAGCAGTGACCAGACCTAGCCAACTTAGAGAATCGTAGCGATTGTCTTCAATCCTTTTCTTTCTCCACCGTTAGTCATATCCCCAGCACCTTTCTGCTGTTCCCAAGGCACCTTCTGGACCTTATGAGTTCCATGATTTTTAAGTCTATTTTCCATTTCCTATGAATTATGTTTTAAAGACCTCTGGTAACACAGTGGTTACGAGTCTGGCTGCTAACCTCAAGGTCAGCAGTTTGAAACTACCAGCCGTTCCACAGGAGAAAGATGAGGCTTTCTGCTCCTGTAAAGATTTACAGCCTCAGAAACCCTGTACAGGGTCACTGTGAGTTGGAACTGACTCCACGGCACACCACCACCACCACTGTTTTATTTCATCAACTAGTTAGTATTATCCTCACATTATGAATGAGAAAATTGGTAAGTTCAATTGGTTAAGTAGCTTTCCAAAGAGTTATAACTGGTAACTAACAGCATCTTAAGCACTTAGCTACATGCTAACTAGTTGGAGGTTCAAATCCATTCAAAGGTGCTGGTGAAATGTTTCTGAAAGGTCATAGCCATGAAAA
>NW_006408562.1:14340203-14357365 GCF_000296735.1 Chrysochloris asiatica | reverse complement strand
CCACCAGGATTCCTTTCCCTGCAGACCAAAACATGTAATTATTAGAGAGAAGAAAAAGATAGCTAAGCCAAATTATTTCCTCTGCATCTCAATCCTACATCCAATCTTTGAAAATTAGCTTGTCTTAATGTTGTTCTCAGAGCCTGGTGTGGCACTGAGGGTTAATGTGCTGGACTGCAAAGTTTGTTTGAACCACAAGGTTGGCAGTTCAAGCTCACCAATTGCTACTAGGAAACCCTATACAGGGTCACTATAGATCAGAAATACAACAACAGCAATGCTGCCCTCAAAGTTTGAATATCTCTGTGAGTGGAAATTTTTATTTTCCAAAGCAATTTGCCAAATTTGTGGGCTTAGATGTTTCATTGCTACATACACAAGGGAAACACTGAGTCCCTGAAAATTATCAGCAGAGTGGGATGACATCATTCCTTCTCCCTCACAGCTTAGAGGGCCACGAGCTGCAAAGATCAAGCTCACTAAACTGACTCTGGAAAAGCTGATTTTCTATTGCCTCCAGGTTGTTTGAATGCAGTTAAGCAATTGTGGCCCTGGGGGTCCATGCCAAGTTGCCTCAGGGTCCCAGCAAAAGGGCTCTAGCGGAGTGAGCAGAACAAGCTTTTCATCTCAATTATACATTAAAAAGCAAATGTAGAACTTCACCAGACCACATAAAAATTCAACAGTGACACAAAAGGCTGTTTAAGAAGGTAATACTTGCTGTTCAAGGTCACTGGTTCTCAGAAAGCCAAAGATTTAAGGAAACAATTAACCCAAAGATTACTTGAGTCACAGCCTCCATCAACCTGAGACCAGAAGAACTAGATGGTACCCAGCCGCCAGCCGCCACCACTGATGAAAATCACAATAGAAGGTACTTAATAGAGTAGTAGAAATTGTTGTTGTTGTTGTTAAATGCTATTGAGTCAATTATGACCCATAATGGCCCTGTATATATAGGGTTTCTGAGGAAGGTTGGTGAGTTTGAATTACCGACCTTGAAGTTCAAACCAACTTTGCAGTCCAGCGCATTTACTCACAGGGTCACACCAGGACGCTTGTTGTTGTTAAGTGCCGTTGAGTCAATTCGACCCATAGCAAACCTGTATAGGGTTTTGAAGGAGCAGCTAGTGAACTTGAACCACTGACCTTGCAGTTCAAATGACTTTGCAATCTGACACATTTACCCACAGCGCCACACCAGGACTCCACCAAGACTGTTTGTTGTTGTTGTTGTTAAGTGTCGTCGAGTCAATTCTGACTCATAGTGACCCTGTATAGGGTTTCTGAGGAGCAGCTGGTGAGCTTGAACCACCAACCTTACAGTTCAGAAGGTTATCAGGACTCTTAGACACCGTTTTATCTTAGAACTGAAGTCACACCCAGAGATCATTAAACAAATAGGCCTATAAAGTGAACAAGAACAAGAACACACTTCTCTACGGCACACCACCACCAAATAAAGCATATGAGATCAAGCTGATTCCAATTCATAGTGAATTCTTGTGACAGATTAGACCTGAATTTGGTTCGGTTTGTTTTGGTCCTTAAACTATATAGAAGCAGATTGCTAGGTCTTTCTACTATAGAGAATCTAAATGGATGCAACAAGCGCTTAACCATTGCACCACCAGGGCTCTTAGCACATACCATGCAATGCCCTAAATACTATGTCTAGAGTCCTGGTGTAGCACTGTAGGATAAACACTCGACACCAAAGTTGGTTTGAACTGAAACTTTGGCAGTTCAAACTCACCAGCCACTTCTCAGAAACCCTATTGAGTTTTGCTATGAGTGGGAAATAACTCTATGGCACTTAACAACAACAACAATCTCTACCTAATTTGCAGAATTCCCATTTTATGAATTAAAAAAGTGAAGACCAGATAATTCACTTTACTCTTTCAATTTTGTACAATTAGCAATCTATGGAGTCAGAAAACAAACCTAGTAACTGCCTGACTCAGGTGCCATTCTCTTTCTATAACTCTATTTTCTACCCAACTAAAAATTTCCCCCCATTTTTAGCTAATCATATCTGTATACAACGGGTTATGAACCACAAGGCCAGCAGTTCGAAACTACCAGCTGTTCCATGGAAGAAAGATAAGGCTTTCTGCTCCTGTAAAGATTTACAGCCCCGGAAACCCTGAACAGGGTCGCTATGAGTCGGAATCGGCTCCACGGCACATAACCACCACCATATCTGTATAACCCCAGACTTACATCCACAATTATTTTACATCTAGTATGTGGTGCTATAGGTAAGCATTGGACTGCTAACCATAAAGTCAGTGGTTCAAACCCATCATCTGCTCCTTGGAAATGCAATACAAAGTCACTATGAATCAGAACGCACCCCACTCACTTAAGAACAATTTTAATGCAGAATCCCTCAATGGTACCAAGGGTTAACTCTCTTGACTGCTATCCAAAAGGTTGGAGGTTGAGTTTACCCAGATAGAGTACCTTGGAAAAAGGTCTGGAGACTGTTGTTGGTGGTGCCATTGAGGCCGTTCCAACTCATAGTGACCTTATGCAAACAGATGGTGGTCCTGCGCCATCCTTACAATTGTTGTTAAGCTTGAGCCCATGGCTGCTGCCACTGTGCAAATCTATCTCATTGGGGGACTTCTTCTTTTTCACTGACCCTGACTCACTTTACCAAACATGATGTCCATCTCCATGGACTGCTCCCTCCTGATAATATTGTCTCAAGTATGAGATGAAGTCTACCCATCCTGGCTTCTAAGGAGCACTCTGACTGTACTTCTTCCAACACAGATTTATTTGTTCTGCTGGCAGCCCATGATACTTTTAATATTCCTCTCCAACACAATAACTGAAATGCATCCATTCTTCTACGGTCTTCCTTATTCACTGTCCAACTTTCACGTGCATATGAGGCTACTGGAAATACTGCAACTTGAGTCAGGTGCATCTTAGTCCTTAAACTGATTGGAGACTACTTTAGAAAAATTGGCCTTTGAAAACCCATGAGTCATAATCAACTTTGGCAGTGGGTACTGGTTTGTTTATCATACATCATCTTTATAGTATACAAACCAGAAAGCAGGTACCACTTGCATTGCCATAGAAGTGTGAACACAGTCCCCTCTTTAAGAAACCTGCTGTGAGGAGTGAGAAGCAGGGAGCATCCTTGACTGAGCCCCAGATAATCATCTTTGGATTCATCACAAATTTCACCTTGCTACTGCTAGCCAATAAATGAAATGTGGTGGGGGATAATACTGTCAGTCTTTTTCTACTGTACTGACAAAGAACTATTCCAATTAGTCACTCCTATCCCATGTAGCCAAAACTTCCTCAGAACTGCACAGCGATTGGAACTCTTCTATCTGAGCCTTCCCTCTTTCTCTTTCACAGAAGTTCACCAGGGTCTGAAGGATGACTCTACCTAGTCCTGCTTCTATGCACTTTACCTCATACAGACATCTCCCCGAATCAATCTGTCAGCATCTACATCCATCATGAAGGCTGCTTCTCAAAGGACACAAAGCCACATGATACCCTGCTTCACCTCTCTCTCACTCACTTTTCCACTAACTGAACTCTAAGTCTTTCCATTGCAACCATAGGTGCATCTAGCACATGCACTAGGCAGCACTGGAGTGGGAGGTGCCACTGAATCATTTCTATTAACAATCACTGTTTCTGTCACCAGCTGTGAGAGATCATTCAGCATTCAAACTAATATTTCTCTCTGAGAGCCCTTTCCTAACTTCAGAGCTTTTTTCTCCCTTTGCTAACTGGTATACCCCAACTCCTGTGCCTCCATATGCCCAGGGCATTTGTGTCTCCAATCCACTCCTCTACACATCAAAGGCCCTGTTTTCCCCTGAAAAGTTGCTGAACATTAGGGAATATTTTCTTCTACTGTGAACTTCCACCAACTTGGAGGAAAAGGTTATGGGAGATTGAAAAGAGTGATGGCGGGTGGAGGTAGGGGCCTCATGAGAGCCAAATTTTTGAAAAATGGTCGTTCTTTCATGAAAATGAACAGTTGGGCCTCCAAGGCAGAGTTTTGATTGTTGAGCTAATGGTCTAAGGGGCCTGATGCAGCATGTCAGATGTTTGTTCAGGGGCACAGTGTTATCACTTGCCATAGGCATTGTTTTCCGTAGATGCATCCCTGGTTAGCTCATGAACTCTATACGACTCTCTCCATTACAACTTCTTAAGTTCAACCCCTGGTTCTCCAGCTTCCTTTCACAATAGGAAAGTTGATTTTTATACACTAGTACTTAATGCTGTTGTTGTATACTTTGAGAAGGGTGACTCACACCAACCATAAAAGACAAAGTAGGTTTCCTTGGCATAAGATCAAAGCAATTTTTAACACAGGTCAGAGATTACAGTTTCATTATGGATTGTATTTCAATGTAAAACAAAAACACAACACAATCAATAAATAAATTCATGATAAACAAGAAAATACTGAAGGTGTCCAAGATTTAATTTTACTTAGATCCACAACCAATATCCAAGGAAGCAGCAGCCAGGAAATCAAACAACATATGAAATTGGGATAATCTGCTGAGAAAGACCTTTTGAAAGTGTTCAAAAGCAAAAACTTCACCTTGAGCTTTAAGGTGCGCCTGATCCATGCCATGGTATTTTCAGTAACTTCATATGCATACAAAAACTGGGCAATGCATAAGCAAGACCAAAAAAGAATGGATGCCTTGTGTTATGGTGTTCGCAACGAATATTGAATATATGATAAACTGTCAGAAAAACAAACTCATCTGTCTTAGACGAACAACAACCAGAATGCTGCTTCATCTCGTTTACTTTGACCATGTTATCACATGGGACCAGTCCCTGAAGAAGGACCTCATGTTAAGTAAAGTCAGTGAAAAAAGGGAAGACTTTCAACAAGATGGATTGGCACAGTGACTGAAACAACAGGCTTAAATGTGGCAACAGTTGTGATGATGGTACAGGAGTCGGTATTGTTTTGTTGTGTAAGAAGTCTCTGTTAGTCAGAAGAGAGTGGGTGCCCAGGAACAACAAGCAAAAACTGAAAACGCTCTTCTTTTCTCCTTCTTTGAAGTTCTTAGTTGTAGCTCAGGGCCATTGTTTTGAATTAATATCTCCAAAGCATATAAAATATGGAGATTTGTTAGAAATTTTGTTCTCTGAGTCTGTACTGACAATATACCAAAACAAAACTCACTGCCTAGGAGTTGTTTCCAAGTCATAGTGACCTCATAGAAGAGAGTTTCTAAATCTTTATGGAAACAGACTGCCACACTTTTCTCTCACAAGTACCAGGTAGGTTTGATCTGCTGATCTGTTGGTTATCAGGCAAATACTTTAGCCACTGTTGTTAAGTGCTTGCAAATTAATCCCAACTCATAACAATCCTGGATAAGGCTTCCAAAGAGCAACCGGTGAGTATGAACAGTCTATCTTGCGTTTATCCTATAGCGCCACACCAGGACTAGCAGGTGTCAAAGAAGGTTTTAAAGAAAAAGATTATAATATACTGATACAAGCTTTTTTTGTGGTCATTGTTTTTTCTCCTTTAAAAGAAGAACACAGGAAGAAAAATGACTGTGATTCTTTGAAGTTAAATTTCCCATTGTGCTTTTCCCCCAAAACTGAGCTTATCACTAGGAGCCCCAGTGTGGCACTGTGGGTTAAAGTACTGGACCAAAAGGTCCGTTTCAATCACAAAGTTGGTGGTTCAAACTCACCAGGCACTCCTTGGAAATCCAATACAGGGTCGCTATGAGTCAAAACTGATTTGGTGGCACTTAACTATAACAGTGAAACTTATCACTTGGCTTCTCAACAATGTATAAAGTAAATCTTGACATATGAGCAGGATAAAACAAAGGGGCTCACCTTCTACCAAGCCAAAGACTTCATTCTTCTTAGGTCAACTATCAACACTCATGTAAGCAGCAGTCAAGAAATTGAATGACGTATTGCATTAGGCAAATCTGCTGCACAAAACCTTTTTAAAGTGTTGAAGAGCAAAGATGTCAGCTTGAGAACTAAGGTGCGCCTGACCCAAGGTTATTTTCAATAACCTCATATGCATGCGAAAGCTGGACAGTGAATAAGGAAGACCGTAGAAGAATTGATGCTTTTGAGTTATGGTGTTGGAGGAGAATATTGAAAGTGCCATGGAATATTGAAAGAACCAATAGATCCGTTATGGAAAAAGTGCAGCCAGAGTGCTCCTTAGAGGCCAAGATGGCCAAACTTTGTTTCTCATACTTTGAACATATTGTCAGGGGGTACCAGTCACTGGCGAAAGATATCATGTTTGGTAAGGTGAAGGGTCAGAGAAAAAGAGGAAGACCCCCAACGAGATGGATTGGCCAAGTGGCAGCATCGATGGGCTCAAGCGTGGCAACAATAGTGAGGTTGGCCCAGGATCAGGCAGTGTTTCATTCTGCTGTGCATAACATCACTATGGGTCAGTACTGAATCGATGGCACCTAACAACAACAAGAATGAGCTCTGGTAGCATGGTGGGATACAAACTGGTCTGTTAAGCACAAGGTCAGCAGTTCAAATCTACGAACTGCTCGACAGGAGAGAGGTGAAGCTTTCTGCTCCTGTACAGATTTACAGCCTTGGAAACCCTACACATGGTCACTATGAGTCGGATGGAACGAACTCGACAGCACTTAACCACTAAAACAACAGGAGGATAAAATGACAAGATGTTAAAATGGTGGGAGACAAGCATGGTTAGCAGGAGACAGGACACAGAAAGAAACACCTGCTTTCCTTGGTCTCACCTCATAAGGTTACAGTTGATTACCTGCCATCATTGAGGTAGAAAATTGAGGGAGGAAAATTGGCTGCAACTCCTCTTAGGCTCTCGTTGAGGTAATAACACATTATCCCTTTCTTCCAGTACTCCTTTCCTGCTGAGCAGTACCCTGGTGACCCTTGCCTCAGTCCTCAGCATTGTCATTTTCACAGTGGGAACAACATTACTTGCTTTCTTGGAGGTCTGTTGTGGTTTCTTTCCCTGCGGATGTGCTGGCTATTTGATGGGCCTGTTTATAAGTCCAGTACCGTCTCATGGTAAATAGTTCTCCTGTTATTGATTTTTACCACCTGCCTCTGATAGTTTGGCAGAGTCTGGCTCGCTAGAAAACCTGCAATAATATTTCAACAACTCAGTCAAATGCCTGTCGGCCCCACATGCCTTGCTTGCTTCCATTTCCATTAAAAGATTCATTCTCAGAAAGAATTATCCAGGTCGTAAGGATACCCATGAGATTAAACTCACTAAACATAAATACATATTCTGTAAATTCAAACATAAAATATTTTTTAAAAATTGGTATCATTGATCCAAGAAAGGAGGGAGGTTTCAAATTCAGAATTCTGATCATGTCTGGAATCCTGGTGTGGCACTGTAGGCTAAGCACTGGACTGTGAGCCACAAGGTCAGTGGTTCAAAACTACAAGTCACTCTTCAGAAACCCTATACAGGGTCACTGAGTCAGAACCAACTCATTAACATTTAAAAACAACCACAATAATCATGTCTAGATTATCTTGAGATTTAGCAGTACACAAAACCTTAGATTGTTACAATTTTTATTTTATTAAAACAACCCTTTAATCCATATTTAACAATATTGTAAAATTATTTATAGAGTACCTACTTTGTGTAGATAACTAGGCTGTTATTGTTGAGTGCCAGCAAGTCAGAGGACTTATTCACAATGGAATGTAACACTGCCAGGTCCTGCTCCAAGCTCACAATCTTTGTTACACTAGAGTCCGTTGCTGCTGTCACTGAGCCAATCCATCTCATTGGGGATCTCTCTCTTTTTCTATGAACCACCATTTTACCGAGCATGATGTCTTCCTTCAGGGACTGGTTTCTCCTGATTACATGTGTGAATGATGAGAGATGAAGTCTGGTCATTCTTACTTCCAAGGAACATTTTTGCTGTACTTCTTCCAACACAGATTGGTTTGTTCTTCAAGCAGTTCATTGTACTTTTAATATTCTCCTCCAACACCATAATGCAATGCATCAATTCTTCTACAGTCTTCCTTATTCACTGTCCAACTCTCACATGTATATAACACTATTAAAAATACCATGACTTGTGTCAGGCACATCTTAGTCCTCAAAATGGCATCTTTTCTCTTGAAAACTTTTTAAGAGGTCTTGTGCAGCAGATTTGCCTAATGCAATATGTAGTTTGATTTCTTGACTGCTGCTTCTATGAATGTTGATGGTTGATCCAAACAAAATTAAGTCTTTGACAAGTTCGATATTTTCTCCATTTATATGGATGTTACTTACTGGTCCAGTGGTGAGGATATTTTGTTTTCTTTATGCTGACGTGGAACCCATATCGAAGGCTGTGGTCTTTGATCTTCATCAGTATGTATTTTGAGTCCTTTTCACTTTCAGCAAGCAAGGTCGTATCATCTGTATATTGCAGGTTGTTCATGAGTCTTCTTCCAATCCTGATGCCACCCTCTTCTTTATATAACCCAGCTCCTCTGATTATGTCTTCAGCCTATGAATTGAATAAACATGGTGAAAGAATACAACCCTGGGGCACACCTTCTCTAATTTTAAACCATTCAGTATGTCCTTGTTCTGTTCAAACAACTGCCTCTTGGTCTATATAAAGGTTCTTCATGAGCACAATTATGGTTCCTGAAAACTCAAACTTCACAATGTTGTCCATAGCTTGTCATGATATATACAATCAAAAGCCTTTTTATAGTCAAAAAAGCACCGGTAAACATCTTTCTGGTAGTCTCGCTTTCAGCTAAGATCTATCTGATGTTAACAATGAAATCCCTCATACCATGTGCTTGAATCAGCTTGAACCTCTGGCAGTTCCCTGTCAATATACTGCTTCAGCCATTTTTGAGTTATCTTCAGCAAGATTTTACTTGAATATGATATTAATGACATTGTCTGATGTTTTCTGCATTCCATTGGGTCACCTCTCTTTGGAATTGGCTCAAATATGTATCTCTTCCAATCATTTGGCCAGGTAGTTGTCTTCCAAATTTCTTGGTATAGATGATTGAGTGCCTCCAGTGCCACACCAATTTGTTGAAAGATTTCAATTTTAATTCCATCGATTCTCAGTGCCTTGTTCTTTGCCAATCCCTTCGATGTATTGGAAACTGCTTCCTTCAGAGTTATTGGTTCTTGATCATATGCTACCTCTTGAAATGGTTGAACATCAACCATTTCTTTTTGGTACAGTGACTCTGAATATTCCTTTAATCTTCTTTGGATGCTTTCTGCGTCATTCAGTATTATGGCAGTACAGTCATTCAATATTGAAAGTTGAGGCTTGATTTTTTTCCTTCGGGTCTTTCAGCTTGAGATTTGCTGAGCGTGTTCTTCCCTTTTGGTTTTCTAACTTTAGGTCTTTGCACATTTTGTTATAATATTTGACTTTGTCTTCTGAAGCTGCCCTTTGAAATTTTCTATTCAACACTTTTACTTCTTTATTTCTTACATTTGCTTTAGCATCTCTATGCTGGAAAGCAAGTTTCAGAGTCTCTTCTCACATCCCTTTTGATCTTTTTCTTTTCTTCTCTTCTTAATGACCTTATGCTTTCTTCCTGTATGATGTTCTTTATATCATCCCATAACTCTTCTGGTCTTTCTTTGGTCTTTAGTGTCTAATGCATCAAATCTGTTCTTGAGATTATCTATAAATTCAGGTGAGATATGTTCAAGGTCATATGTTGGCTTTTCTGGACTTGCTTCGGCTTCTGCCTGAACTTGCATATGAGTAATTGATGGTCTGTACCACAGTCTGCCCCTGACCTTGTTTTGGCTGATGTTATGCAGCTTTTCGACCAATGCAGTCATTTTGATTTCTGTGTATTTCCTCTGGTAAGGTCCATGCATACAGTCGTCTTTTATGGTGTTTAAAAAAGGTATTGGCAATTGCTAAGTCACTGGTCTTGCATAATTTTGTCATGTGATCTCCAACATCATTTCTATAACCATAGCCATGTTTTCCTACTACCTATCCTTCCTTTAATGTCTCCAACATGTGCATTCCAATTGTCAGTAGTGATCAATACATCTTGATTGCATGTTTGATCAATTTGAGACTGAAGAAGTTGGTAGAATTCTTCAATTTCATCATCACTGACTTTAGTGGTTGGTGTATACATTTGAATAGTAGCGGTATGAACTGGGCTTTCTTGTAGACATATGGATATTATTCTATAACAGCATTGTATTTCATGACAAATCTTGATATGTTCATTTTGATGATGAGTGTGACATTATTCCTCTTCAATTATTCATCCCTGGCAAAGTATACCATGTGATTGTCAGATTCAAATGGTCAATATCAGTCCATTTCAGCTCACTAATACCTAGGATATCAATGTTTATGAGTTCCATTTTATGTTTGACAATTTCCAATTTTCTGAGATTCATATTTGTACATTTCATGATCAGATAATTAATATATGTTTATAGCTGTTTCTCTTTATTTTGAGTTGATTCCCATCAGCAAATGAAGGTTCCCGTGGGTTTGCTCCATTCATGTCATCATGGTCATCTCTACTTTGAGGAGGCAGCTCTTTCCCAGTCACATTTTAGGTGACTTCCAACCTGAAGGGCTCATCTTCTGGCACTATATCTGACAATATTTTGATGTTCTTCTTCATGTTTCAGTATTCAGTATACTGGTGTGATCTGACAGTGTTTTGCTGTTATTTATGAGGGAAGTAGTACATCTCTCCTTCTTCCTACTCTGTCTTAATCTGGAAGCTCAGCTGAAACCTGTCCCCCATGGGGGACCATGCTGCTATTTAAAATACTGGTGGCATATCTTCCAGATTTGTAACAACATGCAAATCACCACAGTAACACAAATCACCTCTTATGTGTGGAGTACAGGACTAGACATTATATTTCTTTTCCTCCTAAAGTAAATTACCGTAAATACAATGGTTTAAAATAACATGATTTATTATTTTAAAGTTCTGGAGTTCAGATTCTAACTGGGGTCTTCTTTGGCTAAAATCAAAGAGGTCACCAGGATTGCATTCCATCTGGAGGCATTATGGGAAATATGTTTCCCTTTCTTGTCTAGTTTGCAGAGGCTACTTGCATCATTTGACTTTTAGCCCCCTTCTTCTATCTTCAAAGCAAACAATATTCTGTTTTTCTTCTGTGCCTTTTTCAGTCATACCCCCCTTTTAACCTCAGCCAGGAATGATTCTCCACTTTGAATAACTCATGTGATTGGATTGGTTCAACCCAGATAAGCAAGCCTAATCACCTCAATTCAAAGACTAAAGGCTAAGGACTTTGAGAAAAGACTTGGCTTCCTATTTCAAGGTCCTTAACATTGGTTTTGAGCCCAGTGGAACAATTGGGTAATCATTGGGTTGCTAACAGGGAAGCTGGTGGTTCAAACTCACAAGTCTCTCCAAAGAGAAAAGATGAGTTGTCTGCTTCCATAAAGAATTAACTACCTTGGAAGCCCTATGGAGCAGTTCTCTGTTTTCAAATGTCAGTACGAATCAGAATTGATTCAACAGATGTGGGTTAATCTTAGTCACATCTGCCAAGCTCCTTGGGCCATGTAAGATGGCATGTTCACAGTTTTCTGGGATTTAGATATGGGCATTTATAGGAAGCCATATCACAGAAAGACACGACAGAGTGGGACCGGAAATTAGCCTTCACACTGAGTTCTTACATTTCTTTGAAGTTATTAATATTTTGATGAAAAGAAAATGCACACATTTTTTTTTTCTTATCCCAATTTGGCTATCATTTCTAAAGTTAACATCTATAGTTTGACCTGTGAATATTAAAACAAAAACAAATCTGGAATGTGCTTTTTATTCAACCTGTTTCCCATGAATTCATAACACAATTATATCGTTCTCTTGTGTCAACAGCCTTATTCATCCCAAAACCCAAAACCTACTGCCATCAAGTCGATTCCAACGCAGCAACCCTACAGGAGAAAGTAAAACTGTTCCTTAGTGTTTCTAAGACTCTACATACATTTTTATCGGAGCAGAAAGCCTCATCTTTCTCCTGAGGAGTGGCTGGTGGATTAGAACTGCTGACCTTGAGGATAACTGTCTAGTACTTATCCTACGGTGCTAACGGGGCTTGTCTGCTAAGCTTCAGAAGGCTCCCTCATCTCCCTTTCATCCATCTGCTTCCCCCCACAGCTTCTAGGTGTAGCTCAGCTTCCACTTCCAAACACACAAGGTCACATATAGGCTTTTAATTATTTCCAAAATAATTATGTACACTTTAGTCTTATCTCCTCAGCTGGATTGTAATATTTCCAGATCCTAGAACATAATATGCTTTTCTTTGCTTTCTTTTTTCCAACAATATTCACTGTTTGTCAAATATTGGCTAGATACGGCTGATAAAAGTTGAAAGAAAAAGCAACCACCAAAAATTACATTCTTAGAGTATGTACTAGTTCTTTATCTATTTATATGTAACAAATTACCACAAAAATGTGATCGTTTAAAACAATATACATTTATTATCTCATTTCTGTGGGTCAGGGACTTTACTAAGGAAGGATCCATAACCAAGGTTACTTAGGTATTTGCTGATAGGATCCAATTCCTTACAAATTATCAGGTTGAGGGCCCCAGTTCCTTACTGGCTGTCAGTTGGAGGCCATATTTCTTGTCACGTGAGCAAGGGAGAGAGTCTGCTAACAAAAGAGAAGTTGCAATAGTATACATCATAGTCCTGGAAGTAACATTCTATTAGCTTTGCTGTATTCTATGGGTTAGAAGGGAATCACAGGTTTACCTGTGCTTCATGAGAGGGGGTTATACAAAAGCATACATATCAGGAAGTGGGGATCATTCTTGGCCATTTGGAGTCCGTGTGTTGCATGGCCCAGACTAAGGCAGAGACTGACATAATTCAACAAGACATTCGAATGAAGTGAAACTGTCACAGGGCTTGTGAAGTTGAAGTTCACAGTGCTGTAGTATTTTCTTGAAGGAGGATGTGACTAGGTTGATTCAGGTAGGAGAAGCTTTTCCTGAGCAAGAAATCACTGAATAAAGAACTGCAATTGGAGTAGGAGTTAACTAGTGTTGTTTTTTCCAAAAATTGTTTACTTTCTCTCTGCTTCTGAGTCACTAACTTAAATGATAAAGTCATTCAGGGAACAAATGTGTGGAGTGTAAGCCACCTCCTTAATCATAGTAAACAGTTCCTTCAAGACGGAAGGGAACTAAACAGCTACCATTTCCAAGCTTGTCATTTGTGGAAATAATACCTTTATGCTAACAAAACAGAAAAATATTTAAATATGTTATATTGATTCCAAACTCCCTAAAGCAAATAAAAAAGGAAAGAAAGGAAAAAAAATAATAAGAAGAAAAAAGAATGAAAGAAAAAAATCTGTCATGACTTGCTACAGTTGCAGCAAAGAATTGACTAAATACTGAGACAATGACCAGGCCCAAATGAAGTAGTCCTGGCCATTAAGCCAAAGCGTGTCTTCCTTTCCCAGTGTTTTCTCCTTATACACTGATTCCAAAGAAGTGAGTTAGCAATATCTCATTTAATTCACCTCACACTGAAATGAGGAATTAAAGATATTTGAACTGATATAAATTCATATAAAAATATATAAATATAAAACATCCCTTTGCCTTAGTAAATTCCAGTACCATCAAGTCAATTCCAATTCATAGCAACCCTATATAGGGTTTCTGAGACTACAAATCTTTTCCAGAGCAGACAGTTTCATCTTTATCCCGTGGAGCAACTGGTGGGTTTGAACCATCCACTTTGCTGTAAGCAGCCCAAGGCCTATGCCACAGTGCCACCAGGGCTCCTTCCTTGTGTAATTGTTGTTAGTGATGTTGTAAAGTGCCATCAAGTCAGTTCTAACTCATAGAGATCCTGTATAGGGTTTCTGAAGAGCGGTTGGTGGGTTTGAACCACTGACCTGGCAGTTAGCAGTCCCACGCCACACCAGGCAGGATTCTGCCTTAGTAATTGTTGCTGTTGTTGTTGTTAGGTGCCATCTAGTCAGTACCAACCCATAGCAACCCTATGCACAACAGAACAAAATACTGCCAGGTCCTGGGCTAACCTCACAATTGTTGCCATGCTTGAGTCCATTGCTGCTGCCACTTTGCCAATCCATCTCACTGGGGGGGTCTTCCTCTTTTTCTCTAACCCTCCACCTTACCAAACATGATATCTTTCTCCAGTGACTGGTCCCTCCTGACAATATGTCCAAAGTATGAGACACGAAGTTTGGAGATCTTGGCCTCCAAGGAGCACTCTAGCTGCACTTGTTCCAAAACGGATCTATTGGTTCTTCTGGAAGCCCATGGTACTTTCAATATCCTCCTCCAACACCAAAACTCAAATGCATCAATTCTTCTACGGTCTTCCTTATTCACTGTCCAGCTTTCACATGCATATGAGGTTATTGAAAATACCATGGCTTGGGTCAGTCACACCTTAGTCCTGTAATTAGAGCCTTAGTAATTAAAACCTGTGAAATATTATTTAACTTTTTCTTAGAACTATGTGGGCATCTTTAGGAGAACCATTTATCATCTTCTTTTATAAGACAGAGCGGAGACCGTGGAGAGGAGAATAGAAATGTGACTACTAACAGGCCTTACTCCTCATGTCCCTGATTTGGGGTAGCTTATTGTTTCTCCTACAGGAATCAGCTATCCCCTTTCTCAAGCCCTCCCCACTTTCCATTGATCTCTTTCTAATTTGCAATTCATGGCAACCTAGGAAAAGAGTAAGTTCTCCAGGGAGGACCCAGACAGCTCAGTTTATGCAGTTAAGTTAACATCACACACAACCCTAAATCAGTAACGTTGAACCTGACTAGGAGTCCACTTCTCTCTAAGAAAACAGTTTATGATCTATATTACAGCACTGGGCACTGCTCAGAGCAGCTTATCTATCTTTCTGTATGTGAAACCACAGAAAGAAAGGCTTGCAATTTTCTTTGTGTGTAAATTTGAGGAAAGAGAAATGAGAGACATTTCTGTTCTCTGAAGCAAACTGCCTGGGTTTTATAATGTCTATTATTTTCTCTTTCTGAAGCTTTCATTCTTACAGGCACATGTCTGATCCAGAAGGCAGGAAGTCTGTCAACTGCATCGAGTGTAACAGGATAACTTGAAGTATTAATTCCCATTATTGCTGATATTATCACAGTTTTCCCTTGTCTCTCTCTCTCTCTCAGCGGGGGGAAGAAGGAGGGTCTAAAGAATTAGTCCCACCGAGTTGCTGAACAATAAACATTCACTTAGAATCTGTTTATTGCAAAACAAAACTACGCTTCAGACCAAGAAGTGGGTCTTCCTCCTTGGGTGGAGTACATGTGGTAGCAGTAGGGAGCATAGATTAGATTAGGTCAAAGCTAAAGTACACCTCAGAGAGAAGCGAGTCTGTCTCCGAGGGAGGAGAAGACCTTTTGGGGTTGGGGTGCAATGACTTATAAGGTATGGGGTCTCTTCCTCAAAGGGTGGGCTAATACATATTAATTAGGAGTAGTGGTATGTTGACTATTCATGTTTTTTAGTAAAGGGGCATAGGATTCTTGGAAATGGAGTGCCTTTAGCAGTTGTCAGCTTTAGGCGCTGTCTTCATGGGTTGTCTGCCTGGAACCAGCTACTTCTCTTAGGGTTTCAGGTTCTGATGCCCTTGTCTCTGACTCTAGGCTGTTATTCTCAATGTAATCTTTCTTGTTGGACTAGAGATGTCTTCCTCCCTTTCAAGGGAAGCCAGGGTTAGAGAGGCCCAGGACCCCAGGGGTCCTAACTTGTCCCTGACAATATGAAACTTTCATAAAATAATTCTGTTCTAAATAATCCTACTTTTGACTAGCTAAGTTTATTTAATGTATCTCCATTATCTTATAACTATTATTTTTAAGTGCCGTTGTTGCTAAACTGAAATGAGGGTCTGCCGCCTGTCACTGTAGACAGTCACAGAGATGGGAAGAGACTCAATCCAAGCTTTATTAGCAGGGAAGTCAGCAGTCTGGAGGACGGAGAGAATCATGTCTCATTGCCATCCTGCCCATTATGAAGAGTAGGCACATTATATAGGGTAAATTACATTTGGATGTACACTTAATCTATTTTAACCTCAAGGTAGCAAAAGGAAACAATTAATCAATAAATTTCTTCAAACATTGCATCTTTAGGGAAAAGGAAACAATAAATCAATAACCTTGCCCAAACATTTTACCTTTAGGGTGTCAGCTGCTTAATTCCTGAGGTAACTATCTGAGTGAGTTTAAGCATGTCCTACTCTCCTTGTCTTGACAGCCTTCTAAGACCATAGGTCATTTTAGCTAATTGTTTAAACTTCATTTGCAGGGTCCTCACTTGACACTTAATAACTAAACAGACCCCATTTTGTTTAGGTCAGTAGAACCACACTATCACCGCTGAGTAAGTTCTGACTCATAGCGGCCTTGTGTAGGATTTCCAAGGAGTGTCTGGTGGGGTTGAACCTCCTACCTTTTGGTTAGCAGTCCATTTCTTATCCTATAGCGGCACACTAGGACTTCCTTAAAGAGAATTTCTTACTTCATTTTTTGCTCATAGTTGAGAGTTCATTTGGGATTATATATATAACCCCCCCCCCCACACACACACACACACACTGCTAGGGACTAGGTTCCAGCTCACATTGACCCGATAGGTCAGAGTTCAACTGCTCCCTAAGGGTTGTTTTTGTTGTTGTTGTTGTTAACTGCCATCAAGTTGGTTTCAACGCACAGTGACCCTGTATAGCATTTCTGAAGAGCAACTGGTAGATTGGAGCTGCTGACCTTGTGGTCCACACTCTATTGCTGGTCATTCAGTGCCACACGAGACTATAAATATTTACAGGAGCAGACAGGCTTTGTCCCATGGAGCAGCAGTTGAATTTTAACCATTGATCTTGTGGTTAACAACCTGACTTAATCCATAGAATCAACATCAGTGTTCCTTGATTGTACATGTATTGTTGCTAAGTGACATTAAGTCAGTTCCTACTCCTAGTGACCCCGTATAGGGTTTCCAAGGAGCATCTGGTAGACTTGACCTGCCGACCCTGTGGTTAATAGTCAAATGCTTCTCTTACAATGTCACACCATATTGTTGTTGTTGTT